>NC_083230.1:133046547-133346547 GCF_032191835.1 Heteronotia binoei | reverse complement strand
AGCATCTGCTTGGTAAGCAGAAGGTCCCAGGTTCAATACCCAGAATCTCCAACTAAAAACGGTCCAGGCAAAGAGGTGCGAATACCTCAGCTTAAGACCCTGGAGAGCCACTGCAAGTCTGAGTAGACAATTCTGACTTTGATGGACCAAGGGTCTGATTTAGTATAACACAACTTCATATGTTCATATTTAAATTTTTCTGCTGGAGCCTTTTCAGGTTTGTAGAAAGTTCTCTCTTTCTGTACATGGCTCCAGTCTCTGGATTTAAGTGTCCACATATTTAGCCATGTTGAGAATAAAATATATTAACCAACAAAGACCCATGAGAAACTCACAGGGGAAACTCACTCATTAGTTCCTGGCGTCTCCTTTTCTTTCTGACATCCCCACCAGTCATGTTTCTCCACTTTCCTTCTCCACCAATCTTTTTGTTCCTGGCCATACTCCTCCTCCTTCAAGACCCTCAACACTGGCCTGCACCTCCCCCTTACCTCAGCCTGACCCTCCACATCATTCTGCCTCCCCCCCCCCCGGCTGAAGGTCTCCATGTCTGTACATGGCTGCAGATATAATTTTCCAGAGCTGGTCATTTTGAGAATTAGATATATTTATATGATACGATACGTTTTATACTGCTACAATAACTTTTTAGTCTACCAGTGATGTTTGTGAGCAACATAATGGAGCTGGAGAGGAACATATTCCTGCAATAGTTATAGGGTTCTTTGTTCTTTTATTGTATATATTGGTAACTAGACAGAAAGCAAAAGAGAGAACTACATGGATTCAGGTGTGTAAAAGCAGCAGAACAAAGTTTGAGTCTAGTAGCACCGTTAAGTCCAACAAGTTTAACTCTGGGTATAAGCTTTTGTGTGAAGCAGTCTGTTTGAACAAAACTTTGTTGGACCCAACATGGGCAGTTCTGCAGTAGCAGTAAGGGAGCACTGTCCCCCACCTCACCCCACCCCTCAGACATCTCCACTGGAGCCTCTGTTGTTTAGCCTCTCCATAAATGATGTGGAGTGTACAGTGAGGAGTGAGGCCCGAGTCTGCAGACAAAAACAGGTTACTTACCTGTAACTGATGATCTTCAAGTGGTCATCTGTGCAGTCACACACATGGGTCTTGCCTTCGGCAACAGATCCTAACCTTGGAAAACCTCCAAAAGTTCGCTTGAGCATTATTTTTGGCAAGCTTCTCAGCTCGCCCTGGGGAGCAGGCACCAACTGCTCATGCCTGGAGCAAGTGGAAGGTGCCCCTTCCACTCAGTTTCTTCCAGCCGCTACTGACATCTGTGCAGGAAAAAGCAAAGAGCCAGCAGAGGGGAAGGCTGGGTGGACGTGTGTGACTGCACAGATGACCACTCGAAGATCATCAGTTACAGGTAAGCAACCTGCTTAACTTCATCGTGGTCTCTGTGCAGTCCCACACATGGGTGATTAACAAGCTAAACACAGGAGGTGGGTGCTGGCAATTGGTGGCAAAACATAATAGTTAGTTCACATATGAGCACTCACCTTGCACTCACCTGGAGCAGGATTAGTGAAAGATTGAGCGGAGGACTGCCTGGCCGAAGGAGGCATCACATCTAGCACAAATGTCCAGGGCATAATGAGCGACGAACGTGAACGAGGGACGGTGGCTCAGTAGTAGAGCATTTGCTTGGTAAGCAGAAGGTCCCAGGTTCAATCCCTGGCATCTCCAAAAAAGGGTCCAGGCAAATGGGTGTGAAAAACCTCAGCTTGAGACCCTGGAGAGCCACTGCCAGTCTGAGTAGACAATACTGACTTTGATGGACCAAGGGTCTGATTCAGTATAAGGCAGCTTCATATGTCCATATGACCAGGTTGCAGTGGCACAAATGTCCTCCAAGGATACTCCGTGCAGAGATGCCAAAGAAGTCGAGATGGCTCTAGCAGAATTAGCTCTGAGTCCGACAGGTAACGATTGTTTAGCAGTCTCATAACACAACCGAATTGCACTAGACACCGATTTGGAAAGTCTTTGGGTGGATATCTTGGAGCCTTTATGGGGCTTGCCATAGGCTACAAACAAATTAGTGTCCTTTTGAAAAGGTTGTGTACGTGCAAGATAGAAGGATAAGGCTCTCTTCACGTTGAGAGTATGTAGTATTCTTTGACCTGAGTCCTTGGGTTCTGGGAAGAAAGCTGGTAAGGACATAGGACTTGAAAGGTGGAAAGGGGAGACGACCTTCGGTAGAAAGGTGGGGTCCATCCGAAGGCCATCTTGGAACTATGGAAGACAGTATAAGGTGGATCAGAGCGGAAGGCACACAATCACTTGCTCGTTTACCTGAGGTAAGGGCAACCAAAAGGGCAGTCTTCCAAGAAAGTAAACGTAAGTCAACAGGGCTTGAAAGGAGGTTTAACAAGCTGAGCTAGGACTAGAGATAAACTCCAAGCAGGAACGATGGATTTAACTGGGGGATGTAGATGGAAAAGTCCTTTGAGGAAAGCTTTAGATAAACAATGAGAACAATCGTCTGACCATCAACAGGAACATGGAACGATGAGACGGCGGACAAATGAACCTTTAGTGAAGAGTAACTAAGTCCTGAAGCTTGTAATGACAATAAGTACTGTAGAATAAAGGGGATAGGAGCGATGTCTGGATTAATGTCATGAGATTGTAAATATGCGGAGAAGCGCTTCCATTTGAGAAGGTAGGAACGTCTAGTGGATGGTTTCTTAGCGTTGAAGATAACCTGTTGCACTTCCGGGGGCAGTGTTATGGTCGGATCCTCCACGCCATGAGGCGTAGAATCTGAGGATTGTGGTGCCAGATTTGACCTTGATGTTGAGTGAAGAGGTTGGGTACCATAGGGAGGCGACAATAGGAGTGGCGGGATAGCTGAAGAAGCCTCATGAACCACGGTTGTCTCGGCCACCACGGAGTGAAGAGAATGCAGTCTGTCTGATCTCGGGCGATCTTGAGGATTGAGTGTGTGAAGAGTGGAAATGGAGGCAACAGGTAATGGAGGCCTCCCGCCCAAACATGGAGAAATGCATCGTTGCTCCCCCTCGCGTAGAAGCGACGGCATTTGGTGTTGAGTCATGTGGCAAAGACATCTACACTGGGGCTCCCAAAGTAACGGAAGATGAGATGAAGATGTGCAGGGTTGAGTGACCATTCGTAGTCGTCCAGTCGAACCCGGCTAAGAGAGTCTGCTAGAGTATTCTCCACTCCAGGTAGATGGGATTGCAGTAATGTAGATGTTGTGCTTGATGAAGGGTAATGGAGAGATGGCAAAGTCGAAGAGACCTCGTTCCTGTCTGTTTTTGTAGAAGACAGTTGCCATGTTGTCTGATGTGATTTGAACATGACAACCCGTGAGAGAAGGAAGGATTGAAGGGACCTGTGTAGTTCCAAGCAGTTGATGTGGAATTTTCTCTCTGCAGGAGACCACAGACCCCTGACAGTCTTGTCCTCCAAGTGGGCTCCCCAACCCCACTTCAAGGCATCCATGGTAACATCTGCAATAGGGGAAGGCAGGATGAAGGGAATCCCCTGAAGCAAGTTGGGCTGAAGTGTCCACCAGTGAAGAGAGAGGAGGACCTCCTTGAGTGCAGTGAGAATTATGGTTTGGGGCTGCCTGTGCGGGTGGAAGGCGCGGACAAACCAAAGTTGCAGAGGCCTCATCTGAAGCCTGGCGAATCTGATGATGGATGTAGTTGCTGCCATGCATCCCAGAAGACGCTGAAACACGACAACAGGTTGAGTTGGAGATTGAAGAATAGCAGTGACAGTCGCTATGAGGAAGGAAAACCATATGAAGATGTGTGCAGAAGTGAACACCTATGAATTGTAGGTCCTGAGTAGGGCAAGGTTCACACACAGACCTAGGGATGCTAGAAGCGATAGCGTGACCTGAATTGTCCCGTTTGAGCTGTTGAGGCGACTGAGCAGTCAGGAGCCAGTCGTCCAGATACGGGAAGATGGTGATATCTCGAAGATGCAGAGCTGCAGCCACCACTGCCATACACTTTGTGAAAATGCGAGGGGCCATGGATAGCCTGAATGGGAGGGCCCGATATTGGAAGTGGTGGTGACCCATGGCGAATCTCAGGTATTTCCAGTGTTGAGGCCTTATTGATATGTAAAAGTAGGCGTCCTGAAGGTCTAGGGATGCTATCCAGGTGTTCTGTGGGATTAACGGCAGGATTGACTGAACGGAAATCATTCTGAATTTTTTGTAAGTTATCTGTTCATTGAGTTTCCTGAGATCTAGAATTGGATGTCTGCCTCCGTCTCGTTTTGGGACTAGAAAGTATTTGGAGTAGAACCCCGTCTTCCGAAGGTGGAGGGGAACGGGTTCTATAGCCTCCTTGCGAAAGAGATCTAGGATTTCCTCGTGAAGAAACGGAGACAGAGGAGTTAAGATGAAACGGTGATGGTGAGGGGGCGAAATGAACTCTATTATAGTGAGTACCCAGGTGTCTGTGGTGATCTTCTACCAAGCCCTGAGGAACGGAGAAAGCCTTGTGTGGCCTGGAGAGAGCAGGAGGGGAAAGTCAAAGATACTGTTTGGAGGGTGGCATAGTCTTCTTGCTTGGCAATGGGCGTGTCTTTTGTTGGTAGGACTGGTAGGGTTGCTTGCCTTGGGGTCCCTTCCGATGCCGGTATTCTGATTGCTTAGGGGAACATTGACGTTTCAGATAAGGTTGTTTCCATGGCCGGGAGCAGTTGAAAGTTTGGGACTGCTGTTGCTGGGAGACACCTAGGCATTTAGGGGGCTTACGGCCATCGTCAACAGATGTAAGGACCTCGTCTGTGGATGCATGGAACAACCCTTGACTGACAAACGGTAGATCCTCAATCTTTTGCTTGATGTCAGTCTGAAGGTTGGTTGAGCAAAGCCATGCATGGTGCCGAAGCGCTACTGATGACGCAAAGACCCTGGAAGAGCAGGACATTGCATGCTGAACGATATTTATTTGTTATTTACACTCTGGAGAGTTCTGAAACTAGCTGATGAGCCAGCTTTTGAGAAGCGTCCGGTAAAGTTGGAATCAGGGGTGTGAATTGGTTGGCAAGGTTGAAAACATAAGCCGAAAGGTAAGCGAAATAATTATTAATTTTAGAGTTGGTGGTAGCCAGGCCAGGCCATAGATCTTTCGTGCTAGGGTGTCGAGTTTACGCCCTTCCCAGTCGGGTGGAGCAGGATGTCATGAGGGTTTTGCCTTCGAAGCCGAGTGAACAATAATAGAATTGGGAGCAGGGTGAGAGGAGAGAAACTTTTGAACCCGAGGCATGGACTCAATAAAGAGAGTCAAACCTCCTAGGAGTAGGTGCGATGGAGGCTGGCTTGTCCCAGGCTTCCTTAAGTCCCTCAATTTTATTTCTTTATTTATTTACATTAGACTTTTATCCCACCCTCTCCACAAGCGGACTCAGGGCGGCTTACAACAGTCATTTACACGATTTAGAACAATAAGTCAATAAAATCTATAAAACATTAATACAATTAAAATTCAAAAACTATTCCATGGTGCTGTACCATTACTATGTTGGCGGTTCTGTTTTTCAGACGGTTGGTCACCAGGAACTCTAGCTGATGTCAGGTGGCAGCTCTCTCTCAGTTTAAGCATTGAAGGCCTGTTGAAACAATTCTGTCTTACAGGCCCTGCAGAATGTAGGAAGGTCCCGCAGGGCCCTTATGGCCTCTGGGAGAGCATTCCATAACTCTGGTGCTGCCACCGAGAAGGCCCTGGCTCATGTCAAACGCAACCTGGCCTCCTTTGGTCCAGGGGTGGACAGCAGATTTTTTGTCCCTGAACGCAGTGCTCTCTGGGGGATATATGGGGAAAGGTGGTCCCTCAGATAAACAGGTCCCTGACCATAAAGGGCTTTAAAGGTCAATACCAACACCCTGAAACGGATTCAGAACAAAATAGGTAGCCAGTGCGGCTCTTTCAGCACTGGCTGAATGTGCTCCCATCGAGGGAGCCTCATTAACAGCCATGCCGCAGTGTTCTGCACTAACTGTAGTTTCTGAGTCAGCGTCAAGGGTACCCCCATGTAGAGAGCATTACAGTGATCTATTCTTGAGGTGACCGTACAGATGTACAGGGAGCATTGGCAGTAAAGATCCAAAAGGCAGGTCGGATTGCACTAAGTCATGCACCACAGAGGGTAAGGTGTCAGAGGGTAAGGTGACATTGAGAGCCTCCACCATGGTGGAAATTAGGTTGAGATAGGCCTCAGAGCCATTGGATGGAGAAAAGCGGTCGGGGTGAGGTGTGTCGGAGCCGCAGGAGGCTGGAAAATTAGGCTTATCGGAGCCGGAGGACCTAGAACTCACCGATTCCGAGTCGGAGCCATCTGGAGGTAGCAGAGGCTGGTTCGAAGTTATCGGTTATGCTATAGGAGCCGAGGGCATGGTTACCACTGGTGAGCGAGGGGCTCAGATCAGAGCCGAGGAAGGAGTCGCAATCGGTGAATGAGGAGCTCGGATCAGAGACCTAGGAGGCTGGGCCGAGGTGGAGGTTGAGGCCAAGGCTTGGAGTCAAGGTACATATGTGGGTTCGACTCCTAGAGTGCCCGTACTCAGCATAATCACGGTACCGAGAGCGTTGAAGTCTTTCATGTGAAGGAGATCTGTAAGTCCTACGGTACCAAGGCGAAGGCGATCTCAAGGCCGAGGAATAGTCGTAACGGTAGTGGTAGTCATAGCGGAGATCCATGCGGATGGGTGAGCAAGAATGGTGAGAAAGTTCTCTGTCAAGAGGTGCCCTGTAGTCCCGGTTGAGAATTGAGTCGTTTCTCTATAAAGCTGGATTGAGACTTGGGTGGATGACTCACGAAGCTCTCCATACAGGGGAGAAACCCCAACGTCTCGATACGTGCTTGGTACTTTATACAGGGGAGAAACCCCGATGTCCCAGAATGCATTCGGATCCAAAAGATGCCTAGGGTCTGGTTCCAGGATATCCAGAGGCAGGGAGCCGTGGAGCGATGGAGATCTGGATGGGATCGGAATCACATCTGCGGGTCAAATTCACTGCCACAGGAGGTGGTGGTGGCTACAAGCATAGCCAACTTCAAGAGGGGGTTAGATAAAAATATGGAGCAGAGGTCCATCAGTGGCTATTAGCCACAGTGTGTATATATATATGTGTATATATATATAATTTTTCTGGCCACTGTGTGACACAGAGTGTTGGACTGGATGGGTCACTGGCCTGATCCAACATAGTTTCTCTTACATTCTTATGAGCGAGCTGGGGCATCTCAGTGGGAGCGATGAGTTCTGCAGGCAACAGTGTTGGGATTGTACGCTGCGTCGAAGTCGAGGCCATCGGAGTCGAGGTGGAAGTCGAGGCCATCGAAGCTGAAGGTGCAGACTTAGTAGAAGGTTTGCTTGTCTTGGCTGAAGACTCCCGATGTTTCTTGGACGCCGAAGCGGATGGATCCAAGTGACAGCTCGACTTCTTAGACTTGTGACCAGACTCAGAATGGCCAGAAGCAGATTTGTCAGACTTATGCTTTCGTAGCGATGCCACAGCGGCTGACGTGGCCGAATCTCCCTCTCTAGATGGGGGAGGCAGGGAATTGCTGGAAGTGGGCATAGCCCAAGAGACTTTTCTTTTTCTTTTTTTTTGTGAAAACAACTTTTATTAAACAACACAGACAGGTTAAAACGGATAAAAGGAAGTACTTCTTCACCCAAAAGGTGATTAACATGTGGAATTCACTGCCACAGGAGGTGGTGGCGGCCACAAGCATGGCCACCTTCAAGAGGGGGTTAGATAAAAATATGGAGCAGAGGTCCATCAGTGGCTATTAGCCACAGTGTGTATGTGTGTGTGTGTGTGTGTGTGTATATATATATATATATATATATATATATATATATATATATATATTTGGCCGCTGTGTGACACAGAATGTTGGACTGGATGGGCCATTGGCCTGATCTAACATGGCTTCTCTTATGTTCTTAACACATAAATACAATAATACCTTCACCATACATATACACAAAGACAGTATACAATCAAAACCCATCACCAATCCTCCCTTCCCCTAGAGTTGGAGGGGTAGATCCAAAACATCATTTCAGGTTCCTCATATCAATTCCCATACTGTTTATCCATAGATACAATGGGTCCCATGTTTTTTTACAATCCTGTAGGTTTCCCTCCCTTAATCTCGTCGTTAACATATCCAGTTCGGCGGCTTCTAAAACCTTAAGTAAAAATTCATTCTTATCAGGTATTTTAAGGAGTTTCCAATATTTGGCATTTAACATCCTAGCTGCCGTAATGATATGCAACAATAGTTTTTTGGATAGTTTAGACATTTTCTCTTTGACAATACTCAATGGATAAAGTTCTTGGTTATGAGAAAACCTTAATTTGAAAATTTTCTGACACCAATCATGGATTTGAGCCCAAAATTTTTTAGCATGATTACACTGCCACCAAATGTGATAGAGAGTACCCTTTATTTTACCGCATTTCCAACATTTATTGGAATAACTCGTATAAATCTTAGCCAGTCTGGCTGGAGTTAGATACCAGCGGTATGCCATCTTGTAAAGGTTTTCTTTATATACAGCTGATTTAGTTAATTGTATATTTTGTCGCCAAATTTCATCCCACTCCTTCAGTTCTATATTAAAGCCAAAATCCTTAAGCCATTTTATCCAGCACTCTTTAAGTAACTCATCTTGCATTCTTTCCTTCAGTAGCCAGTTATAAATTTTAGAAATAAGTTTCTCATTATCTTGTAGTATCATATCCAATTCATTTAATTTACTATAAAACCCCATTACATCAGCTTGAAATTTTGAATTGATTTGCATCTTAGTCCACCAATCTACTTTAATATTATCTTCCTCTAACAATAATTTGTGAGTATTATCTAGCAATGCTCCATAGTTATAACTGGAGTCCCAATTATAGACATTGGGGTGCAGAGAGGCTTCGACTGGGGATACCCAGTAGGGTACATGAGTATAGAATGTTTTTTTAATTTCCATCCACACTTTGAAGATAGGCTTCCTTAGTGTATGTCTTAAAAAGATCTTATTTCCAGAGGGGGCCTGGTACCAAATATATGAATGCCAGTCTCGAGTTAGGCCGGCACCTTCCAATAGCAATAGTCTTTTATTTTCTAGAAAAAACCATTCCTTGGCCCACACCAGGCAACAAGCTCGATCATAAAGTTTCCAGTCAGGTAGGGCTAAGCCACCTCTCCGCTTACTGTCTTGTAGAATCTTAAGTCTAATTCTTGGCTTGATCTTGTTACGTTGCTGGAAAAAGGTTTGGGGTAATGAAACTGGGATCATCTGAAACAAGAAGAGTATTCTGGGTAGTACGTTCATTTTGATGGAGGCAACTCTACCCAACAGTGAAATTTGTAGATCTTTCCACCGGGTCAGGTCACCTTGAATTTCTTTTAATATTTTATCATAGTTATCCTTTTGTAGTGTCCTCAAATCACTGGTTATGTAAATACGCAAATACTTCACTTTCTTCTCATGTTTAAACCCGGATTCTTTTTCCAAATAGACTATTTGTTCCCTTGTCATATTTTGTGAAAGAAATTTCGTTTTAAAAACGTTTACCTTAAAGCCAGATACAGCACTATATTGATCAAGTCTCTTCTTAAGTTGAATGATTGAATAAATAGGGTCTTCTACAGCAAATAGAACATCAGCAAAAGCTTGAATTTTAAAGGTGTTATCCTTGATTTTAGTTCCTTTAATTTCCTTGTCATCTCACTACGCCATGAACCGGAAGTCATAGCCCGAGAGACTTTTCAAGGAGAAAGCTCTGAAGTTGGGCTGCCCTGTTCTTTCGTGCCTGCTTGCTGAAACTAGCACAATGGGTGCAAGAGTCGACCCTGTGGGCTTCCCCAAGGCAGAAAAGACAGTGGGAATGACCGTCGGTGGACGGGATTTTAGCTCCGCAGCGGCGGCACTTTTTAAATGTAGTTTTCCCTTCCATACGCTTCGGAAAAGGGAGGGGGGGAAGGGGAAAAGGAAAGAAAAGCGCAGAATAAGGCTTTTTAAAAAAAAAACCAGATAGGTACGAAATAGTAGGGAAGAAAGAAGAATACGATACCACAGGGACGAAGAGTTGAAGAGAAGAACGAGCTAAGGAGAGGAATGCAACGAGGTAGATGTTGTCCGAGTGGCAGTTAGGAAGAAACTGAGTGGGAGGGGCGCCTTCCGCTTGCTCCAAGCATGCGCAGTCGGTGTCTGCTCCCCAGGGCGAGCCAGAAAGCGCGCCAAAAATAATGCTCAAGCGAGCTTTTGGAGTCTCCAAGGTTAGGATCCGTTGCCGAAGGCAAGACCCATGTGTGGGACCGCATAGAGACCACGATGAAGATCATCAAATTGCTCATTCAGGATAGTGAGAAGTGCACTAGAGAGAGACTCTCAAAAAGAGACTCTTTGTGAATGTTAAACACAAGAAAAAGAAATGTGAGTAAGAACACGTTCTGACAAGGAATCCTAACCTGAGAGAGACGAATACGTGGTGTCTCAGATGCCAGGAACTAAGCAAGAAAGGGAACCTGAAAACACCACAGGATAGCTCAAAGCAAATACTGACAAAGTATCCAATCTAGTGAACTGCACACCAGGAACTATTTGAAAAGGGGAAATAAAGCTGACACTACAGTAATCCTTTTTATGTAATTTCATTTCATTTATACCCCACCCTACCCCAAAATGGGCTCAGGACATATTACGCAGCTGTCTTTGGAATACTACAGTTTGACTTTCCCTAACAAGGGAAAAAACATCCTTCAGAAAAGGGGGAACTGGAGTTCAGTAGCATCAAGTGATAAGGGGACTGCAACAATTTCCGCATACAAAAAGGTGAAAGGGTTTGAGCCTTTTTAGTTTAGATTAGAAGACAGGCAACTGGGATGGAGAGGGTGTTAGACGTATACAAAATTATGGAAGTTTGAAGAAAATGGATTCTCCGTTGCCCACAACAGGACACTCAGAATCACCCAAAAAGAAAAAACTTCTTCATGGACTGCATAGCTGCCTAACTGTGTGCCAGCATTTAGCGAAATTACACACTAGGTTACGAGCAGCAAAGAAAGGTTTCCTCCAGGAGATAGCTTTTTATGGCAAAGGAATTTGCTATAGCAGGCATTTAAGAGCCATGAAGTGCTTAGACAAACAAACAATATTACTTTCATTTTCAGCTCTTCTGTGCCTTAAAGCATCCGCAGCTATCTCTTGGGTTCAGTCTGGTTTCCCCTACTGTCCAGATACCTTCTCAAAGACAAAGGGGGAAAGGCAAGAGAAGACTGCCACTAAAGAACCCTCCCCCTCCTTTGCCCCTGCTTGCATAAAACCAGAGAATCCCAGAGTTGGAAGGGGCCATGCAGGCCATCTAGCCCAATCCCCTGCTCAGTGCAGAATCAGCCTAGAGCATCCCTAACAAGTGTTTGTCCAGCTGATGTTTAAAGACCACCAGTAGCTGATTCCACTGTTGAACAGCGCTTACTGTAAAAAAGTTTTTCCTAATATCCAGCCGATACCTTCCTGCCCTTAATTTAAACCCATAATTGCAAGTCCTCTCCTATCATAGAATCATATAGTTGGAGGGGACCTCCAGGATCATCTAGTCCAACCCCCTGCACAATGCAGGAAACTCACAAATACCTCCCCACAAATTCACAGGATCTTCATTGCTGTCAGATGGCCATCTAGCCTCCAAGGCAGGAGAGCCCACCACCTCCCAAGGAGGAAGACTGTTCCACTAAGGAACCGCTCTAACAGTCAGGAAGTTCTTCCTCATGTTGAGCCAGAAACTCTTTGGATTTAATGTCAACCCATTGGTTCTGGTCCTACCTTCCGGGGCCACAGAAAACAATTCCACACCATCCTCTAGATGACAGCCCTTCAAGGACTTGAAGATGGTGATCCTTTCACCTCTGCTGCCAACAGGAACAGCTCGCTCCCCTTCTCTTCTCCAAACAGAACATTCCCAAGTCCTTCAGCCTTTCCTCAAAGGGCTTGGTCTCCAGGCCCCGACTGGCCTTCACTCTATTCTGTACCCACTCTGTTCTGTCCGCATCCCCTTTGCAGTGAGGACTCTAGAACAGCTCACAATACTCCAGGTGCAGTATGACCAATGCAGTGTACAGTGGGACTAGGACATCTTGCAATCTGGATTTTATGTTTCTGTTGACACACCTCAAGATTCACAGCATGGCGTTGGCCTTTTTTATTGCAAATGCACACTGTCTTGACATTTTCAGTGAGTTATCTACCACAACCCCAAGATCTTTCTCTTGGTCAGTCTCTGCCAGTTCACACTCCATCAACTTGTATTTGTAGCTGGGATTCTTGGCCCCAATGTGCATTACTTTGCACTTGGCCACACTGAACCTCATCTGCCACATTGACGCCCACTCACCCAGCCTCAACAGGTCCCTTTGGAGTTCCTCACAATCCTCTCTGGTTCTCACTACCCTGAACAATTTAGTGTCATCTGCAAACTTGGCCATTCACTGCTCACTCCCAACTCTAAATCATTTATGAACAAGTTAAAGAGCATGGGACCCAGTACCGAGCCCTGCGGCACCCCACTGCTTACCATCCTCCATTGCGAAGACTACCCATTTATACTCACTCTCTGCTTCCTATTACTCAGCCAGTTTTTGATCCACAAGAGGACCTGTCCTTTTACTCCATGACTCTCAAGCTTTCTAAGGAGCCTTTGATGAGGAACTTTATCAAAAGCTTTCTGGAAGTCAAGGTAAACAACATCTATCGGGTCTCCTTTCTCCACGGTCGTTCACCTCCTCAAAGAAATGTAACAGGTTAGTGAGGCAAGATCTTCCCTTACAGAACCCATGCTGAGTCTTCCTCAATAACCCGTGTTCATCAATGTGCCTACTCATTCTGTCCTTGATAATGCTTTCTACCAACTTTCCTGGTATTGAAGTCGGACTGACTGGCCTGTAATTTCCCGGATCTCCTCTGGAACCCTTTTTAAAGATGGGGGTGACATTTGCTACCTTCCAGTCCTCAGGAACGGAGGCAGATTTCAATGAAAGATTACAGATTTTTGTCAAAAGAACCACAAGTTCAACTTTGAGTTCTTTCAAAACTCTCAGATGTATGCCATCCGGACCCGGTGACTTATTAGTTTTTAATTTGTCCATCAGTTGTAGGACCTCCCCTTTTGTCACCTCAATCTGACTCAGGTCTTTCAACACCCCTTCCAAAATTAGTGGTTCTGGGGCAGGCAAAAAGTTCTCATCTTCCACACTGCTCCCAAGCGGCGCAATCACTTTTACATCTCTCACCAAGTCTTGGGCATTACTTAGGACCAAATCCAGGATCGCCCCACCCCGGTAGGTTCTCAGACCATCTGCTCCATTGCACAGTCATTGAGAGCATCAAGAAACTCAATCTCTTTCTCTCGACCAGAACACATATTGACCCAATCAATCTGCGGGTAGTTAAAATCACCTATTACGACACAGTTTTTACTTTTAGCCGCTATCTTTAAGCCTTCCATCATATTATAATCGTCCTCTCTCTTTTGATTTGGTGGGCGATAACAAACTCCCATAGTTAAATTTCCTTTGGGGCTCTCTATTTCAACCCAAAGCATTTCTAAAAGGGAATCTAATTCTCTGACCTCAGTCTTACTGGATTGTATATCCTCTCTGACATACAGAGCCACCCCACCTCCAACCCTTCCCTCCCTATCCTTCTGATATAACTTATATCCAGGAATCACCGTGTCCCACTGATTCTCCTCATTCCACCAAGTTTCTGAAATTCCCACAATGTCTATGTTTTCTCCCAACACTAAGCATTCCAATTCACCAATTTTACTTCGAACACTTCTAGCATTTGCATACAAACATCTATAATTTCCCAGGCAAGCTAGGCCCGCCACCTTCCTCCTGCTGCCTCGAGACTCCGGCAGACAGTCCATACTGCTTGTCACCATCACAGTGGACAACTCTGATCCGTTACCCGGTAGAAAAATAGCAGTCAACCCTTCATCTCTTTGAGTCGAGTCCTCCCGAACCAGAGACATTTCATCTCCTGTCGGCTTTCCCCCAAGATTTAGTTTAAAAACTGCTCTGCCACCTTTCTGATTTTAAGCGCCAGCAGCCTGGTTCCATCCGGGGACAAGTGGAGACCGTCTCTTTTGTACAGCTCCCACTTGTTCCAGAAAGCATCCCAGTGCCTAACAAACTTAAACCCTTGCTCCTTACACCATTGTCTCATCCACACATTGAGACTTCTAATTTGTGCCTGTCTCTCCTGCCCTGCACGTGGAACAGGTAGCACTTCCGAGAAGGCTACCTTGGAGGTCCTGGCCTTAAGTCTCCCGCCAAGCAGCCTAAATTTTTCCTCCAGGACCTCACGACTGCATTTCCCCACATCGTTGGTGCCAACATGCACCACGACCACCAGCTCCTCCCCAGCACTGTCTATCAGCCTATCTACTGCACGCGTAATGTCTGCTACCTTCGCACCAGGCAGGCAAGTCACCATACGGTCAGTACGCGGTTTCGTCACCCAGCTGTCTACTTGCCTAAGGATTGAATCACCAACTACCAAAACCCCCCCTCTCCCCCTGCCCAGGGATGGTTCCTTGGCGCGAAAGGATTCCCGCTCACCAACCGAAGAAGAGGTCCCTTCTGAGGGCGCATTCCCCTTATCCTCAGCACGGTGCCCTGTTCCCTCTCGACCCTCACGCTCTCTGGCAGCAACAGGGCTGCTACGTTCAGAGCGGGGCTCATCTAATACGCCCTTGAGAATCTTCCCCAAGTGCTTAACTGACTGTCTCTGCTTCCCCAGGGCAGTCACCTCAGCCTCAAGAGTATGAACTCGTTCCCTGAGGACCAGGAGCTCCTTGCATCGAGCACACACCCAAGACTTCTGTCCTTTGGGCAGATAGTCGTACATGTGACACTCAGTGCAAAACACTGGAAAGCCCCCAGCCCCCTGCTGGCATTCTATCTTCATTATATATATATATATATATATATATATATATATATATATATATATATATATATATATATATATATATATATATATATTTTTTTTTTAAATATACAGTCCTCTTTAAATGCTGTTTGTTTAAGTGGCTCCCCTTCTAGAGGGTCAACTTACCTTATTGGGAGAACAAGGAAATCAGGGATCTGGGTTCCTGGTCCTTAGAGAGCCCCTAGGCGAAGAGCCCTTTAGCTCTCGCCAAAGGCTCGCGCCTTTAACAAGGCGCAGCTTAAAATGCAAAGAGGGTGGAGCAGAGGCACTCCTAAGCAATCAGCAGCAATCACTCTCAATCTCTTTCACCTTTAGCCCACTCAACCAAACAAAGAACAGTTCCCCAGCTATCACAACTCAGAATTTTAGGCAGTCCCACAAACCTGAGAATGAAATCTTTCAAAACTCAAATTCTCAGCAACTTCTCCAGCTGTCTCAGCTATGAGAGCTGCTCTGCTCTGTTCTGCTCCTCTCAGACCTCTCTTTGAGCATTCTTGGGTACCCACCCTCTGGCCTGGGGGATTCGCACTCATTCAATGCAGCCAGCTGCTTCTCAACTACCTCTCTGTCTGTCAACCAGCAGCCCAGACACTGTGCCTTGCCTGCTACCACCTGCAAGGAGAGAGTTTTCTTTTCCCCTACCCCTAATATTGAGATCAGATTAGCTACCAATTTCTGCTAAAAAACCTTTTCAAATCTATTGGTTAGGCCCAGGGGTGGCCAACAGTAGCTCTCCAGATGTTTTTTGCCTACAACTCCCATCAGCACCAGCCATTGGCCATGCTGGCTGGAGCTGATGGGAGTTGTAGGCAAAAAACATCTAGAGAGCTACCCTTGGCCACCCCTGGGCTAGGGGAATTCATTGATATTCTTAACTGATCATGGACATACTGGTATTCAGAAGTCATACTGGGCTTAACCAAGCACAGGACTGCAGATTTACACTGAGCCGGCCAATCCAACATTATCAACAGAAAAATTAGGGGGGGGGGGGTGCGCCTGAAACAAAAACTGGAAAAATGTAGAGAACGCCCCCAGACGCCCCCCCCCCTCTTTTTTCCTTTCAGGTTCTTCATCCGCAAAATGAACAGCATGACAATGTCTGAGTTTTTAGTTCTACCAATGGAAAAATTGAAAAATCTGGGGAGGCCGGAGGAGGAAATTGGATTTACACCCCCCCCCCCCTCAGAACAGCTCAGAACCTCTTTCCCTTCTTCATCTCACAACAGAAACCCTATGAGGTAGGTGGAGCTGAGAGAGCTCGGACAGTTCTGAGAGAACTGTGACTGACCCAAGGTCACCCAGCTGGCTGCAACTGGAGGAGTGGGGAATCGAACCCTGTTCTCCAGATCAGAGCCCACTGCTCTTAACCATGACACCAAACTGACTCTCAAGAAACTGGAAGCATTAACAATTAACTCTTAGAACGGTAGAAAAGTATGACATTTTCAAGACTGCTCTGGTTTAAAAATAAGTAATTTTGGCAACAATATGCTTAATGATAATACATTATTAAAGTCAGTGTTCTCAACATTATGGCCCAGCTTAATATAAACATGTGCTGGTATTCCTGCCTATAGTTTTTGTTGAAACAAACAGATTCAGGTAGGTAGCTCTGTTGGTCTATAGAACCAAAAAGTTGGAAGGGACCTCCAGTGTCATCTAGTCCCACAGTCTGCAAAATGCAGGAAATTCACAAATACTCCCATCCCAACACAAATAATCCCTCACCCAGGGACCCCTGCAGGCTCCATGCCCAGAAGATGGCAAAACTCCTCTGCAGGATCCCTGGCCAAACCGGCCTGGAGAAAGCTGCTGCCTGACCTGACCCCAAAGTGACCAACAACACACCCCTGGGTATGTGAGAAAGGGTCAAGAGAACTAAGCACTGATGCAGCCCTTCCTGCCCTCCTTCCCAAGATCTGTGTAAGTTCACAGGATCTTCATTGCTGCCAGATGGCCACGTAGCCTCTGTTGAAAAACCTCCAAAGAGGAACCGCCCTGTCAGGAAGTTCTGACAAAGTAGCAGAACAAAGTTTTGAGTCCAGTGGCATTTTTAAGACCAGCAAAGTTTAATTCAAGGTATAAGTTTTTGTGTGCAGGCACGCTTCTTCAGATGCAGTGAAACAGAATTTCTTCAAGTATTACATATAGGAAGAGAGGGTGGGGGGTTTAGCTGACAGAAAGGGCCACTTAGAGTCAAAACAAGAGACAACCAAAACTGGAAGTGCCCCCTCCATACACACAGCCAGAGGGTGAGCAGTAAAGCCTCATAACAGCATAATGAAGATGTTTAGCAGACTTGAGGATCAAGCAGAACTAATAAGCTCAGTTTATAGGGTTACCATTTGTTTGGGTTCAATTCTGGGGCAAAAACAGTGAAGGAGAGAAATATGTCAAAATTGGAGATTAACTGTAGAATGCTGAGTAAGTGACTGAGACCTGCCATCTGTCTCCCCTCAAGCACGGAGGCGACTCTACAGCATCTTCTTCTTTGCCTTCTTCTTCTATGCCGTAAGCCCCGATCCCAAGCAAGAAGCCACGGCTACCGCAGCCCAAAGGTTGCTTCTATATAAGGAAATCAGCAGTGACACTGCGCTCGCCTCAGAAACCCTCAGCTTCCTGCTTGCTCTGCTCCCCACAACAGTGTAGCAGCAGCAGCAAAAGATGTGGCAAAAGAAACCCCCAGCTCCAGCCCCCCAACAGCGCTCATTCCACCAGCAGGGGTGCCCCAGAAAAAGCTTCCTCATGGAGTAACATTTCTAGCTTGCCAGGTGGGATAGTAAGTTTATAGTCCTGCTGTGCCACCAAGCAGGGACTGGGCGCTTCCCATGAAACATGCATCCCCCACCCCAAGGCTGGCTAGACAGCACAACCATAGAGTGATCTTGTGTGGAAATACAGAAGAAGGTGATATTGGATTTATACCCCGCCCTCCACTCTGAATCTCAGCGTCTCAGAGCAGCTTACAATCTCCTTTACCTTCCTCTCCCACAACAGACACAACAGAAGGGGACAGACATCACAGTGTGTTGAAAGCCAGGATCATAGCCCAAAGACAACAGCACAGAACAGGACCCCACTGATACATGTACAGCTCCTACCCAGCAGAGGACAAAGCATTAAGTCTGAATGCATTTTTTGCCTCCATCTTCACTGTGGAAGATGAGAACTTTCTGCCCGCCCCAGAACCACTAATTTTGGAAGGGGTGTTGAAAGACCTGAATCAGATGGAGGTGACAAAAGAGGAGGTCCTACAACTGATGGACAAATTAAAAACTAATAAGTCACCGGGTCCAGATGGCATACATCCGAGAGTTCTGAAAGAACTCAAAGTTAAACTTGCGGATCTTCTAACAAAAATCTGTAATCTTTCATTGAATCTTTCATTGAAATCTGCCTCCGTTCCTCAGGACTGGAAGGTAGCAAATGTCACCCCCATCTTTAAAAAGGGTTCCAGAGGAGATCCGGGAAATTACAGACCAGTCAGTCTGACTTAGGAAGGGAATTGAAAACAAATCAGCCAGTATCATAATGCCCCTGTATAAATCGATGGTGCGGTCTCATTTGGAGTACTGTGTGCAGTTCTGGTTGCCGCACCTCAAAAAGGATATTATAGCATTGGAGAAAGTCCAGAAAAGGGCAACTAGAATGGTTAAAGGGCTGGAACACTTTCCCTATGAAGAAAGGTTGAAACGCTTGGGACTCTTTAGCTTGGAGAAACGTCAACTGCGGGGTGACATGATAGAGGTTTACAAGATAATGCATGGGATGGAGAAAGTAGAGAAAGAAGTACTTTTCTCCCTTTCTCACAATACAAGAACTCGTGGGCATTCAATGAAATTGCTGAGCAGACAGGTTAAAACGGATAAAAGGAAGTACTTCTTCACCCAAAGGGTGATTAACATGTGGAATTCACTGCCACAGGAGGTGGTGGCGGCCACAAGTATAGCCACCTTCAAGAGGGGTTTAGATAAAAATATAGAGCAGAGGTCCATCAGTGACTATTAGCCACAGTGTGTGTGTGTGTATATATATATAAAATTTTGCCACTGTGTGACACAGAGTGTTGGACTGGATAGACCAATGGCCTGATCTAACATGGCTTCTCTTATGTTCTTACCCAGAAAAGTCCCAGACAATCGGTCCCCCGGGGGGAACAGGAACACCTGATTCTTACCCCGTTAGAGGTGTCCCCACCTCTGTGCTTATGCACTTGCTCAAAAGAAGCAAATCTGCACTGTCCCTCTGCACTCTGACTCCAGCTGACCCTTGCCCCCCCCCCCCACCTTCTGACCTGGCACAAGGGCTCAGCCATCCTCACTCTCATTTGTATCTGATGAAGTGGACTTTAAAATGTTTGTCTTTAAGGTTCCCCATAACCACCACAACTTCTGTAATGCAAGTGAAGCTATGGAGAATGAGAGTGTATGCAGGCTGCCACAAGGATCTCTCCCAAAATTAAAGCTGAGCAGACATCCATGATACATTCATGACACATGGGTGTGCCTTGGGTGTGCTAAGAGTGTATCAGCAGCTTACAGTGCCCCCCCCCACCCTTAAAGGAACTTTCTGCTAGAGTGTGTTTCAAATTCTGCAAGTATTTGAACATTCAGACCACACTTGATTTCCCTCCCTAACCCAACATTTCAGCTCAAGTATTTACTCCTATTGGGCAAGCACAATCGCATGGGGGGACTTTCAATATTCTTTACTAACTGCAAAATAAACATACTAAATCAGACCACAATCTGTTTATGGCACCAGATATTCTTTTGGGGAATCTTACAATTCAGATTGTTCAAGTAAACCCATATCTCTGGTCCTACTTAGAATCATAGAATTGGAAGGGACCACCAGGGTCATCTAGTCCAACCCCCTGCCCACTGCAGGTAATTCACAAATATCTCCTTACTAAGTTCACAGAATCAGCCTTTCTGTCAGATGGCCAAGGAGGAGAGCCCACCACCTCCCAAGGAGGAAGCCTGTTCCACGGAGGAGGAACCACTCTATAACTGTCAAGAAATTCTTTCTAATGTTGAGCTGGAAACTCTTCTGATGAGACAGAGGCTCAAGACAGGCTCAGCCATCCTCAGCTCAATCCAGGAGAGTCTGGGATAACAAAACTCTCTCTATATAGCAAAGCAGAAATCTCCTACCTTGAATAAAACTTTGTTGGTCTTAAAAGTGCTTTCTTTGTATCTCTTCCGTTGGATCAAGGGTACCGGGCAAAGGAAGCTCTGGCTCTTTCCCTTGCGCCCCAGGGGACAACCAATGGAGAAAACAGCGGCTTTGCTCTATAGATCCTGTGTGATGGAGCAAGCCTGGCAAAGCAAACTGAAATGCAAAAGGAAACAAGAGAGAGGGAGAAGAAAGCAGACTTTCTAACGGGCCTGATAGGAGGCCCAGGGGGGGAGGAGGGGGGCTGATCCAGGTCCTAGGCTGCAAGTCTGACACCCCTGCCCTAGATCCTTTTCGTACACACTACTGCCAAGACAAGTCTCCCCCATCCTATAACCATGCATTGGATTATTCTTACCTAATGCAGAACTTTACATTTATCCCTGTTCAAATTCATTTTATTGGTTTAGCCTAGTTCTCGGGGCTGTCAAACATGCGGCCCAGAGTCCAAATCAGGTCCCCAGAGGGCTCCTATGAGGCCCCCAAGCAACTGGCTGTCGTCTGCTTCCTTCTCCATCTCTCTTGCTTCCTTCTGCAGCACAGCTTGTTTGCCAGGCTTGCTCAATTGCACAGGAGCTACAGAGCAATAGAATGCAACAGACCTTGAGCGGCAGTTGACAGGCCAATGGTTGATGGAGTACACATAAAAACATAAGAGAAGCCATGTTGGATCAGACCAATGGCTCATCCAGTCCAACACTCTGTGTCACACAGTGGCCAAAAAAAACAGATGCCATCAGGAGGTCCATCAGTGGGGTCAGGACACACCACAGTCAATGGGAGGGCTCCATTTTTCCAATACCACTACACTTTTATTGTAGAAAGGACTGAACAAAACAAGTCCCAAGACAGATCTTTGAGGCTCTCAAGTTGTCACTCCTCTTCAAGAGGATGAGGAACCATTCAAAAAGCACTCTTTGGGTGCACTCTGTCCGACAGTTACATATCCACCTAACAGTAATATGATCCAAATCACATTTTACCAACTTGTCAACAAGAATACTATGTAGAAGCCTTTCTGAAATAAAGATAAACGATTACTACTCGTCTACAGCATTTCCTTTATCCAGCAAGGTAGTAACTGTCTCAAAAAGAGATAAGGTTAGTCTGACGTTACATTTTCTTGAGAAATTCATGCTGGCTCTTAATGATCACAGTCATCCTTCCTAAATACTCAAGAACTATTTGAAGATTTCTTCTAAAACTTTTTTCAGGTGCAGACGTCAAGCTGGCAGGATGGTAGTTACCCTGATCCTCTTTACTAAACATGGGAACTATATTCGCCCACCTCTAATCTTCTTGCACATCAACTGTTCTCTAAGAATTCTCAAAAATAATGGACAGAGGCTCAGAAATTACATCCACAAGTTCATTTAGTACCCATGGATGCAATTCATCTGGTCTCAAGGACATTCTTAGACTGCAACTCCCTTCCCTCATCATGTGTTGTTTTTGTCAGGTTGAACAACATTTTCATTACAAGAGAAGACTGAGGAAAAGTAAGAATTGAGCGGTTCTGCCCTCTCTTCATCACCTGTTCCAATTTATCTTTCCTGTCCCTACAATGGGCGTACCACATCTTGCTCTTTTTCTTACTTTGAACATAAAAACCCTTTTTTGTTGTTTTTAGCATCTCTCACTAGCCTAAGCTCACATTGAGCTTTAACTTTTCTCTCACTCTGCAAGCACTAATCATTTGTTTATATCCATCCTTTGTTATAAGACCCATTTCCTAAATGAGTCTTTTTTAATCTCTCAAATTTTAAGAAAGCTGTTTATGGAGCCACTTTGGCTTCTTTAGACTCCTCCCATTTTCCCTTAACAATAGAATCACAGAGTTGGAAGGGATCTCTAGGGTCATCTAGTCCAACCCTCTGCACAATGCAAGAAACTCACAAATACCTCCCCCTCCCCCAATGGCCATCTAGCCTCTGTTTAAAAACCTCCAAGGAAGGAGAGCCCACCACCTCCTGAGGAAGCCTGTTCCACTAAGGAGTCACTCTAACGGTCAGGAAGTTCTCCCTAATGTTGAGTCAGAAATTCTTTTGATTTAATTTCAACCCACTGGTTCTGGTCCTACCTTCTGGAGCCACAGAAAACAATTCTGCACCATCCTGTATATGACAGCCCTTCAAGTACTCGAAGATGGTGATTCTATCACCTCTTAGCTGCCGCTTCTTCAGGCTAAACAGGCCCAGCTGCTTCAACCTTTCCTCATAGGACTTAGTCTCCAGACCTGTCACCATCTTTGTCGCCCTCCTCTGGACCCATTCTAGCTTGTCTATAGCCTTCTTAAAATGCAGTGCCCAAAACTGAACACAATACTTCAGATGAGGTCTTACCAAAGCAGAGTAAAGCGATACCATCACTTCACATGATCTGGACACTATACTTCTGTTGATACAGCCCAAAGTTGCATTTGCCTTTTTCCACTAAGACCCCTAGATTCTTATCACACATACTACTGCTAAGACTACTTTCCCACATCCTATAACCATGCATTGGATTTTTCCTCCCTAAATGCAGAACTTTACATTTATTCCTGTTGAAATTCATTTCACTGGTTTTAACCCAGTTTTCCAGCCTGGCAAGATCATCCTGGATCCTGTCTCTAGTCTTCTACTGTATTTGCAACCCCTCCCAATTTAGTATCATCGGCAAATTTAATAAGCATTCCCGCTATTCCTTCATTCAAATCATTTATAAAGATCCTGAACAAAACAGGTCCCAGGACAGATCCTTGAGGCACTCCACTTGTCACTCCTCTCCAAGAGGATGAGGAACCATTCACAAGCACTCTTTGGGTGTGATCTGTTAACGAGTTACAGATCCACCTAACGGTAACAGGATCCAAACCACATTTTACCAACTTGTCAACAAGGACAGCATGTGGAACCTTATCAAAAGTCTTACTGAAATCCAGATATACTATGTCTACAACATTCCCCTGATCCAGCAAGGTAGTAACTTTCTCAAAAAAAGAGATCAGATTAGTCTGACATGACTTGTTTTTGAGAAACCAATGCTGGCTCTTAGTAATCACAGCCATCCTTTCTAAATGTTCCAGAACTGACTGTTTGATTATTTGTTCTAAAACTTTTCCAGGTATAGACGTCAAGCTGACGGGTTGGTAGTTACCTGGATCCTCCTTTTCCCCTTTCTTAAAGATGGGGGCAACATTTGCCCGCCTCTTTATAGGAATAGTCTGCACTTCTGACACCAACCAGCAGATACCAGGTGCTCTATCAATACTGTTGGAGAAGTTGTGAAACACCCCTGTGCAGCCTACTAATCAGCTTCACTGACTAATCCTGAGTTCTGTTATCGCCACATTGAAAACTTTTCCAACCACTGACACTGAAAGAGAAGAGAAGACTGGATTTATACACTGCCTTCCACTAGGAGTCTCAGAGCGGTTTACAATCTCCTTTCCCTTCTCCTCCCCATAACAGACACCCTATGATGTTGGTGGGGGTGAGAGAGCTCTGACAGAAACTGCTCTTGAGTAGAACAGCTCTGACTGCACTTGTGACTGACCCAAGACCACCCAGCAGCTGTATGTAGAGGAGTGGGGACTCAAACCCCGTTCTCACAGATTAAGAGTCCATGCACTTACCCACTACATCAAATTGTGCAATACTGAGCAGCAGAGTACAGCTCTCTATTCCCACTCTGCTGCAAAAGCTCTCTGGGTGACCAAGGGCCAGGCACTCATTCTCAGTCTAAATGGAAGATGGAGGATAATATAAGCCACTTTGGGTCTCTACTGGTGAGAAATGCGGGGTATAAATACGAGTGAGCAAGCAAGCAGTCAGCTGCCCTGATGGGAGGCTGCTCCAGAACAGCAGGGCCATCACAGAGAAAGCCCTGCCCTGGGTCCTAATAGATCTCTCAAAGAGATCCCTCCTTAGTAGTTCCCAAAGATCGGAGAATCAGGGCAACACACTGGAGATCAGGCCCTGCAAATGTAATACAACAATGTACTACCGGGCAACTTAAGACTATTAGGCAAGGGGTCTCCAGCCTGGTGCCCGTGGGGTGCCATGGCACCTGCCAACACCTTTTGTGCTGCCTGCCAAGTTTTATTAGAAAGCGGGAGAGGCCAGGTGGGGCTTCTGCCTAGCAGGGCTGCTGACGGGCCAACAGAGGTTTGATTAGCTACATGGATTGTTTAAAAAAATACTGCTTTGGCACCAACTGCCATCACAATACAAGAAACTCCACTTTGTGACTGAAGATAAGCCACGGCAGCCATTGTATGGCCACATCAGAATTCCAAAGATGCCTGAAGGACCCCTGACTGAGGCACCCTCAAAGAGCACACACATTTACTTTACGTAACAGTAGTAGTAGTAGAAGGAGGAGGAGGAGTCGTCTCTGAATTACAGTCTCAGAGCAGCTTACAATCTCCTTTATCTCCTTGCCCCACAACAGACACCCTGTGGGGTGGGTGGGGCTGAGAGAGCTCTCACAGAAGCTGTCCTTTCAAAGGACAACTCCTGCGATAGCTATGGCTGACCCAAGGCCATTCCATCAGCTGCAAGTGGATGTGCGGAATCAAACACGGTTCTCCCAGATAAGAGTCTGTATACTTAATCACTACACCAAACTGGCTCTCCTGCTCAGTAACTGTGTCACACTCCTGAATGGCTTTAGGCATCATCCCAGACTTCAGTCAGGTTATTAAAATACCCTGGTGAAGCCAAGCAGGTTGTGGTCTGGTCACCACAGGGATAGGTTACCACAAGGGAAACACAGATATGCCACATTGAATTCTAGAAGGGAAGAAAGTGCAATAAATAAAGACAATTTCACATAGTATTCTTCCCTGTATAAAGGAAAAGACAAATTTCACAGTTGCTCTCCTGTCTGTAAACCTGGACTATCCGGTCATGGTGCAGCAGAAAAGCCTCCATGGCATTTCCAGTTAAAAGAATCAGGCTGTGGCTTCTTATGAGAAAGACTTGGAGAGCCACTGCCCCTCTCTCTAAGTAGGCTTGGAGGAGGAGAGAAGCTTACAATACCCAGTCATTTCATGCCTTCTCCTGGGTCCTAGGCTCAGAGCACTGACTGTGAGAGCAGGCTGGGGAAATTAAAGTGTTCTCTGCACAAGCTGAGATGCTGCCGCTGCCAGACTTCTGGGTGGGCGGTGAGGCAGGGAAAGGCTCAGCAATGGGATGGGGGGGGGGAGAGATTTTCTAGAGTGTTAGATCTGGGCAAAAGATACCCTATTTGGGGCCTCGGCTAGAATTAATGACTCACCAACCACCTTACTTCACCATTTAAAGTATCATTGACAGATGTACATTCTCTAAAAGGGACTTACAAGCAGCTCTGTCACTAAAGTCTGAACAAGTCAGTTTCACTTGGGCAGAAAAGGGACTTGTAGGAACAGACATTTATAAAATTTCTTTCAGCAGAGCAATTTCAGCGACAGACACCTAAACATTATTTGCCTCAGAACACTGCAGGCACCAATGTGAAGAGCTGGGGAGAAAAACATAATATTTTTTGGAAAAAAATGTTTGGAAATCTTATGTCTTCTCTCCCCCCCGCCCTGAGGTGTTTTGTTGGAAACACTGAAGATATATAACAAGAAAAAATATGAGGTTTACATATTTTCAAACAGAAAAATGGAAAATTTGGATTTCATTGGGAGAAAACTGCTGTGAAACATTTTCTCTCTTAAAGTTAGAATTTCTATCCTACTAATTTCAGTCACTCCAAATGTATAGAAAAAGTCCAAGAAGATTTAGGGAGCACTAAAAAAACCTGCTGGTTTCCCCCCCCTGAAAAAATACAAGATTTACTGAAAATATGTGGCATAAATGTCTTATTTAAAATCTACAGCATTAAATAATAATTCCTATATATGCTGTAGACTTACACATAACACTTTTGATCTTTTTTGTTTAAACATGAACCATTTTGGCAACAATATGCCTATAATGTATCTGATAATAAATTATTAATAGGCTCAGTGTTTTCAAATGTATAAAGTTTAATTCAATATCCAAACATGCTGGTAGGTTACGAGAGTGTCCAAACAATACACTTTCTTTGGTCTCCTATATAATTCTTTTCTTCCTCCAACTTTAATTTTTCCAACTCCTTAGCTGGCAAAAACTAGAACCCATGTGCAATGGCAGCAGAGGGTCCAGCTATTTGCAAGTGTTTCTCAACCTCCACCAGGTCTAGCCGCTCAGCCACTGACAGCTGACAGCTCACGATACATCGCCCTTTCTCTGCTGATTCACAAGCACTAGGAAACAGAAAGGCAAGGAAAGCAGGGGGCTTGACAAAGACAAACTGTCCCGCCTCAGGACCAAAAAACAGCCACCATGCAGGAGAGAAGCCCTATCAGAGCAGCCTTACTTGGCATACCTTCCCCAGACAGCAGCCTGCAGCTCCTTCCTCCCTTCTTCATAGTAGAAATGCATCTCCACCCAATTATTCAGCCACCTCCCTGTTGGAGCAAGAATCTACATAAACCCAGTCTGACAGCTACAGTATGACAGCTGGTGATCTAGCTGCCAGGCTAGGTCACAGTGACCTGATCAGCAGACCGGCTTGAGCCGGCAGAAGCCAAGTGATGCAATCTGCTGAGTCAGCATGGCCAGGATTGGCTGCTTGGACTATATATGATCTGTGTGTGCATCACACAGGTCTCTCCCTGTGAGATGGTGGTTAGGCGAAGCACTTTGTCCGTGGAGGTGATATTGTATAGACTGCACAAGAGAGCACTTGTCGTGTATATATGTTAATACACCTTTTGGCACTAGTTGCACGTGTCGGCCTGATTTTCTTTCCTGAAGCCCTGTGTCGGGCAAGTCATCTCCCTCACTCTGCTACTCCCGCTCCGACAGGGTTATGGGCCCAGGGCGGTTCCGCTGCGCGGAGGAGAGAGTTGCGAGTTGAGCTGACTGTGAGTTTGGAAAGAGCCGGAGGCGAGGAACGCCGGCGAAGGACACAGAAGCACCACCGTTCTCTGTTTGAGAGCCAGAGGGACGTCGGCAGCCAGCTGTGAGGAGGAGTCGGCACGATGGCTCAGCAACAGCTTGGAGTAGCCGTTGAGAAGCTCACCTCAGCCAACTACGCGGTGTGGAGCCTGAGAATGCAACACTACCTCAAGCGTGAAGGGCAATGGCTGTTCGTGAGTAACCCCCCTGCTGACTTATCTCCTGCCGAGACTGTGTTATCGGATAAGGCACTGGCCAACATAGTGCTATCTATAGGAGATGACCAGCTGGTTTATGTGCGAGGGAAGGACACTCCCAAGGCTGCCTGGGACGCGTTGAGTGCGGTGCATGTTAGCACCACTGCTGGTTCCCTCATGGCCTTGACAAGGAGGATGTTCCGCACCGTTATGCCGGCTGGAGGGTGTGTGAAAGATCACATCAAACGGCTAACGGACTGTTTCGTTGAGCTGGAGGCAAGAGGCAAGACTGTAGCTCCAGACGACAGAGTGTACATTTTGCTGTCGTCGTTGCCACCTGAGTACACTCCCCTGATAACTTCTCTGGAGACGGTGGACGTAGCGACCCTGACCATGGAATACGTCTGTGCCCACCTGCTTGACTTCCAAGAGAGAATTGCGGCCGTGAGCTGTCCGGGGGTGTCGGCCAGGCAGCGTGCTGTTATCGGTGTGTCCGGGAAGACAGCCAAGAATGAGCCAGCTTTTGCTGCTGGCAGGCGTCCGAAGGTGGAGGAAGTGGAGCCGACTGCGTTTGCAGTCCGTCGCTGCTATGGATGCGGGTCGTCGCAGCACCTGCTCCGAGCTTGCCCTGAGAGGGAGAAGAGGCGGGGGCGTGTGCGGCGAGAGCGGAGGACCGCCAGCCCGTGTGAGGAAGCAACCCGGCTGGTCACGTCTGCAGTAGAGAGCACAGGGTCTGCTTGGATTTTAGACTCCGGGGCAACGAGCCATCTCTGCTGCGAGAAGGAGTTGTTGAAAAACATTGACAGTCCTGAGCATAAGTATGTGAGATTGGCTGATGGGACCACTGCCAATTCTGTTTGCTCAGGCAATGTGGAATTTCCTGCACTGAAATGTATGTTGCAAAATGTGTTGTATGTACCCTCACTGCAGTCTAACCTGTTGAGTGTTAGCACACTGTTTGACCAGGGATACCAGGTGAGATTTGAGAAAACCTGCTGCAAAATCCTGGGAGGTGGGGGAAAGTTGCTTGTGACAGGAAAGAGGGAAGGTAAACTGTATGTGGTCCAGAGTGATTGTGCCCAGGTGGCTCAGGTGTCGAATGAGCCTGTGCACAATAATTGTATACATTTGCTCCATAGGAGACTTGGGCACTGCGGATTTAGGGCGTTAAAGAAAACCCTGGAGCTTGTGCCTAGTTTGAAAGTAAATCCTTGCAAATGTTACTTGGATTGCCAGGTCTGCAAGAAGACCAAAAGCAAGGCGTGTGCTGTTGCTAAAGAAAGCTCAAGGGAAAGCACACGAGCCCTGGAACTAGTCCATTTAGACGTTATTGGCCCATTGCCAAAGAGTCTGTCGGGGAGGAGATACTGCTTGGTGGCCACCGACGACCACACGAGGTACGCGTGGGTTTTCACCATGGTGCATAAGTCTGAGGTGTATAAGACATTCACCAAGTGGGTCAAAGCAGTGGAGAGACAATTAGGGGTTAATCTCCTGGCTGTACAAACCGACAGAGGGGGGGAATTCTTATCTAACCAGATGAAACGTTGGCTGGAGAACAAGGGCATAGCCCACCGTCTGACGAACCCGGCAACGCCCCGAGAAAATGGGCATGGGGCTGTATTGCAGAATGTGATGTATTGCATGTTAGAGGATGCACAACTGCCAATGACCTATTGGGCAGAAACCATACATGCAGCTGTTTTTTTGCAAAATAGGGTTTGGTGTAATACTGTGAAAAATGTGCCTTACAGGTTACTGTTGAACAAGACCCCAGATTTGAGTTCTTTAAAAGTCTTTGGGTCACGGGCTCGGGTTGGCACCCACTCCACGAGTAGCGGGGAGGGGGATGTCCGGGCAGAGAGCCTAATTTTTCTGGGCTACAAGCCAAGGGCCAGGTGTTATCGTTTCTGCAATAGCAAATGCAAGATAACACTTAGTAAGAGTGCCCAGTTCAATGAAGAAAGCAGCTGGCCAAGGTTGCACTCCTTGCAGAAACAATTTGTCCTGCTGCCAAGTAGCGATAACGATGTTGGAGCGCAGCCCAGAACTCCAGCCCAGGAGGTGGCACCCAGTGGGGCTGGAGAAGGTGAGCCGAATGCTGGCACAGAGCCTGACGAGCAGAGTCAGGAGGCAGAGCCTCAAATGCAGGAACTGGAGGTAAAGTGTGAGAGTCAGGAGGTTCAACACCCAATTACAGGGGCAGAGCAACCAGCCCAGGAGGTGGGAACAGAGCAACCCGAAGAAGACAAAGCTGGTCCAAGCACAGGGCCACGGGTGTCTGCCAGGTCCACCAAAGGCCAACGTCCCGCTAGGTACAAGTGTCCCTATGTCACTCTGACTGTCAATCCAGACCCACCCGGATTTGAGGAAATGTTAAAAGAAAAGGCTAAGAAATGGAAAGCCTGGGTGGCAGAATGCGAGGCAAGGGAGAAGGAGGCTGAAGCCAAGCGTCTGAAAGAGCTGGCTGAACAGGAACACGATGATGTGTTTTACAATCATGATGAGTTCCTGAACGAATTCCGGAAAGGGTTCCGAGCTACGTAAATATGAACTGTAATGTTGCTGGTGGACATGTATGTAAACTGTGTAAAGTGTTTTGGTGTACTGGGTTTAAATAGATTAGGAGGTGTGTTGGAGCAAGAATCTACATAAACCCAGTCTGACAGCTACAGTATGACAGCTGGTGATCTAGCTGCCAGGCTAGGTCACAGTGACCTGATCAGCAGACCGGCTTGAGCCGGCAGAAGCCAAGTGATGCAATCTGCTGAGTCAGCATGGCCAGGATTGGCTGCTTGGACTATATATGATCTGTGTGTGCATCACACAGGTCTCTCCCTGTGAGATGGTGGTTAGGCGAAGCACTTTGTCCGTGGAGGTGATATTGTATAGACTGCACAAGAGAGCACTTGTCGTGTATATATGTTAATACACCTTTTGGCACTAGTTGCACGTGTCGGCCTGATTTTCTTTCCTGAAGCCCTGTGTCGGGCAAGTCATCTCCCTCACTCTGCTACTCCCGCTCCGACACTCCCCTCCTAAAGGAACACAGCCACCCCACACAGAAAAGGGATTCCACCAAACATTTACAGAGCACATTAGTTACATCTCCTCTTTAGGCAGTGTATGTGTTCTTTTTCCTAATGACAACACCACTCTGGGTGTCTGGGGCTAGCTCCCATCCAAGCCACAAACAACTCAGTGCCCACTGGGTGCAGCAGAGAACCCAGGAGCAGTGCCCAGCCCTGAGAAGAAGCTGGAGACCTGGATAACCCAGCAGCGACCTGTACAGGGCAGGGCCACCAGCTTGGAAGGGCCAATAAGTGAGGCCAGATCCCAGACTAGATGGACCCCCAGTGGTCTGATCCAGCAGGGCTCTTCTGCCATTCTTTTCTATTTACAGTCTGCCTTTCTGGTTGAGGCTCAAGAAGGATGTACAGATCACAGGAAAATTAGTACGGGTGGTAAAATGTTTGCCCTAGTCCACAGTCTGGAAAACAGACTGGCCACCAAGAGTGCAGAAGCTGGCCTTCTTTACACCACACTGCCTCCCTAAATGACAAATCACCAGGAACAGCCTGCCCACTAGGCAAATTAGGCATTTTCCTATGGTGCCGGCAGGGTGGGGGCACAGAATTCAGCCCTCCCCCTAGGCAAAATGCCTCCTTTGCCTGTGCTCCACAATGCCTCCTCCTCCTCCCTCCCTTCTCCACCATTTCAATGCCCACAAAGGGGTGAAGTGCCACACTTCCCAGGCTCTTTAAAGGTCCTCCCACCGATCAGCGAGTAAAATGGTGCCAGAGGCTCACAGCTCCTATGCCAGCCCTCCGACGCAATCACGATCAGTGCGGGATTGAGGGGGCAGCAGCAGCGGGAAGGACATGAGCCACTGAAAGAGCAGCCGCCGCTGCCTCCTCCCCCCTTCCTTACCCCAATCCAGGAAGGAAGTGGGGAGGAGGAGGCTGCTCTTTCAGCTGCTCGCCCTTCCCACTGCTGCTGCCCCCTCAACCCCACACTGATCATGATCGCACTATGCCAGCACTGGAGCAGCGAGTCTCTGGCACTATTTTACCCGCTGGTCAGTTGATCGGCGGGGGGGAGGGCTTTAAAGAGTCTGGGAAGTGCAGTGCTCCACTGCTCCTTCACAGGCAATGAAAAGGTGGGGAAGGGAGGGAGGAGGTGTGGAGGGAGGCAGTAGGCAGCAAGTCTGCCTGGGGCGCCATGTGCCCTAGAGCCAGCCCAGCAAATCACCTGTAAGTGCTTCAGCAGCACCCAGTTACTCTTGACATATACTCAGACAAAAACCAAACAACACATCTTAACCAGATGTAAATAAGGAATGACAGAATTCCTGGCACTAAAAAAAGCAGAAAGCCTACTGGATCTGTTGGTCTCCCTCTCTAGTTGCTTTCTGCCAGTAGGTGAAGACTTCTTCATCTTGATTGGTATGCTTATGGCCCCTGCTCCCCGGCTTTGGCTTGTTAGCCTTTCGGAGGGCCTGTAAAACGGAGCAGTTCCGCCAGGCTTTTGGAAGAGGTGACAGGTGTCTATCCATTAGATCACTTGGCCTCCCCTACAGCACTACTGCGCTATTCTACTGTGGTACCGTCCTGCTGTACTATTTGTTATACTATCTCACTGGACCATCCTGTTGTACTTTTACAAAACATTGTAACTGGTTTTTATTGTGATATTATTGTGATGTTATTACTAGCAATGATGTACTCCATTCTGAGCCCCCAATGGGGGAATGGGTGGAATAAAAATAAAATAATAATAAAAAGGACAGCATAGATTCCCCACCCCCCACCCCCCGAGCCTCCTTGCCATCGGTGGAGGGCATCTGTAGCCACTTCAAATGAAATGCAGGCCCTGGAAGGCCTCCTAGGAGAACACACCGCCCCCGCTGGGCTGCTCTCCCACTGCTCCTCTTCCCCCCAGGACAGAAAGCTGAGCTGGCCCCGGGCAGAGCGTTAACCCTGCTTTGCCCCAAATAGCCACGATGGGCTGCATTGGAGGGCAGTCAGGTTAGAATGGATAAAAGGAAGTCCTTCTTCACCCAAAGGGTGATTAACACATGGAATTCACTGCCACAGGAGGTGGTGGCGGCTACAAGCATAGACAGCTTCAAGAGCGGACTGGATAAAAATATGGAGCAGAGGTCCATCAGGGGCTATTAGCCACAAAGTGTGTGTGTATTGGCCCGTGTGACAGGCTGGATGGGCCATTGGCCTGATCCAACATGGCTTCTCTGATGTTCTTATGTGTCTGGGGCAGTGATGCTCTGTATTCCTGGTGCTTGGGGGGGGGGGGCACAGTGTCCTGGCCCCACTGATGGACCTCCTGATGGCCCCTGGGGGTTTTGGCCACTGTGTGATGCAGACTGCAGGACTGGAGGGGCCATTGGCCTGATCCAACATGGCTTCTCTTATGTTCTTCTGTCTGGGGCAGTGATGCTCTATTCCTGGTGCTTGGGGGGGGGGGCACAGTGTCCTGGCCCCACTGATGGACCTCCTGATGGCCCCTGGGGTTTTGGCCACTGTGCGATGCAGACTGCAGGACTGGAGGGGCCATTGGCCTGATCCAACATGGCTTCTCTTATGTTCTTCTGTCTGGGGCAGTGATGCTCTGTCTTCTTGGTGCTTGGGAGGGGGACAGTAGTGGGAGGGCTTCTGGTGTCCTGGCCCCACTGATGGCCCCTGGGGTTTTGGCCACTGTGCGATGCAGACTGCTGGACTGGAGGGGCCGTTGGCAGCGCTGATCCAACACGGCTTCTCTGATGTTTTTATGACCTCCCCGTCTCTTCTCCTGCCTTTCCCTCCGCGCCGCAGCAGAGGGGGGGGGGGGAGACCGGCAGGGCGGGGCAGGCGAAGGAGAGGGAAGGAGCGCCCCCCGCGCGCGCAAGCGCAGAAGCACCCCCTGAATGCGGGCAGGGCTCCCCGCCGCCCAGCCACGAGGGGGCTCCAGCCAGGGCCCAGCGGCCGCCCCCCGGGCCTGACTGACAGGAGACCCCCGCCCTCCCTCCCTCCTCACCGCGCTGCTTGCCGGGCGCGAAGGCCACCACCAGGAAGTAGTCGGCGAGCCGGGCCATGGCGGCTGCAGCGGCCTCTCATCTCATCCCCTCCGCGCCGGCCGGGCCGCCGCCGCCACTGACGCCCAGTCTCCTGCCGCCGCCGCCCCTTCAGCCGCCGCCATCTTGCCTCGGCGACGGAACCGGACCCAGCCCGGGCGCGGCGCGCACGCGCGGCTCGCCGGCAAGGGGCCAATGGGAGGCGGCTCCGCCTCCGCACGGCCTGCCGATTAGTCCGCCGGCCGAGGGACGGGTGGCGTGCGCCGCGCGGGGGCGGGGCTTCGCCTCCATCCGGGGACCTCGTGGCCCTCCCTCGAGGCGGTGTTTCTCGTCGCCCCGCCTCCTCGGAGGGAGTCCTTCTACGCACGCGCGCAGAAGGAGGCGGGGCCCAGTGGGGGGCGAGAAGCGTTTGGCCGCGCAGGCGCCGTAGAGGGCGGGCTTGAAGAAAAGGCGGGAAAGACTCGACGGGCCGCCCGTTCGTTGCCCTCGTGGGGCTTCCCTGGGAGGCCGAGAGACGGGAGCAGGGCGCGGGGTCGGGCCTGATGGTGCCCGGAGGGAGTGCCGGGGGAAGGCTGGCCCGTAAGGCCCACGTGCGCTGAAGGGCCTCCTTAGGACGGAGCGAGGCGGGGCCTCCCCTGCCCTGCGGCCGCTTCACGTGGCATGTTCCTTCCAGGCGAAACCCCTGCAGCGCCCTTTTGCAGGGGGGGATAGGCAGCTCCCCAAGGGACGGGGTAGAATAGTTCATTGAGGAAGGGGGGTGGGGTATTTTTAGAGCCGTTAGATTTTTGCCTACAACTCCCATCAGCCCCAGCCAGCGTGGCCAATGGCGGGCTGATGGGAGTTGTGGGCAAAAAACATCTGGAGAGCTACCCTTGGATTACTGGACTGCCTGGCTCAGGGTCCCCTAGCGTGGTGCCTGCAGGTGCCATTGCATCTGTGGACACTTTTTGGCAACTACCTACCAAAGTGGGCAGAACCAGGCAGTTTACCAGCCTCCTGGGGATCTCCCTGCTGTGGACTACCTGGCTGGCAGGGGAAATGGGTATATTGCTGCATAATATTCCCAACATGATACCAGATTTGGAGGGTGGAGTCTATGGCATTGCGCCTTTCTGAGGTCCCACCCCTCCTCAAACCCTACCCCCTCTAGGCTCCACCCCTCAATCTCCAGGAATTTCCCAACCTGGAGTTGGGAACTGCTAAGTCACACTGGCTGTCATGGGCCTGCTGCTGAACAGGAGCAAGTCATGCTAGTCAGAAAAATAATTATGGAGGGGGGCATAACAGCAGTCACACAGATGCTGAAGCTCAGCATTCCTTTTATTTGCAGTGCATTGTTGCTGCCTTTTCCTGTCCTGTTCAGCCTTGTGGTGTTTAGCATCAGCGTGAGCTTGTGGAATAATTGGGGTTGAACATATGAAGCTGCCTTATACTGAATCAGACCCTTGGTCCATCAAAGTCAGTATTGTCTTCTCAGACTGGCAGCGGCTCTCCAGGGTCTCAAGCTGTGGTTTTTCACACCTATTTGCCTGGACCCCTTTTTGGAGATGCCAGGGATTGAACCTGGGACCTTCTGCTTCCCAAGCAGATGCTCTACCACTGAGCCACCGTCCCTCCCCGGTTTTCTTGCTTGGCCTGATTGTGTTATGGTATACCATTGAGCAGGGGTGGCTAAACTTGCTTAATGCAAGAGCCAAAAAGAATAAACGTCAAATGTTTAAGAGCCACAAGACATGAATGTCTGATGTTTGAGAGAAGGAAGGCAAATAGATTGGGGGAAGAGGTGAAAAGAAAACAACTTCAAATGCATTCTCCAAGCTGCTGGCTGATTTGGCTTGGAGAAGCTATTTAAAGAAACAAATGCCTTATCCAAGCCAGCTGTCTGGGTGATGGGGGCTTTGAGAACCACACAGTTTGACTACCCCTGTCATAGTGTATGCGCCTCAAGGTGCCATTTTCTCTAGCGGAAATGATCTGACCAGCTTTCCATCACTTCCCCCACCCCTGCAGCCTTTACCTAGGAAAAGTACAGTCTTTCTTCATAGTGGGTACCAAAGCAGAAGGGAAGCAACTTCAGAAGGGTATAATGACACAGAGACCACCCTGCAAAGTAGCCATTTTCTCCAGGGGAGCTGATTTCTGCCATCTGAAGAGCAGATGTAACTGAGTGAACTCCAACCCAAACTGGGGAGTGGCAACCATGGCTACCCAGGAGGAAATGGCTGGTTTGGTAGGTAGAGTCTATGACATTGTACCTGTCTGAGGTTCCACCCCTCCTTAAACCCACCCTCTGAAGGTTCCATCCCTCAAATCTGCAGGAATTTGCCTACCTGGAGCTGGCAATTGCTATGTCACACTAGCTGTCATAGGGGACTGCTACTGAACAGGAGCAAATAGCCAGGCCTAGTTAAGTCATGACAGTCAGGTGGCATCAAGTGTTGGGAAATACATGTTAATCTGAGGCTTTGGAATGGTAATAATTGGAGTCGAGGCTTGAGCTTATAAAAAAAAATAAAGTTTACTAGAAAACATCAGGATAGGGTACTTGGGATAAAACAGAAAAGCAATTTAGCTTACCAGCTAGTCTAACTATGTCTGACTACATGGCTACATCCTTTGTTCTCAACTGTTCTTCTCCCCAAAGAGCATTTCGCCAGGAAGAAGAGCAATTCAGCTTGCATACAAGATCAAAGCGTTTCACACCTAACATCCTCTCTGACCAATGTTGTGATCACATCTTTCCTGGGTAAAATAAGCATCAGCCCACATTTGGGTTTAGGTCACAATACATCACTTCCTCTATCAGGTAAACAAACCGTTAACCCTATAATGGCTGGAATGTACATAGCTTATATTCCAACATCAAGTTACCCAGAGGGTGCTGCCTGGCCTAGGGTAATCAACCCCCAGGTGGAGCCTGAAGATCTGGAGTTAAAACTGAACTCCAGATAACATATCTCTCCCCTTCCTGGAGAAAATAACTGCTTTGGAGGGTGGACTCTATTCAACTGAGGGCCCTCCCTTTACAGCCTATCAACAGCCTCTGGCTAGCAGCTTACCCAGTAGCCAGGCCCCATCTGTCCTGGGGCAAGGCTGAAGGGTGTGACAGGAAAGAAGCAACCGCCATGGCATCTGAGGAAATGTTTAATGAATCCACAGTAAAGCGGCAGCCCTTTCTGAGGCCAGTTGATGGAGAGGACACAGAGAGGTGTTGGAGATGTGTCTACCTTTGAGGTAAAATTGTTTTGGCAGTTTGTTCAGTGTTCCCGAGCCTGCAGTAGGCAGGGAACAGGAGTCAGCCAGTGGGAATCCAGAGGTGGTGGCTGACACGATGTGCCAATGGTTTGCTGACTGTACCTGACAACCAACGGGAGAACATAAGAGAAGCCATGTTAGATCAGGCCAATGGCCCATCCAGTCCAACATTCTGTATCACACAGCGGCTATATATATATATATATATATATATATATATATATATATATATATATATATACACACACATACACACTGTGGCTAATAGCCACTGATGGACCTCTGCTCCATATTTTTATCTAACCCCCTCTTGAAGGTGGGCATGCTTGTGGCCGCCACCACCTCCTGTGGCAGTGAATTCCACATGTTAATCACCCTTTGGGTGAAGAAGTACTTCCTTTTATCCATTCTAACCTGTCTGCTCAGCAATTTCATCGAATGCCCACGAGTTCTCGTATTGTGAGAAAGGGAGAAAAGTACTTCTTTCTCTACTTTCTCCATCCCATGCATTATCTTGTAAACCTCTATCATGTCACCCCTCAGTCGACGTTTCTCCAAGCTAAAGAGCCCTAAGCGTTTCAACCTTTCTTCATAGGGAAGGTGTTCCAGCCCTTTAATCATTCTAGTTGCCCTTTTCTGAACTTTCTCCAATGCTATAATATCCTTTTTGAGGTGCGGCGACCAGAACTGCACACAGTACTCCAAATGAGACCGCACCATCGATTTATACAGGGGCATTATGATACTGGCTGATTTGTTTTCAATTCCCTTCCTAATAATTCCCAGCATGGCGTTGGCCTTTTTTATTGCAAACGCACACTGCCTTGACATTTTCAGTGAATTATCTACCACGACCCCAAGATCTCTCTCTTGGTCAGTCTCTGCCAGTTCACACCCCATCAACTTGTATTTGTAGCTGGGCTTCTTGGCCCCAATGTGCATTACTTTGCACTTGGCCACATTGAACCGCATCTGCCACGTTGACGCCCACTCACCCAGCTTCAACAGCACTCCATTTGGCCACCACCATTGGGGAATTATCTATGATACATCCCACTGCAGCCCCTCCCTCCCGAGCCCTGCCCACCCCAGGCTCTGCACCCCAAACCTCCAGGCATTTCCCAACCCAGAGTTGGCAACCTTGGATGAAAATGCATGCTGGATTGGGAATGCTGTAGAAATAGTTTACTTTGAGTTCAGAAAGGCTTTTGATAAAGTTCCACATATTCGTGTTGACCAGTTGGTAAAATGTGGTTTGGATCCTGTTACGGTTAGGTGGATCTGTAACTGGTTGACAGATCTCACCCAAAGAGTGCTTGTGAATGGTTCCTCATCCTCTTGGGGAGGAGTGACAAGTGGAGTGCCTCAAGGATCTGTCCTGGGACCTGTTTTGTTCAACATCTTTGTCAATTATTTGGATGAAGGAATAGAGGGAATGCTTATTAAATTTACAGCTGATACTAAAATGGGAGGGGTTTCAAATACAGTAGAAGACTGTAGATACAGGATGATCTTGACAGGCTGGAAAACTGAGCTGAAACAAAATGAATTTTAACAGGAAGAAATGTAAAGTTCTGCATTTAAGTAGGAAAAATCCAGTGCATCGTTATAGGATGTAGGAGACTTGGCTTCCCAATAGTATGTGCAAAAAGGATCTAGGGGTCTTTGTGGACTATACACTGAACATGAATCAGAAGTTGATGTGGTAGCTGAAAGGCCAACACAATTTTTTGGGGACTGTATCAACAAGTATAGTGGCCAGATCGTGTGAAGTGATGGTATTGCTTTCCTCTGCTCTGTTAAGACCTCACCTCAGCATTTTGGGCACCACAATTTAAGAAGGATCTAGACAAGCTGGGACATGTCCAGAGGAAGGCCACAGAGGTGGTGAGGGGTCTGGAGACCAAGTCCTATGAGGAAAGGCTGAAGGAGCTGGGGATGTTTAGCTTGGAGAGGAGACGACTGAGACATGATATGATCACCATCTTCAAGGACTTGAAGGACTGTCATCTAGAGCAGTGCTCCCCAGCCTTTTTGGCCCCAGGGACGGCAGGACGGAGGCACCCAATTCAGCCTCCCCCCTGTGGTGTTTCCTCCTCCCTCCTTGACCCCCCACACAGCCCCACCCCCGTGCAGTCCTGCTGCCTTCTGTTTTCCTCCCCGTTCCTTCCTCCTTCAACCTCCCATGCAGCCTCCTCCCCATTTCCTCCTCTCTCCTTTGCCATCCCCCCACGCAGCCTCACTGCCTCCTCCTCCTCCCCGTTTTCACCATTTTAAAGCTGGAGAGGGGGCTGTGAAGTGCCTCCCAGGCTGACCCCCCCATCAGCTGATGGGCAGGGAAACCGCTGCAGCAGCAGCCAGCAATGCTGCCCTTTCCTCCTTCCCCAGCCTTAAAATGGTGAAAATGGGGGGAAGAGGAAGCGCTGTGGTGGGGGGGGGGGGGAAGGCTGCACAGCCCATTTCAAACAGGCCGTGGCTGGGTACCAGTCCCCGGCCCAGGGGTTGGGGACCCCTGATCTAGAGGATGGTGCAGAAATGTTTTCTACCCTGAAGGTCAGACCAGAAACTGAGCTGAAATTAAATCAGAGTTTTAGGCTCAACGGGAAGAAGAACTTGCTGGCAGAGCAGTTCCTCGGTGAAACAGGCTTCCTGCTTGGGAGGTTTTTACCAGAGGCTAGATGGCCATCTGAGGAGGGCAGGAAGGGCTGCATCAGTGCTTCGTTCTTAACATGCCCAGGGAAATGCTGGTGGCCACTTTTCCTCCAGGCCAGATTGGCCAGGGATGCTGGAGGTTTTTGCCATCTTCTGGGGATGTGTGGAATTCCTTCCAACGCCATGAGCGAGAAAGGGCTGCCAGGCTTCCGGCTCTGGAGGGAGCTGAGTGCCTCTGGGAGAAGGCGCCATCCGAGAGTTCACTATGTCAGTAGGAGTTGCGGGCCCCGCCCTCCTTCCAGATGCAAGTATTGGGAGGGGAGAGCACCCTGGCCGGGAGGCTGGCACGCAGCCGCGGCTCCCTTGCCCTGACCTCTCCTAGGACCCCGGGCGGGCGGGCCAGCTCCCTTTCATCGGACGGGAGGCCGCTGCCGCCTGCTGGCGGGCGAGGGGACTGTAGGGGGGCGGAGGGGCCGTCCAGCAGAGCCCAGGAGGTCAGGCCTGGCTGGCCGCAGTTCTGCCGCGGGGGGGGGGGGCGGCCCCTTCGCTCAGCCGGGCACCTGCAGCTCCACGTGGCGAGGGGGGCGCCCCTGCATCTCCCCCCCCCCACGAGGCTGCCGCTGGAGCCCCCCTCACCCCGCGGGCCGGCCGGTCCTGGGGAGGGCAGCAGGAGGGACGCCCCGCCCTGCAGGGCTGGAGCCGGGAGAGGCGGCCTGCGCTGCTCCTCGAGGGTATTTAAGACGCGGCCGCCCAGACCGGCTCCGCGAGAACCGCCGCCGCCTCCCCAGTGCTGCTTCCCCGAGAGAGGCTGTCCCCTGGCAGCGAGCACTGGAGGGGGTCTCGTTCTCCTGCGGCCTGGCCATGGGGCGCCTCCTACTGCTGCTCCTGGTGCTGCGCGGCCTGCCCGCCGCTCCGTCGAGGGGGCTCCGCCTGCCGCTGCCACCGCCGCCCGCCTGCCGCTGGCCCAGGTGAGCGCTGCTCCTGCTGCTGCTGCCGCCGCCGGCCGGGCTCCACCGGCTCTCCCTCCAAGGGGGGGGAGGGCAGGGGCTTCTTGGGGCTGGCTCCGGACTTGGCCGCCGGAGGGGAGGGGCGGGGCTTAGGGGCAGCAGCCGTGGCTGGGGGGAGTGAGACGCCTCCCCGGCTGCCCGTCGGGTCGGGGTTTGAGCTTTAGGGCGTCGCCATGCCAGGGGCCTGGGCTCCTTCCAGCTCAGCTGCTGAGTGGTCCCCTCCTCGGAGAAGATGCAGTGTGGGGAGGGAGTGATGGGGAAATCAGCCCCCCCCCATGGAAAAGGGTGCGCAGCAGAAGACCCCCTTGCGTGGGTGCTGACCCTTTGGGTGTGCCCAGGAGGAGCCGGCTGGGTGGCTGACCGAGGCTAAGGGGGAGCAGCCGCTATTGCTGTTGGTGCTTCTCTGCATCCGAGAAAGCAGCTCTGCTTCGTGAAAGCTCTGGTGGGAACGAGGGCTGCTTGTCTTTCCCCCTCCTGTCCAGTCTTCCTCCGCAGACGAGCTGCACTTGGGGTCTGTGTGGTCCGGCATGAAGGGAAATGTGTCCATGCCCAGAGGGAAGGTCGTAGGGGGCTTGCTCTGTGGGCCCTGAGCAAAGCGGCCCCCCAGCCCCTCCCCCTGGGCCTATGGAGGTCTCAACCACATTGTGCTGCTTTCCAATGCCGCCACCCCCTGCCCTGGGCCTGTGGTCTGGGAGCCAGCCTGGCACGCTTGGAGGAAGGCTGCTTGAAGGAGAACCAGGCAATGCCAGGTGCAGGCTTTGGGTGGTGAGGAGGGCAGCAACAGAGGCACCTCAGCCTGCCCCTCTGCGCTGGTCCCAGAGGCGGATTTTGCCACTTGATGGAGGCAGGCCTGGTGCGTGGGAGTAGGTCTTGTTGGCGGCAAGATGCCCCCTCCTCACACCCCGCCAGCGCAGCTCTGTCTCTTCCCCCACCAGAGACTTGGGTGGAGGAAAGAGGCGGCTCAGCTTTGCTCCCAGCTTTGAGCCCTTGGGTCAGCCAGAGCTCTCTTATCTGGGAGACCCAGGTTTGATGCCCCACTCCTCCACTTGCAGCTGCTGGAATGGCCTTGGGTCAGCCAGAGCTCTCTTATCTGGGAGAACTGGGTTTGATTCCCCCTCCTCCACTTGCAGCTGCTGGAATGGCCTTGGGTCAGCCAGAGCTCTCTTATCTGGGAGAACCGAATTTGATTCCCCCTTCTCCACTTGCAGCTGCTAGAGTGGCCTTGGGTCAGCCAGAGCTCTCTTATCTGGGAGAACCGAATTTGATTCCCCCTTCTCCACTTGCAGCTGCTAGAATGGCCTTGGGTCAGCCAGAGCTCTCCTATCTGGGAGAACCGGGTTTGATTCCCCCCTCCTCCACCTGCAGCTGCTGGAATGGCGTTGGGTCAGCAAGAGATCTCTTATCTGGGAGAACCGGGTTTGATTCCCCACTCCTCCACTTGCAGCTGCTGGAATGGCCTTGGGTCAGCCAGAGCTCTCTTATCTGGGGGAACCCATTTTGGTTCCCCACTCCTAGGAGAGCCAGTTTGGTGTAGTGGTTAAGTGTGTGGACTCTTATCTGGCAGAACCAGGTTTGATTGCACCTGCTGGAATGGCCTTGGGTCAGCCATAGCTCTGGCAGAGGTTGTCCTTGAAAGGGCAGCTGCTGTGAGAGTCCTTTCAGCCCCACCCACCTCACAGGGTGTCTGTTGTGGGGGAGGAAGATAAAGGAGATTGTGAGCCACTCTGAGATTCGAAGTGGAGGGCGGGATATAAATCCAATATCATCATCACAAGAATCACAACAGAAACTAAAAATATAAAATGCTCTGAGTCTGTGAAAACAATGAATTGGCATTGCAAGCTTTTCCCCCCACCCCCGGGGTCTACTCAGATTGGCAACAACTCTCCAATGTAATATCCCCCTTTGGCCATGGGTTCGGAGGTCAAAGTACTCACTAGGCACCAGTTCTCAGGTCCACTGAACAGAGACAAGCTGGCTCAAAACATCAACCCTTTATTTGCAAGGACTCAACTCCAGGGAGCATGAGCTTCAACATCTTGCAGCACACACAGTTGCAAGGAAAATGTGGGATGGATTTTCTATTTATTTATTTATTTCGATTTATATCCCGCCCTACCCCACCGAAGCGGGCTCAGGGCGGCCTCTGAGGTCTCTGTGCCCTATGCACCCCACCCCCTCTCTCTCCCTCTCCCCTAAGTCTCATTCCAATTTGAGGAAGCATGTATGCATGCACACAAAAACTCACACCTTAAATAAACCTGTGTTGGTCTTAGAGGTGGGCTAACTGGACTCTGACTTTGTTCTCCTACAGGGAAGGTGACTGTTTTGAAAGCCTCTGTAGGCAGACCAAGAGCCTTTGATGCTGCTGGTTTCAGTAATTCACATCCGCCCCCCCCCACCTGACTGGCATATGTGGCCTCCTGCAGGTAGCTCCTTTCCTCTGTGTGTCCTCCTCTCTCTCTGCGGGCTTTGCTCTCTGTCCCTTTCCCTCCCCGGGAGACTTCCCTGCAGTACCCCCTTGACTGACTGGGGGGGGAAGAAAGTCCTTCCTTCCTTCCTTCCTTCCTTCCTTCCTTCCTTCCTTCCTTCCTTCCTTCCTTCCTTCCTTCCTTCCTTCCTTCCTTCCTTCCGCCCCTCCTGGTCTTGGAGATGCGGGGGTGGGGCAACCACGTCTCCCCTCGTTCTGCCAGGTCTTGACCTCCCACTCTCCCAGGCCATACAGGCAGGAGGAGGCTTGGTCTCACTTGCGTAGGCCCGCAGCCAGGATTTTAAAAGTTGGGGGAGGGCATTTCTAAAAGCCAGGGGGCACTTAGTGGCTCCCCTCCCCTGGCCTGTAGCTACAGGCCTGCCCCTGTGGTCTGCAAAAGAGGACTGCCCCACCCAGCTGGGGGCCTCTGCTGAGGAGCTTAGAAGAGGTAGGGCGAGCAGAAGGGAAGGAGATTGGAAGTCCCTCTGAGACTCTGAGTGAAGGGTGGGGTATAAATCCAATATCCTCCGCCTCCTCCTCATTGTATGTCACCTCTCCAGGGAACCCACCCTAGGCTGCTTCCAAAGAGAAACATAATAAAAGCATGAAATGTTAAAAATTATTAATTAAAACCCAGCATAAATCAATCAAATAGAATAGAGAACATAATTAGGCAGTTTAAAATGAACACCAGTTTTCAGAGTGAAACACACTGTTAAAAGGATAGTAACTCATCAGTGAGCCCCTCTACTGTAATTTGTATACAGATCTTCGTCACAAGTATTTACATTCTCTCTTAGTTAGCATGGTTGATTGTTCTGATGCACTTAAGGTCTATAGACTTTTGTACGAGTCTTCATCTGGTGGCTCTGTTTCTTTACTGTTTTAAAGGCATGTCAGAGGATCTCACAGAAATAGTTTTTGCTTACTCTGATGTATATATATGCAATCATTCCATTTTATGCCTTTTAACCAATTTGCTCTGATATATATATATAATGCCAATAAAGGCTAACTTGACTATTAAAAGGAGGGTAACACATCAAGTAGCCCTGTGGCGCAGAGTGGTCGGCTGCAGTCCTGCAGTCCAAGCTCTGCTCACCACCTGAGTTTGATCTTGGTGGAAGCTGGGTTCAAGTAGCCGGCTCAAGGTTGACTCAGCCTTCATCCTTCTGAGGTTGGTAAAATGAGTCCCCAGCTAGCTGGGGAGGAAGTGTAGATGACTGGGGAAGGCACCGCGTAAAAATGTCTGCCATGAAAACATTGTGAAAGCAACATCACCTGGAGTCGGAAATGACTCGTGCTTGCACAGGGGAATACCTTTTACCTTTAAAACATCAACCCCTTAATAAAGTGCCTGGGTGAACAGAAACCTTTTTTGCCCAATGCCTAAAAAGAGAGCAACGTGGGTGCCAGGGAAGTTTCCAGGGAAGGGCATTCCACCAGCCAGGTGCCAGTACTGAAAAAGCCCCGCTGTGGTTGCCCCTTGGCTCTCCTCTGTAGGTGGGCGGGGGGACAGGGGGCAGGGCTTGTGAGGCAGATCTCCACTGGCAGGCTGGGCGGCTTGGGAGGAGATGGTCCTTCAAGAACTGTCCCCCCCCCCCGCAAGCCTTTTATATGGATCCTGGAAACAAATGAGCAACCAGTGTAGATCTTTCCACACCAGAGGGACACAGCCTTCTTTCACTGAAATTCTTGTACTGTTTTGAAAGGCAGCCCCTTGTAGAGCATTTGGCAATAATCTAACGTGGATGGCTGTGGCCAGTTCATGCTTTCAGAGGAATAACCACAGCTGGTGTATCCACTGAAGTTGATTAGAAGTTCTGTGCGCTGCAGAGAAGACTTGGCCTCCAACTATAGGCCAGGATCCAGCAGCCCTCCCAAGCGACTGACCTGCTCTTTTGAGGGAGTACAGACCCTCTGGGACAAGCTAGCTCATCAGTCCTGGAGCAGCTTTGTCATTGAGCAACAGCATCTCAGTCTTGTCTGGATTGAGCTTTAGTTTTACTGGACCTCATCCATCCCTTACTGCCTCCAGGCACCTATTAAGAAGAAGAGACTGGATTTATACCCCACCCTTTACTCCTCAAAGAGTCCCAGAGTGGTTTACCATCTCCTTCCCTTCCCCTCCCCTCCCCACACATGGCCATGAGGTGGGTGGAGTTGAGAGATTTCTGACAGAAACTGCTTTTGAGAGGAACAGCTCTGTGAGAACGCATTACTACTGAAGGTCACATCAGCAGGTGCATGTGGAGGAGGGGGCAATTAAACCCAGTTCTCCCAGATAAGAGTCGACGCACTTAACCACTACACCAGACTCGCTCTCCAGTGATTCATACACACACCCAGCACTTCTGCAGACCCACCTGACTCCGCTGTTATGGAGATATAGAGCTGAGTTTGTCTGCATATTGATGGCACTTTAGGTGCCCTGGTGAACTTTGAGTGGCTTCATGAAAATCTCAAGCAGCAGGGAGACAAGATGGAACCCTGTGGTGCCCCTCAGAGCCTCCCCCCCCCCAGTCAAGTGAGAGCTGATCCACCAGGGATGGCCCCACTGCTCCTCCTGGCTCAAGACTGACATTGTGGCTGTCTCAGATGAGGCCCAGAGGTTTCCTCAGGCACACAGCTGCTTCATCCAGACACGAAGGACAGTGGGTTCATTCTGGTCTCTTACCACCCCTTCTAAGCACATGAGAGCCAGCAGATGTGTTTATTCCTTGCAGTAGCCAAGGACAAAATCAATATATCTAATGCTCCGTGTGTCTCCAACTGTGGGTGCTTAAACCTAGAGACTGGGGCCATGGACAGACAAGACAGAGCTTTCCACAGCCCTAAGAAAAACACCAGCTGTGCAGAAAAGAATCTGAAATCTTAAAACACACACAAGTGTGTGTGCGTGTGCGCGCTCATGTGTGAAAACCCTCCATAAGGATGGAAATGGTGTCTGTAGCTTTAAGAAACAAATGTTGCTAGGCAACTACCACAGTATTGCCAGCCTTCAAGTTTTGGTTTCTGTCAGTAAAGAGTGGGATAGGGAAGGGCAGGGCAGGGCAGGGCCCTTTCAGCCTGCGAGGGAGGATTCATCGGGACTAGGCTTGACAGCACCTCCAGGTAATTTGCTGCCATATGACTGGCATGACTCACCCAGACCTAGCTGCTTGCAGCATCCTCCTCACAGTGGCCAGCGTGATCTAGTTGCCAGGAGCTTCAGGCGTGAGGCCTACATTTGACTTCCCACTATGGGTGGAAGGAGACATTTTGATGTCCATGGTTCCCCACCCCATCACTGTTTTGGCACGTGAAAAGGCTCATGGGGGGGCAAGAACTCCTGGTTCTGTTGTGGCATTTTTAAATGCCTCAAGTCCTGTTCTAAAGTGGTGGTGGCATCTGCAGGTTGGACCTGTGGTGAGGTTTCCTTTGGCGAGGGGGAAGAGAGAGGCCACACATCCCCCACATGAGGCAGCCAATCCTCCAAGTGCTCACAGGGCTCAGTCCAGGGACTATTGTGAGCTCCTGGAGGACTGGCTACATCAGGGGTGTGTGGCCTAACAGGCAAAGGAGTTTCTGCTACAAAAGAAAGCCCTGGTTTAAAACATACTTAATAGTACACCTTTGTCACTGAGTCTGAAGGCAGATTATGTCATGTAAGTCAAATACAGTCAACAGGATGAGGCATCCAGTCAACAGGGCAGTGGCGTTTGGGGTGCAGAAATCTGAAAACACGTGGAAACCCAAAGCAGCCAAATCAAACGTGCATCTAAAACAAGACGGATTAAACAAAGCAAAAATTCTATAGTAGGAGCATCCTCACTCCAACAGGGAGTAGTCTATAGAGGAAGCAGCATGGCGGCAGCCAAGGGAATAGGCGGGAAGGTCCTCGTGGGTGCCCTGCTGTGCAGCAGAGCGGAGCCTGCCTGGCAGCCTAGGCAGAGTTTCCCTGCAGGCAGGCAGAGAGGCTGCCAGGAGAGGAGGGAGGGAGGGGCTGCGGCTCAGTGGCAGAGCATCTGCTTGGCGTGGGAAGGCTGCAGGAAAAGAGGAACATATGAAGCTGCCTTCTACTGAATCAGACACTCCTGGGTCCATCAAAGTCAGCATTGTCTGCTCAGACTGGCAGCCACTCTCCAGGGTCTCCAGCTGAGGTTTTTCATGCCTACTTGCCTGGACCCTTTTGAGTTGGAGATGCCGGGGATTGAACCTGGGACCTTATGCTTACCAAGCAGAAGCTCTACTACTGACTCACCATCCCTCCCTTCAGGAAAGCCTGTTGGAGACTTTCAGGAAGGGGAAAAGGAAATAAGAGGGGTGGGGGGGGGAGGAAAATGAAGTCCATCCCCCCACAAATCCGTGTGAGTCCCTCACTCACAGCAGTCTATTTTGGTGAAGGGAAAATGCAATCCAGCACAAGTCTGGAGCTGAAATGGGTGGATTTTGTATGCATGTGAACTCTGCCAGCTTGTGCCATGGACTGCAATAGGGCCACGAGCTCTGTACTGAGACCAAGCCCACATTTCTCAGCCTCTCCTTTTTGCTGAGTTTTTGTCATGGCTTGAACTGCTTATGTCATTAGCAGCCTAATGGTTACTGGTGCGTGGCTCATGAGCTTCAAATTCTGGCTACGCTTGCACTACAGCTCTGAACCGAGGAGCTATATCTATCAAATGCTCTCTGAGCTTAACTTGTCAAATTGGTCAGCACATATTGAGGAAAGAAATCAAAGCAATGGGTCTATCTCTAGAACGACTGTCCTTCACCGCCACAGCCCAACAAATTAAAAACAGGTTGCTAGATACTGAGCACCAAGAACTATACAGTCTGGCTAAGAAAACTTGTTCCCACTGAGCTTTGAGATCCCTCTTAGTACTGGGGAAAGGGCCTTCTATCTATCTGTCTTGCAGGTGCCACAGCAGCACAGAGCTTTCTCCTTTGCCAGATGCAACGCCATGCCCTCTGCCATTCTTTATGGCAGATTCAACAAGACAGCCTACTCAGTCAGATACGGCTTCTGTAAACTAAAATGTGTGGAGTCAGTTACTCATAGTCTTTATTGTTGTTTGGATACAGATTTTCGTCACAAGTATTTACATTCTCTTTTAGTTAGCATGGTTGATTGTTCTGATGCATTTAAGGTCCATAGACTTTTGAACAATTCTTCATCTAGTGTCACTGAGAAAGTGGCTAAGTTTCTTTACTCTCTTTTAAAGGCACACCAAGGGATCTCATAGAAACAGTTTATGTTTACGCTTACTCTGAGATATATATATGCAGTTGTTTTACCTTTTTAAACTAATTTGCTCTGATATATATATTTATATATTTTATGCCAATAAAGGCTAACTTGACTTGACATGGCATTAGTGGCCATGCATAGGGTATAAGTAACTGACCCTCCCCTTGGAAGTCAGCTCTAAGAAGAAAGGTCTTGCTGTGAACATGTATCTTTTCAATGAACTCCTCCTTTGATTCAAAGCAATGAGGCTGAGTTGGTGAGAGCTGCACAGAACCTGACCAGGCCCTTGTCTGCGATACAGCAAATGGTTTAAAGATGGGAAGCAGGAACCATTTCTTAGGCAGCTGAATGAACGAACACTGTGACAGGCTTCTGTGGGGATCAGCTCTGCTCCTTTACCTGTTGGGCTCCCAAAGCCTGTGCATTTTCAGTTGCCAGCAAGTCCCATGTTGAGGGTTTCTTGCCTGCAGAAGATCCCAAGATTGCAGCATGTGAAACCCCTCCTCCTCCCCTTTACTGGTGCTGTTTTCAGGTCTGCAAAACCAGGGCGGTGTTCGTTTCCGCCCCCACTGCCCATCTTCCTCGCCTTAGACCGCTTTGAAACCAGCGCGGCGAGTTGTGCTTGCCTGACAGAACCTCCTGAACTCCCATTGTGACATCCCTTCCTCACGTGAGTGACTGCCTGCCCGCCCGTCCACTGGTTTTAGGGAAGCCGTGGGAATCATGGAGACGGTGAGGGGGGGAACTGGAGGAAGAGGAGAGTGGGACAACACTGCCAGTGCCCCAAGTCACCCTGGGGGCCCCCGTGGGGATCAGCAGCAAGCAACTTGCCTGTAGTTCTCTTTCTGCAACACTGACGGGAAAGATCCATAAGGGTGGCTGATGGGGACAGGAACACTCCGGAGGGAGCTGTAAGCAGAGCACTTCCCACTATGCAACCACAGGCTCCAGCAGCAGGAGGGAGCGGATGGTCCTGCTGAAGTCCCTCCCTCTTCCCCGGAATTCCCCATCCCCAGACAGGCCGGAATTCCCCATCTCAGAGGCCTCAGGCCTCCGCCAGCCTCCCCATCTCCTGCTGCACCACTTGCTGCTGTCTGTGCTGTGGGCAGGCTGGACAGTACGGCCCACTCTCCTTGCCCCACAACAGGTCTGCTTGGCGCCTGCTCACCTCTGGAGCATGCACACACACACCAGTCACACAGGTGTGTCTAGTGACTGGGTAGAGCCTGACTGCATGGAGGAAGGAAGGGAGAAAGAGAGCTGCCAGCTTCAATGTGCATCCTGCAAAGCTGCACGCGCACACAAACACACACACGCCCACCCTTTCTTCAGAGCAAGAGGCTGAGAAAGGAATTAGATTGCTTTCTTCAAGGCTGCACTACTGTGGTCAGTAAGCTGCAGTCATGTCATGAGTGATATTAGGACTAACTGAAGCAAAATAAAGACGGGAGCCAGCACTGGAGTTCCCCCTCCCTCCTCATCAGGCTGCCTCCTAAAGCTGAAGACCAAAGGGAGGGGCAGGGGGGGCTGACAGTAGAACACATCAAGTAATGTGTGAGAGGGCATGTGTGTGTCCCAACCAGCTCATGGCAGCCCAACCAGCGGCTTTCCAGGCAAGTGGTGAAGGGGGGTGGGGTCGGCTGTGGCCTTCCTGAGGGGGGGTCTCCCACCCGAGTACCCACCCTGCTGAGCTTCCCCTGAGCTCGAATGAAACCATTAAAAGGCGTAAAATTTAAAAAAAGTGACTAGCTACCGGAAACCCAGGATAAAGTAGTATTTGCAGTGTTATGAGCCAGGCCAGAAGCAAAGTTAGGAGATCAGAGCCCGGCTTCAAAGCAATGTGATGGGTCGGTGCCCAGAGGATGCTGAGGTCGGCCCCAGGTGAACCTTGAGGGCAAGAAGGGCATTCCTTTCCACCACAGACCAAGCCGTGTCTCTGGATGCCACACCACCACACACAAACACCACAGACACAGAAAGCAGAGTGTGTGGACTGGGGGTGGGACCGTAGGGGAGGAGGCGGTCCTTCAGATACCCTGCCTGCCCCCCCCCCCCAAACCAGCACTTTGAACAGTGCCTGGAAAGAGAAGGGCTGTCAGCGCTGATTCCTCAGAATGAGGGGCTACTCCAGAGTCAGAGGCCGGGTCTACTTCCCACTGAAAATAAAGCCATTCAGAAGGGGCACTTTGATTTCTTTCTCCTTCCTTTGCTGCCTGCAAGAGGCGGAGTTGGATGGGTGGGATCCATAGGCAGGCTGGTGGCTGCTTGACTTAGCTACAAAATGGAAACTGCATTCCACGTTTGACCAAATGCCCTCGATATCTTAGCAGCGCCATAAAGGTCCCGTCTCTCCCAGGCTAGCAGGAGGATGGGAGGAGGGTCCTTGGTGTGGTTCTCCATCTGCCTCCTAGAACATAAGAGAAGCCATGTTGGATCAGGCCAATGGCCCATCCAGTCCAACACTCTGTGTCACACAGTGGCAAAAATTTTTACATATACACACACACTGTGGCTAATAGCCACTGATGGACCTCTGCTCCATATTTTTATCTAAACCCCTCTTGAAGGTGGCTATGCTTGTGGCCGCCACCACCTCCTGTGGCAGTGAATTCCACATGTTAATCACCCTTTGGGTGAAGAAGGACTTCCTTCCAATAGGGAAGGGCATGACTGAAGGCTGAAGGCTGGGGAGACCCTCGCCAAGTGGCTGGAATCAAGAAGGCAGAGCAGCTTATTACCCTTTCCAAGGTGTCAATGCAATCTTTCCTGGATGGGTAACAAGATCTGGTTTCTCCAGGCCCCAAATTCAGATCCACCAATGGAGAGAGGCCAAGCCATGTAGTGTTGTTTGAATGCTTAATGCATGCGTGCATCACCAGGGGAATAAGAGCCTCGGTCATCCTCTGTATTAGCTGAAGAACTTGGGATGTCCTGAGGTTTTCTTGAGCCTTGTGGGCCCAATAGCTCCCTACCTGTACTGGTATTCTAATAAAAGCTTTTCCGGTTATTTTCTCTACTCGCAGGACCCTTCAGTGTGTTTCTCAGTTGGGCTTGAGAACACAGCAGTCCACAGGCTTTCTGTGGAACAGCTATGTAGAGAGTCGGCTCCCCGCTGTTTGGTGGTGTCCCAGGTGCCTTTGTTTTCCAGTGGGGTGGACCTGGCCTCTGGATTTCAAGGGCCAGGTCTTCCCATAGAAAGTGACAGCCCTTTAAAATTTAAGTGCGCACACAGGATGCCAAACAGAAGTTTGCCGGGGGCCCTTCCTTTCTCCCCCTCTCTGCTCCAGGCTGCAGCTCCCCAGGCCACCCCCAAACTCTGGGAGCTTCAAGGAGCATCCCTCCTGGAAGGCTGGGGGTCATTCTGGTACCCCTGAACCTCTTCACACACACACACACACCGCAAATAGAAACACAGGAGGGCTGGGTTGGGTGTCCTAGTCTTCTATCGTTCCAGTGGCCACCCACACTGCGAAGCAGGACAATCCAGACCCAAGCTTAGCAACTGTGTCAGCAACTAGGGCCTGGTCTCTTGCATGCCTGATTGTGCTCTCAGAAGCCTGTTTGCCTTGCACTGCAAGCGTGGGGGGCAAGGTCTGCTGCCACGTAACCTCTCTTTTCTTTGTCTGCTTCAGGATTCCTTCAGACAAAGCCCAGCACCCAGCCTGGCTGATGACGGAGATGCCTTTCCGCAATGCTCTCAAGTCTTGGCTGACTGGCAAGCAACCTCTGCTGATCCTAGCCAGCTCGTTAGAAGACCCTCCTGCCTTCCTTCAGCATCTCACCAGCAGCAACTCTGGCCTCGCTGCATGGGCAGAATTGCATTGTAGAAAGCAACATGCAGCTGCCCGCCGCCCCCACCGCCTCCGTGCTCAGCTGATGCGCATTGGCTGCGTCTTGGGGACGTGCCAAGTGCAGAATCTCAGACATCGGCTCTGGCAACTGAAGGGGCGGCCAAGAGGTCAGGACTCTTCCCCCGTGAACCCCAACAGCCCACACAGCTACGGCTGAAGGCAGATGGCTGCCCAGGACTACACAGCATCTACAGCACGTGTCCCGCCCCCCCCCGAGACACTCTACATAGCATCTACTGTTTGAAGGATACCCCCCCAAATCCCCACTCGTCTTTGTTTGCATTGCCTTCTGGACCGCAGGGTGGGTTTGTTCACTGGAAAGAGAAGGGATCTGAAATAAACGTAACTGTATCCCTGGATAATACTTGGAAGAGAGATCAGAAATGGGGTGGCACTTGGCTACACACATCCAGAGCAAGCACGGACAGCTCTGGGTCATCACCCCTGGTCCGCCAGAAGAGGGAGGCCGGTGCACATCTGGGGGGCCTTCGAGAATCTTTACACCATGGCGGGGGGGGGGGGTGGATAGGCATTCCACACTGCACCACAGTTCTTAACTCTTCTCTGCCTTGATTGTGGAACAAACTGAAATGTAGGCTGCTGTGTGCGTAAACTTGGTCAATTAACATTTTGGGGATCTGGACTTGGTTATTTTGGACCCAGCTTGTCATGGGGACACAGAGAGCTCTGCTCTGGCCTCTTCAGCGAGAATTCAAAGTCAAAATTCGGCCCTTTCCCAATGTGTGTCAGGAGGCCAAATAAAGCTTTCTTGTCCTGTCAACCACACAACCCACCTTTCCCCAGCTTCTGACTGGCCAGGTGGGCGTAAACGTGGAAGGGCTTGTGCTTCAGGCGGAGAGGAGGTGGTGGGAAGGAGGAATGGCTCTCCTCTCCTCTCCTCTGGCTGGCAGTAGGCCTTCCTGTTCCTGTCAACGGAGGAGGTGCCTCCTGGTGTTCTGCATGCCCACTGTGGAACTACCCCATGTGCCTGTCAGGTGACCTTTCTGCCACAGGGCATTCGGTGGTTGTCGTCATTATCGGTATTATTATTACAAGCATGTCTATCGTGACTTTCCACCCAGTCCAGTCTCTCCAAGTTGGCAAACATTAAAAAGTATTTAAAATACAAATATATACAAAACAATTAAAAATGATATCAATATATAAAACCACACACACACGGAGGAGGGCTAACAAGAGTTACTGAGGGGAATGCTGAACAAAACAGAGGAGGATGGAGACGGGCAAATCTCTCTGGGCAGGAGAATTCCAAGGTTTTGGTGCTCCAACTAAGGTAGCCCCTTCTTGGGTAGCCACCCCCCGAAGCAGGGCCTCAGAAGTGGACCAGATTAATTGGGTAGGTTTACATGGGAAGAGGAGGGGGGCCTTCAGGTATGTGGGCCCCAAGCTTTACAGGGTTTGGGGGGGGGATATGATTGTTGCGTGTGTGTGCGTGTGTCTGCACCTAGACGCCATGGTGACCTCTGGTGATTGACCCTTACTGGGGGCTTGGAGGATATTCAGAGGTGGCTGAATAAAGCCTGCCCCTGGCTCTGGTATTCCTTGGAGGTCTCCCATCCAAGTACTTGCCAGGGTCAGCCCTGCTTAGCTTCTGAGACTGGGCTTGCCTCAGCTATCCAGGTCAGGGTGCCTTATATGGTTTTGAAGGTCAATCCCAGCACCTTGAACTGTGTCCAGAAGCAAATTGGGAGTCAATGTAGATGGAACAAGACTAGAGTGATACGGTCCCCATGGCCCACTGGCTGCCTCTTTCTGTACCAACTGTGGCTTCCGAACAACCTTCAAGGGCAGCCCCACATACAACATGTTGCCACTCTGGTGTGTGTCAACATGGTAACATTGAGATTAGATCAGCAGTGGCAAATGTGTGGCTCATGAGGTGGTGGGAAGGAATGACTCTCCTCTCCTCTGGCTGAGACCCTGGAGAGCTGCTGGCTGAGAAGTCTGGCTGGCATCCAGTAAGTCTTCCTGTTCCTATCAATGGAGGAAGTATTTTCATTTCATTTTATTCAATTTATATCCCGCCCTCCCCACCGAGGCAGCTCAGGGCGGCTCACAATATAAAATTCTAACAATCAGATTAACGAATATTAAATACATTAAATAGTTTACAGCAGTTAAAACAAGAAAACTATCAATGTGCTATCCTACAACCTTCCTTTGGGGTTTTTCAGGTACCGGTCAGTTATATGCCAACCGGAAGAGGACTGTCTTACAGGCCCTGCAGAACTGCCCAAGGTCCCGCAGGGCCCTCACCTCTTCCGGTAGCTGGTTCCACCAGCAAGGGGCTGTAATCGAAAAGGCCCTGTCCCTGGTTGACTTCAGATGGGCCTCCTTCGGCCCGGGGATTGTTGGTAGATTTTGAGAACCAGATCTAAGCGCACTCTGGGGAACATGCGGGGAGAGACGGTCCCTAAGATAGGCAGGTCCTAGGCCATATAGGGCTTTAAAGGTAATAACCAGCACCTTGTATCGAACCCGGTATATTATTGGCAGCCAGTGCAGTCCCCGGAGCCCCGGCTGAATGTGCTCTCACCTGGGGAGCCCTAATAACAGCCAGGCAGCAGCATTCTGCACTAGCTGCAACTTCCAGGTTTGGCACAGGGGTAGCCCTCTGTAGAGGGCATTACAGTAGTCCAACCTTGCTGAGCAGACAGGTTAAAACAGATAAAAGGAAGTACTTCTTCACCCAAAGGGTGATTAACATGTGGAATTCACTGCCACAGGAGGTGGTGGCGGACACAAGTATAGCCACCTTCAAGAGGGGTTTAGATAAAAATATGGAGCACAGGTCCATCAGTGGCTATTAGCCAGAGTGTGTGTATATATAAATTTTTTTGCCACTGTGTGACACAGAGTGTTGGACTGGATGGGCCGTTGGCCTGATCCAACATGGCTTCTCTTAACCTTGAGGTGACCATTGCATGGATCACTGTTGCCAGATCGTCGTGTTCCAGGAAAGGGGCCAGCTGCCTTGCCCACTTAAGATGAAAGAATGCGGACTTAGCAGTGGCCGCTATTTGGGCCTCCATTGTCAGGGCAGGCTCCAATAGTATCCCCAAGCTCTTGACCCTGTGTGCCATTGTCAGTGGCACACAGTCAAAGGCTGGTAGGGAAATTTCCCTTCCCGGGCCACGTCGACCCAAGCAAAGGACCTCTGTCTTCGCTGGGTTTAGTTTCAATCTACTCAGCCTGAGCCATCTAGCCACGGCTTGTAATGCCAGGTCCAAATTTTCTGGGACACAGTCAGGCCGGCCGTCCATGAGTAGATAGAGCTGGGTGTCATCAGCATATTGGTGACAACCCAACCCATACCTCTGGGCAATCTGAACAAGGGGGCGCATGTAGATGTTGAACAACATTGGGGAAAGCACCGCCCCCTGAGGCACCCTGCAATCAAACGTGTGCCTCCGGGACAGTTCACCTCCAATCACCACCCTTTGTCCCCGACCATCGAGGAAAGAGGAAAGCCATTGTAAGGCCAGGCCCTGAATCCCCGTGTCGGCGAGATGGCAAGTCAGCAACCGATGGTCAACCGTATCGAACGCTGCCGATAGGTCTAACAACATCAGTACCACCGAGCCACCTCGGTCCAGATGCCGCTGAAGGTCATCCACCAGAGCAACCAGCACTGTCTCCGTCCCGTGACCTGGGCGAAAGCCGGACTGATGGGGATCGAGAATGGAAGCATCCTCCAGAAAACTCTGTAACTGCAACGCCACTGCCCTCTCGGTGAGTTTACCCAAAAAGGGTAAATTCAAGACAGGCCAAAAGTGTGCCAATTCGGCTGGATCTAGTGTTGATTTTTTCAGGAGAGGGCGGACCACCGCCTCTTTAAGAGGTGCTGGAAAATGCCCTTCCATCAGGGATCTATTCATGATATCCCGTACAGGGATATCTGAGCTCCCTCTGGCAAGCTTTAATAAGCCAGGAGGGGCAAGGGTCCAGATCACAAGTTGTAGGGCGTGCAGACAAGAGGATCCTGTCAACTTCCTCCAGGCTGAGAACATTGAAACAGTCCAGAACACGATCCGAAGACAGGCACAGAGCCTCGGGTTCGCATACTGTCTCCAATGTGGTGGGGAGGTCGCGGTGGAGCAATGCAATCTTATCTGCAAATAAATTTGCAAAAGCCTCACAGCCGATCTCCAATTCCTTAGAATTTGGTCTGCCTTGTGGCAGCATTGTAAGAGTCCAAATTGAACAATTGAGCAGGGCGCGAAATTGCAGACGCAATCTTAGCTACAAAGTATGGTTTTTTTGCAGCTTTGACTGCCATCTCATAGGACTGCATAAACTCTCTATAAGATGTTCTAGTCGCTTTGTCTCGAGTACGCCGCTATTGCCTCTCTAGTCGTCTGAGTCCTCACTTTAATTGCCGCAACTCCTGGTTGTACCAAAGTGCCGGCTTTGGACGAAGGCGCAGAGGATGCCTAGGTGCGATTTCATCAATGGCTCTGGAGAGTCTGTCATTCCAAGACTCCACCAGGTCATCCAAGGAATTGCCAGGAGGCCAGGGATCCTGTAGAGCCATCTGGAACCATTCCGGGTCCATCTGGCTCCATGGGCAAGCTAAAATACGTTCGCCGCCTAAACGGGCTTGGGGTGGGACATCCACACGAGCCTTAAGGGCATAATGATCCGACCATGGCACTGCTTCAGCAGTAATATCGTCCACTAAAACTTCTGCCGTGAAGACCAAGTCTAACATGTGCCCCGCCTGGTGAGTGGGCGTTGTAACAATTTGGGAGAGTCCTAGTGTCGCCATGGATGACACTAGGTCCATCGCCTGACTGGAGGTCGCGTCATCGGCATGGACATTGAAGTCACCCAGGATCAAAAGCCTCGGGTACTCCAATGCCCAGCCTGTTGCAGCCTCCACCAGGGACGGTAAGGCGCCAGCTGGTGCATTAGGTGGTCAGTACACCAGCCAGATCATCAACCCCTCCCCAATGTCCCATGCCAGACCGGCACATTCAAAGCCCTTGATCTCCGGGGCTGGGAGAGCCCGGAAGGAGTAAGCCTCTCATATGAATAGAGCCACTCCTCCCCCCCACCCACTAGTCCGTGACTGGTGAAAGACCAAGTATCCTGGAGGGGCCATCTGGGAGAGAGCTACGGTCTCCCCATCACGCACCCAGGTCTTGGTCACGCATGCCAGGTCCATATCCTGCTCAAGCAGGAACTCCTGAAGGGTAGAGGTCCTATTATTTATGGACCTGGCATTGCATAACACCAGTGACGGAGGCGAGTACTTTAACCTGGCTCCACTACCTGTCACCGTCGGGATGAGACACAGGCTGGAAGGGGGTCGAGCACTGTCATGTCTTATAATTTGGCCTGTTCCCACCGTCATACCTTCCCCTCCCCAGGAGTACTGGAATCCCCAGGCCAGTCATCTTCTGCTGGTGTCCACCAGAACTTCAGACCGGTGAAATAGCTGAACCTACTCCCTCCTCAACCCTCCCTTCTCTAGCCAATCTATCAATTATGCTAACCTGCCAATAGTGTCTAATGGTTATTTAATTAAAAACCCCACCCCAAATCTACCCATTAATTCATTAGCTAAAAAATAATAAATTAATTAACTCCATTGGCTCCTTAAGTATAAAACCCTCCCAATCAATTACTCTTCCCCAATTAATTTGCCACAGATACAGTTTCCTCAAATTAGCCAATTAATGAAACAGTAATCTAATTTAAATAACCAAGAAATTAATTTAAATAACCAGAGGGCTCCTATCAGGCTGCTGAGCAATTCTCTGTCGTCTGCTTCTTTCACCCTCTCTCTTGCTTCCTTCTGCAGCACAGCTTGCTTTGCCAGGCTTGCTCGGTCACACAGGAGCTACAGAGCAAAGGCTCTATTTTCTCTATTGGCTGAGGCTCTTTCCCTGGGAAGGAAGGGGGAGGAGGGAAAGTTTGCTTTAACAAGCTCTTTCAATCATACAGCAGAGCTACTGAGCCAAGCCGCTGTGCCTTCTATTGGCTGAGGCTCCTCCCCCTCCTGGTCCCCTGGGGAGGGATAAAAAGGTTGAGAGCTTCCTTTGCCCAGTTCCCTCAATCCAAAACACAAAAGAGAGCACTTAAGACCAATGAAGTTTTGTTCAAGGTATGAACTTTTCGCCTTGCTACAAAGTGTGTGTGTTGTTGGGATTGTAATGCCAGGGCTTTCCTGGCTGCAACTGGATTTGCCTCCCCTTTATCACTGTACTAGGGATTAGACCAATTTGAAGGAAAATACAATGGGATCTGGAAAGAGGCTCTGGTGAGTGCCCTCCCACCCTTGGTGTCTTCCCACTCCCTAAGTGAAGGCATTCACTACCCACCACCTCAAGGGGAGCTGATCTCTGCCATCGGAGAGCAGTTCTAATTCTGAGTGATATCTAGCCCTCACCTGGAGATTGGCAACAGTGGTTTTCCAGGAGAAATGGCTGGTTTGGAGGATGGCATGTATGGCATTTTACCTGTCTGAGGTCCCACCCCTCTTAAAACCCCACCCCTTAAATATCCTGGAGTTGGCAACCCTATCTTCCTCCCTTTATCTGCCCCTTTGACTTCAGCTTTCGATTGCCTCCCCACTCCCTGCAGCCTCTACCTAGGAAAAGGGCAGTCTTTCTGCACAGTGTGTGTGTGGGGAGGAACACAAAGAAGCTTACATCCATCTCTCGCCCCTTTGATCTGCAGCACATCCCTGGAAGGTAAGTGAGGCTGGGTGTGTGTGACTGGTCTGAAATCACCCAGTCAGCTTCCACAGCAAGAACCTGGGTCTGGGGTATCCCACTCTGAAGCCCAAACTCCTCCTATGCCCTCCTCAAACTTCACAGCAGAATCTCCAGAGATTTCCCACCAACCTGGAACTGGCTCAGGAGTGGCCCCAATGACTTCTCCCTCAGAGGCCTTTAGTGATACCTTTCAGACGAACAGTCTGATAACATTGACTTCAATCTCTGTCACTTGTTTTTTCTCCCTATTTGTTTCTCCCTCTCTGTATCTGGCCTACTGCAACAGGACACCATTTCCCCCCCTAGGTGTTTCCTTCCCAGAGGAGGATAGGGAGGAGTCCTCAGCCAATTGAGAGAAAGCTTTCCTTCCTCCTCCCTCCCTCAACCAATTGTGGGAAGGCTTTCTCTATGGCTCTTTCCCTCCTCCTCCATCACTCAGCCAGTCAAGGGAAGGCTTTCTTTGTCTGCAAAGTTGTGTGACAGGCAGCTAAGCTAATGGGAGAGTAGGGGGAGGCAGCAATGCCTGAAACAAGGTTGGTTGCCTTTTACTGACTGAATCAGCTTGGCTGGCTAGCAACAGCCACTCAGGTGGGAGAGAGGAGTGAACCAATGAGTTCTCCTTCAAAGACCAAACAGGACTTGGAAGGGCCTCCCCCACTGACTCATGTTTGGTTGATTTTACTGAGAGATGCAAGATTAATTACCCAGCAGCAGCCACTGCCTGGCAGTTTCCCCAGATGGACAATTGTCATCTGTCCAGGGGCCTCCAATGGGTGGGGGAGAGTAGAGTCAGCCAATAGGACAAAACAGTAGACAAGTTTCACCTTTAAGACCAACTAAGTTTTATTCAGAATGCAAGCTTTTGTATGTTCTAAGCAGACTTCATCAGACAAAATTGGAATGGCAAGCAGTCCTAAATATAGAGGAAGTGGGTAGTGAGTTGGTATGTAGAGTCATGGGAATGTTTTTAGCAGATTAAAAGAATCACAAATTGGGGTCTGTGTTTGTTAGTGTTGTTAACTGGGCTGAAACAACAGTGGAGAGTGATAAAAAGCAAATAGATGTTGTAGGTGTGCCATAAATCTGGGTATCATTCTGGCTTTGTTAGTTGTGGGTTTAAATAGAGGGCATTAGTTTCTCATAAGAACATAACATAAGAACATAACAGAAGCCATGTTGGATCAGGCCAATGGCCCATCCAGTCCAACACTCTGTGTCACACAGTGGCCAAAATTTTATATATATATATACACACACACACATACACACACACTGTGGCTAATAGCCACTGATGGACCTCTGCTCCATATTTTTATCTAAACCCCTCTTGAAGGTGGCCATGCTTGTGGCCACCACCACCTCCTGTGGCAGTGAATTCCACATGTTAATCACCCTTTGGGTGAAGAAGTACTTCCTTTTATCCATTTTAACCTGTCTGCTCAGCAATTTCATCGAATGCCCACGAGTTCTTGCATTGTGAGAAAGGGAGAAAAGTACTTCTTTCTCTACTTTCTCCATCCCATGCATTATCTTGTAAACCTCTATCATGTCACCCCGCAGTCAACGTTTCTCCAAGCTAAAGAGTCCCAAGCGTTTCAACCTTGCTTCATAGGGAAAGTGCTCCAGCCCTTTAATCATTCTAGTTGGCCTTCTCTGAACTTTCTCCAATGCTATAATATCCTTTTTGAGGTGCGGCGACCAGAACTGCACACAGTACTCCAAATGAGACCGCACCATCGATTTATACAGGGGCATTATGATACTGGCTGATTTGTTTTCAATTCCCTTCCTAATAATTCCCAGCATGGTGTTGGCCTTTTTTATTGCAAACACACACTGTCTTGTTATTTTCAGTGAGTTATCTACCAGGACCCCAAGATCTCTCTCTTGGTCAGTCTCTGCCAGTTCACACCCCATCAACTTGTATTTGTAGCTGGGATTCTTGGCCCCAATGTGCATTACTTTGCACTTAACCACATTGAACCGCATCTGCCACGTTGACGCCCACTCACCCAGCATCAACAGATCCCTTTGGAGTTCCTCACAATCCTCTCTGGTTCTCACCACCCTGAACAATTTAGTGTCATCCGCAAACTTGGCCACTTCACTGCTCACTCCCAACTCTAAATCATTTATGAACAAGTTAAAGAGCATGGGACCCAGTACCGAGCCCTGCGGCACCCCACTGCTTACCGTCCTCCACTGCGAAGACTGCCCATTTATACTCACTCTCTGCTTCCTATTACTCAGCCAGTTTTTGATCCACAAGAGGACCTGTCCTTTTACTCCATGACTCTCAAGCTTTCTAAGGAGCCTTTGATGAGGAACTTTATCAAAAGCTTTCTGGAAGTCAAGGTAAACAACATCTATCGGGTCTCCTTTGTCCACATGTTTGTTCACCCCCTCAAAGAAATGTAACAGGTTAGTGAGGCAAGATCTTCCCTTGCAGAACCCATGCTGAGTCTTCCTCCATAACCTGTGTTCATCAATGTGCCTACTCATTCTGTCCTTGATAATGTTTTCTACCAACTTTCCCGGTATTGAATTCAGACTGACTGGCCTGTAATTTCCTGGATCTCCTCTGGAACCCTTTTTAAAGATGGGGGTGACATTTGCTACCTAGGAAGCAAATGTTCCAGTCCTCAGGAACGGAGGCAGATTTCAATGAAAGATTACAGATTTTTGTCAAAAGATCCACAAGTTCAACTTTGAGTTCTTTCAGAACTCTCGGATGTATGCCATCCGGACCGGTTACTTATTAGTTTTTAATTTGTCTATCAGTTGTAGGACCTCCTCTTTTGTCACCTCAATCTGACTCAGGTCTTTCAACACCCCTTCCAAAATTAGTGGTTCTGGGGTGGGCAAAAAGTTCTCATCTTCCACAGTGAAGACGGAGGCAAAAAATGCATTCAGCTTCTCAGCCATTTCCCTATCCTCCTTCAGTAATCCTTTTACCCCATGGTCATCCAAGGGCCCCACTGTCTCCCTGGCTGGTTTCCTACTTCTAATATATTTGAAGAAATTTTTATTGTTGGTCTTTATGTTTTTTGCAATATGCTCCTCATAGTCCCTTTTTGCCTGCCTGATCACAGTCTTGCATTTGATTTGCCACAGCCTGTGTTCCCTTTTACTAATCTCACTTGGACTGGTTTTCCACTGCTTAAAGGAGTCCTTCTTACCATTTACAGAGGTTATAACATCATATAGTTTGCCATTAGAAAAAAATACATTAAAATATAGTGGAGGATGGGTTAGTATATGTAATAGGATAAACAGCCAATATCCCTTATTTGGGTATGTAAATACACCCCCCCCCCAATATTCTGATACACTGTTCTAAAAGAGAAATACATTCTAGTTTGCCATTAGAAAAAAAAGGGTACATTAAAATATACTGGAAGCTGGGTTAGTATATGTAATGCGATAAACAGCCCAAATTCCTTATTTCGGGGGTGGCCAACAGTAGCTCTCCAGATGTTTTTTGCCTACAACACCCATCAGCCCCAGCCAGCATGGCCAATGGCTGGGGCTGATGGGAGTTGTAGGCAAGAAACGCCTAGAGAGCTACCCTTGCCACCCCTGCCTTATTTGAGTATGTCAATACAAAAGAAACATTATTCTGTGCAAGAGAAATACATTGGAATATTGTGGATGCATAGCTATACTCAGAGTTGGTTTAGCATATGTAATGAGATAAAAAAAAATCAATATTCCTGTTCAGTCCTGGGGAGGTGTTTGTTCCAAGTTTCCTGATAATTTGTAATTCAGCAATTTCTCTCTCCATTCTGTTCTTGAAGTTCCTTTGCAGCAAAACAGCTACTTTGAGGTCACCCATTGAATTATCAGGAAGGTTAAAGTGTTCTCCGACAAGTTTCTCAGTTCTGTAATTCCTGATGTCAGATTTGTGTCCATTTATTCTTTGGCCCTATGTAGACACCTGAAGGGTATTGTTGGCATTTAATGGCATATATAATGTTGGAAGATGGGCAAGTCAGCCTTTTACCATCTGCGGATGGCAAAGCAGTTGGTCCCCTTTCTGGAATGTGCCGACTTGGCAACAGTGATCCATGCGACGGTCACCTCGAGACTTGATTACTGCAATGCTCTCTACATGGGGCTGCCCTTGTCCCAAATCCGGTGACTTCAGCTAGTGCAGAATGCTGCAGCCAGACTTTTGGTGGGAGTTCCTCCACGGAAACACATCCAGCTTGTACTGAAAGCGCTGCACTGGCTGCCGATACGGTATCGGATTTGCTTCAAGGTGCTGGTCATTACCTTTAAAGCCCTATATGGCCAGAGTCCTGCATACCTTAGGGACTGCCTTTCCCTGCACATGCCCCAGCGAGCACTTTGCTCAGGGTCTCAAAACCTGTTGGCAGTCCCTGGAATCAGAGAAGCGAGGCTCAAAATGAGAGCTGGGGCCTTTTCTGTTGCTGCCCCTAGCTGGTGGAATGAATTGCTGGAGGAGGTTAGGGCCCTGTGAGAGCTTTAATAGTTCCGCAGGGCCTGCAAAACGGCACTCTCCCGCCAGGCATTCACATGATGGTAACAACTGCAGCAACGGGACTGGCCCATAAGAACGCCACCAGTGGCCTCTCCTACCACACTACGGCGACCCTGAGCACAGTGACCACTAGAATTCAGTGGCTGCCTGAAACTATGATAGTAGCACCTGCAAAATGTTTTAACCAATTGTTTTTGTTTTATTGTTGGTTATTTTACCGGTCACACTAATGCGTTTGTGTCGCCCCTTGGTTTGTGAGCCGCCCTGAGCCTGCCTTTGGCGGGGAGGGTGGGATATAAATTAAATAAATAAATAATAAAATAAAGTGAATGAGCCTGAGATAGTGTAGTGAATACTGTTAGGTCCAGTGACTGTGATGCAAGAGTAGTGGATTGATGGTTTGACAGGCCAAAGTTTGATGCACCCAATGAGGGAGCTTGGATTTGCCAAGATGAAAGGGAAATGATACATAAAAGCTTCATGGTGCAGTTTTCCCTCAGTAGGGAAGCAAGGTGAAGTCTGCAGATGAGGAATAAGCAGAAGGCAGGTGGATTAGAGTGTGTTTCCAGACCAAGTTCCCTCAGCACATTTCCTTGGTAGCCTTTTTTCAGCCTGGGCTTCTCAGATGAGTGGGCTGATGGTGGCCACTAGAGCCAGTTTGGTGCTGGGATGGTGTTGGGTCAGCCCCAGTCCTGGAAGGGGCATCTTCTGCGGGCGCTCGCGGGGAAGGAAGATGAGGGAGTCCGGGGCGGGGAGGGCGGGGCGTCAATCTGCAGCCTCCTCCGCGGGGAGGGGAGGCTGCGCGCGCATCCCCTCCCCTGGCGGCCGCGCGAGAGCCCCGCCCTTCCTCTTCCGGCCGGCGGCGAAGGCGGGAAGAGGCCTCGGCTGAGGGGGTCGGCAGCATGGCCCGGAGGAGAGCGCGCGGCCCCCCGCCCAGGTGAGCTCCCCGCCCCGGCCCCGTAAACCCCCGCCTGACCCGCCGGCCGCGCTGCTGACGGAGTTTGTGTGGCTCTTTTGCAGCTCGCCGTCTTCGGGCAGCGACGGCGACTTCGAGGCGCGTAAGTGATTCTGCGCAGTGCGGGGCTCTTCCTGCCTCCCCCAGCGCGGGGCTCCGGGACACGCATCTCACGCGGCAGAAGATGGGAGTGCACATCCCTCGCCTGGGAGTTTGTAACCAGCAATGTAAAGGCTGCCCATAAACATGCATTACGCCAGAGGCTCTGGGGGAGCGCCCCGCCCACCCATCTGCCATCCAGAGAGCAGCTTCCCTGGAGGAAATGGCCCCACCCCTCCTCAAACCCCGCCGGCTCCAGACCCCATCCCTTACGCCTTCAGGAATTTCCTAACCTGGAACCCTTGGCAACCCTTTTTCTCTATAGTACCATAGAGTGTCACACCAGAAATGCTCTAGGATTTGCAGTAAAACCCTGTGGTACCGTAGAGTTTTTAGGGCAAGTCCTAGAGTGTCCCCAGCGTGACAATGTCATTGTGCCGGAGATGGCATGTGCCAATGGGGCTCTTCAGAAGCAAGGGCGGGGAATCCCCTGGCGGGAGCTTGGCAACCCTAGCAGTAAGTATAGCAAAGTCCTGCTCGGAGCCCTCAAAGTCAGAAGTCATTTTGGGCCCCATGCCCCCCCACCTAAAATTGTCTCCCCTGTCCTCCCCCCCCCCCCTCGCTAAAATTTTCTGGCTACGGGCTGCCTGCAGTCCTTGTTCAGGGCAAGAGGCTGATTGCCCAGGGACACTTCCCTGCCAAAATGTCGCCCAGCCAATCCATACAGGGCCCCCCATGCCTTTCCCCTTGTTGCTCACTTCCTGAATGCTTGAGCCAGGCACAGATCAGTGTTGCCCTCTCTCTGCCCCTGAAAGTCTTGGAGGCAGATGCCAGGGACTGTGCTGGGGGCCTTTCCCACACACAGCAGGGGCCCCACATCCCCTCCCCTGAGGATGCACACAAGTGGTTCCTGTAGAGGGCAATCAACAGTGTCAAACATGCAGCCTGGAGCCGAATCAGGCCCCCGGAGGGCTTCTGTGAGGTCCTCGAGCAACTGGTTGTCATCTGCTTCCTTCTCCCTCCCTCTTACTTCCTTCTGCATCATAGCTTGCTCTGCCTGGCTTGCTCAATCACACAGGAGCTACAGAGCAAAACCTCTGTTTCCTTCATTGGTTGAGGCTCCTCCCATGGGGAGGAAGGGGGGGAGGGAGAGTTTGCTTTGCCAGGCTCTCTCAATCATATAGCAGAGCTACTGAGTCAAGCCTCTTCCTTCTGTTGGCTGAGGCTCCTGCTGGTCCTCTGTGGAAGGAAGGAAAGGGCCAGAGCTTCCTTTGCCCAGTTCTCTGGATCCCATGGGAGAGATAAAAAGAAAGCACCTTTAAGACCAACAAGTGCTAATGTTTTAAGCATGTTTTATTTTTAGGTTTTTTAAAAAAAAATTAACTGTGTGTGTTTGTGTCCTTTATGAAGTTTATATCTCTGCTACCTGGCATTACATTTCATGACACACCTGGCCTGGCCCAACAAGGTCTCATTTATGTCAGAGCCATCCCTCATAACAGATGAGCTCAACACCCCTTGTCCTGACTGCACTGCATTGGCTAAGGAGTTCTAGAGCCTTGAGCTGTGATTCCTAAATCATTTGTGTTCTGTGCTTTTCTCTGACTAAGCTTAATAAGGAACATAATAAGCATAGTTTAGTCTGCAGCATCAGAGCAGCTGTCCATCTAATCGGGCATCCTGTCCCACCAGCAACCACATATTTCCTCTGGAGGTCCAACCACAGGGCGTAAAGGCTGCAGCCTTTCCCTAATGATACCTCTTGGCACTGGGATTCAGAGGATGAGGTTCCCCTTAGACATCGAGGCCGTTAGCTCCTCTGGGCCTTTCCTCCATGAATCTGTCTATTCCCCCTTTCAAGCCCTCTGTGCTCATGGCCATCATTGTGTCCTCTGGCAGCACCTTTCATCACTCCTTGTGAAAAGTGTCGCCTTTTGTCTGTCCTGAATGTGTTGCCTCTCACCTTCATGGAGTGCCCTTGGATTATATTTTTGGATGTGGAGGAGAAAAAATTCATTTGTGCACTTTTTCTACCCAGTGCGCGATTATATAAATCTCTATTGTGCCCCTCCTTTGTTTTTTTCTTTTTTAAACTGAAACCCCCCAGGCTGTTCTCATAGGAAAGGTGCTTAATCATCTAGGTTGCCTCTTCTGTACTTTTTCCAACTTTGCAGTGACCCTTTTGCACTGTGGTTTCCTGAACTGCACACAATACTTCAAAGGAGGGAGCACCATAAATCTATTTAGGGACATTATTGGCTGTACCTTTAAGAACCTGGACGTATATAATGTGATATGTTCCTGTGACTAACAGATGGACCCCATGGATGCAAGTCCCCCCCCCCCCCCGCTGCCCGCACAGGGAAGTTTGTTCCCAGGGTCACGGACCCCTCCTGTATCGCCTAATAGCCATGTGAGTTGAGAGGCGGAGGTGGGCAGGGGGGAACTCGTCCTCTCTTCTCACTTCCAGTAGCCAGGCTGCACTGATGGAGGAGGTGGAGTTGGAGCCATTTGATCGCCCTTTCCCACTCCTGACCTTGTGGGCCTGAGATGACACAGGAGGAATAAACTTCCCTGGGGCCAGAAGCTGCAGTGTGTGGCGGTGGGGGGGGAGACCCCTGGCTGTTAGTTCCTCTTGTGGGTGGACTACAAGAGTCCCCCCAGCCAGCCTCTTGTGGGCGCAAGAGCCCAGGCAGCCTGTCAGAGCAGTGAAGACCATGGAGGGCCAGCCCAGTGACTGGGAGTTCTCCTTTCCTGACTGAAATGCGCGGTTTGAAGGTTTCTGACTGTGAACAGTTTCTGCTTAGATTAGAGTTGGATGAATGAGGATCAAATTACTTCCTCCAGCTTGCTAAATTCAACTAAATAAAAAGTTGATTCTTTTCAAAGTTCCGTCTTGGAGGGTGAATAGTTTTCAGGAAGCAAAAACCGGCTGTTTATTCCTTCCTGCTGTCTTAGTTTTATCCAGAATGAAGACTCCCAAGTCCGTCACATGCTGTACTCCAAGGGCAGGAAAGAACAGGTATGCTTTGAAAACTGCTTCTGCTGTGGCTGGATTTGAATATGCTGCTGTAGTTATGTGTGCGAGAGGGAAGGAATTCTCTTCCATGAGAAACATTTTTAAAACGTTCTTTATTGGTTCAAGCCTGAGCCTCTAGAATCTTGGTTTTGCTGCATATCTTCTGTTAGGAACACAGAGGAAAAGAGAGCCTCGGGGGGGGGGGGGAGCCGTATTGGTCTGAAGCAGCAGGACAATGTTTGAGTCCAGTCAGGAGCCTTTTAAGACCAACAGAGTTTTGTTCACGGTAGAAGCTTTCTGGTGAAGAAGTGTGCAGGTACACCCAAAAGCTTTTACTTTGCATAAGACTTTGTTGGTCTTAAAAGTGCCAGAGAAAAAGACAAACATGGCTATGTTTCAGGTGGTTGTGCCTTGTTACATTCCAAGTTCCATCCACTTGAAGCTGTAATGGAGACCCGATACATGGATCACAATAAGCAAAGGGATCTGCACAGAGCCTCACAGGCGCTCCAGCCCCCCCCCCCCCCCCGCTCAGTACAGGAGAGCCGAAGCCAGCAGCCAGGAGCCACCACCATTCCGCCCCCCCCCCCGAGGCTCCTGCAGGCTGCTCGCTCTCTCTGCTTGGCTGTCGGCCACCCCACTCCCTCAGTTCAGACATTCAGTGGGCCTTTTTCCCATCTGTGCATTGCGCTGGGGGCTCTGGCATTCCCCTTCCAGAAGACATGGGTGGCCTGCCTGGAAAGGGGGCACATCAAGGGGGCATTCAGAGGGGATGGCTGAATGGGCATCTCTAGTGGAACAGGCTTGTTTTTGGATTACTGGTTCTAGGATTCTTCTTGAGATGCTAAGAGAGCATCTGGTGGGGGGTGGGGGGAGTTTGTGGTTTTCAGTTTCGTTTGATTATTACTTATAAGCCATTTTGAGCAAGAAGAAAGATGTGACATAAATGTTTTAGTAAGCCAGACTGCGTGCTTCCCCCTGCCTTGAGGAGGGTGTGGAGGGGGGGCTTTGATCCCAGACCTCAGCTGGAGCCAGAAGGCTGCCTGGGGGCATCTTTGCATCTTGGCTTGTCTCCTGAGGCCACTGAGAGGCTTTCTCCTTCTTCCCTCCCAGCTTGGCTGACTCCAAGGAGAACCTGTTCCAGCATCTCTCCAGGCAAGAAGGCAAGTCCCCAAAGGCTCTCGGGCAGCTCGGCCAGCACAGCCCTGGGAAGTGCTTCCTGTCAGAGGAGGCAATGCTGTCGTGGCTCTGGGAGGGAGTGGGGGACACCTATTTTGGTTATTTCGCTTTCTCAGTGCCCTCTTCTCACCCGTTGTGTGTGTGTGTGGGAGGGGGGCCAATGAGCTTCCCAAAGGCCTGCCGTTGCCTCAGGCTGCAAAGGGAGACCCCCAGAAGGACATGCCACCTTTGGCAGAGGTGCAGCTCCTGGTGGGTTGAAGTCATCAGGCCCAACTTCCCTACACAAGAAGCCATCTGGCCTTCTGTGGGAGCCCGTCTGCTCATTGGGCACCCTCCTGATGCCCCCTCTCGCGCGCGCGTGTGTGCGCATTCATCCATCTTACAATAGCTTTGCGGAAGAATAAAGTGTTGATGTAGATTTGAGCACTGTCATACTCGCCGAATAAAACAATTAGTTCTTGCGATTATACGACTTGATGTTCAGGAAGAAGTTGCGAAGTGGAGTCTTCACAGATTCTTTGCACTGCAGGAGCAAGACAAGTTCACACACCAAATAAATCTGTGGTTTACTCTGAATCATGTCTGTCTCTGTTAGCATTTAGTGACAGCGATGATGATTGTGTCTTTGGCAAACACACACCGAGGTCTCCCTGCCAGTCCATCCAAGTTGGCCAGCAGAAGTGGAACCCGAGGGGCATGCTCTTTGCCTCTTCGCAGGACAAGCCTATCACGTCCAAGGGCGGGCCAAAGTCTTCCCAAAGCGTGGAAGATAAAGGTCCCACAAAGGAGAGTGCTCAAGGCAAAGCCCAGCAACCGAGGCCCAGCGCCGTCTTTGGCTGTGATAGCTCCGACGATGAGATTGAGAGTCTTATTGTCCGTGTGAAGCAAAGGATGGTCTTTCCTCCCCCCTTCAAGAGCGCTGAAGGGCAGCCTGGCATCTCTGGTAAGATACCTCTCTGTCCTTGTTCTGGCTTTGGTCATTGAGGAGCTGGAAGAGATGACGTTTGAGAGTTGTGGGGCTAGCAAGGAAAAGCTGTTGCCTATAGTGCTCAGTACCAACCTACTATCTGGGAAGTCTGAGTTCAAAATCCCCAATCAATAAAGGTCTCATTTATGTCAAATCTGGCTCTCATAATAAATGAGCTCTAAGGGAGACTGGAGAAACATCATTTTAGGCCTGTGCTTGTCTGGGAGTTAGTTGGAGGAGTCTATTAAACTCTAGGCATGGCTTTGGCCTCGTCTCATCCTCCCCCCCCCCCTTCTCTCCTGTCTGGAACCAGCAATTCTAAGGAGGCCTCCTAGAGAGACAGGAAATCTTTCGGGCTGGTCTCCCAGAAGGCTGCAGCAGGGTAAACCAGTTCCTGGGTTTTATATTGGAGATTTTGGGCGGAGTTTGAGTTCAGTCTTGGAGAGGAATTAGTTGAGAAGGTATAGTCAGGCTTGCAACAGTCCAAGTAAGGTCCCTGCCCTGTAGGCCATCTAGTGAGAGCAAGTAGTGTGAGAAGGAGTGTTTTTTCTTCCTACTATGATTTGTTGCTTCTGTTCACTTTTTAAAAATGCCTGTAAATAGTTGTTTGTTGTAAATAAATGTTATGTTTGTTTAGAGTGGAGTCCTTCTGTGCCACCACGTAGTTTCCCCAACCGCCTTAGACCACACTACTGCAAGAGGGGAGTCCAGAGAAGGGGGATAGCAGGCAGTTGGCAAGGGTGCCAAGCCTCCAGGGGTCTCCCAAAGAAGGACTTTGGTCTCTGTGATAACCAGGTGCTGAAAGAGGACCTTGAAGCCAGACCTCAGAACGGGCAAGGGGGGTTGGGAGTCCTGTTCCTCTCAGTCAGGAACCCCTAAATTGAGCAGGTGGTGGCAGCAAGGTTAGCTCCCTCCAGGAGTTGGCAACCCAAAAGGGAGTTGACGGCGCTGGGTCTGAAGGTCAAATTGAGCCAGTTCCGTCACAGAGATGTTGAGAGTTTTTTATTTGTTCCAGATTAGAAGTGAAAGCTCTTTATTTCCCAGTCAATAGTCAATTTATTAACTTTTATTTAAAAATCTAATAATGCTGGATATGATTAAGTAAAGCATTGTTAAAGAGATACACCGAACACTGGCATACCCCACAGAAAGTAATCCTGTATAAACATACATGTCATTATTTTTCTTCCTAAGTTCTTTTTAAGAAAGAATGTTAAATTCTCATGCTTCTTAACTGTGAAAAAGGGGGAAAGCAGATTTCACTAAATTCTAAATCTGAGAGATTAAGGAATATAAGGTGTGACCAGTTTATACAAATGCTGTTGCAAAGGTGAACAGACAATGTAGCCGAACCTTCTCATTCATGCCCTCTAAATACACAAGACAATACTTCTCTGAGCAGATAGACACTGTTTTCACATTGGGATTTCTTGGCCTAAAACTGACTGCGTGACATTGTTCTTTGAGTTCAGAGCTAGTTTGGCAGAAGAGCAACCATTTATAGCTCATGGTAACAATGAGCAATACAACTTTTCACTTGGTCTGCTTGTTCAGGACTGAAGAAAGGGAACAGGGATACTTTTAGCTTTCACAAGAAAGATTTAAAGCTGGAAAAGCCCAGGATTCTGGGCCTTAAAAAAGGAATGTGGAGGGAGGGAAGAGGCTTCTGAGAGCCTACTGAATAAGAGAGGGAGTGAGGAGTGATGTTGGAAAGTTAGTTTCGAATCCTGGGGGTTGTGGGGTGGGGTTAGAGAAGCCTTCATGTTGCTTCTTGAAAGGGAGGCCATGGGAGAGATGAGTGGAGCAGTCTGGTCACGATGCCCAATCCTTGTCTTTGAACCCTTGTCGGTGGCTCAAAGAATCCTGGGCCTGCAGGGCATCTAGTCCCGCCCCCGCTCAGCCTGAAACTTCCCTGGCAGATGTTTGTCCAGCTGCTGCTTGAGGGCTGCCAGAGAGGAGGGGGAGGCCAAGGATCTGCTCATGGGTTGGGGTCTGGTCTGCCTTTAACTTTTGGGTTGTGCCTGGCAGGACAGAGAGGCATCAAGACTTCCTGCGAAAACATCCCGGCTGCCACCAAGAGTGAGAATGCCGCGCTGGAGCTCTTCAAATCTCCTCTTCCTGCGCAGAGACCCACAAGCCAGCAGGTGCTCACTGATGTCACCCAGGTACTCCAGGTGCCGGTGAGGAGGAGGTGGGTCCCGACTGCCCTCTTGGTCAGCTGTTGGGGTGGAGGTTGTCTCCTAACAGAACTGGCACCAGTGAAGCCTGTCAAAACAGGCAGCCTCTGCTCCTGGGGAATGCCAAAAGGGCATCCTGCCAGGCAGGTTCCTGTCGCCCCCCCCCCCCTTGTGTGTGTGTGTGTGGAAAGGCGGGCCAAGCAGCATAAGAACATAAGAGAAGCCATGTTAGATCAGGCCAATGGCCCATCCAGTCCAACATTCTGTGTCACACAGCGGCCAAATATATATATATATATATATATATACATACACACACACACACACACACACACACTGTGGCTAATAGCCCCCGATGGACCTGTGCTCCATATTTTTATCTAACCCCCTCTTGAAGGTGGCTATGCTTGTGGACGCCACCACCTCCTGTGGCAGTGAATTCCACATGTTAATCACCCTTTGGGTGAAAAAGTACTTCCTTTTATCCGTTTTAACCTGTCTGCTCAGCAATTTCATCGAATGCCCACGAGTTCTTGTATTGTGAGAAAGGGAGAAAAGTACTTCTTTCTCTACTTTCTCCATCCCATGCATTATCTTGTAAACCTCTATCATGTCACCCCTCAGTCGACCCCTCAGGCACCCATCAGGCAAAAGGAGGTAGAAGCCCTGGCTCAGGAAGAAAGAAAGGGGAGCTGTCCTTATGCCCCCCCCCCCAGTTGCAATGCCTTGTTCGAGTGGGCTGGTGGCAGCTGGCAGGCAGGACCTTCTGGGCAAACCTAGAGTCAGCCGTGAAGTCTGTCTTTGGTTTTGCTAACCATATGATGCTAATCTAGCCGTTGGTTTGAGAGTTCTTTGTGAACAACTTACAATCGCTTTTGCTTCTGATTCCTGCCTTAAGATTTTGTCTGGGAGCTTCAGTCCGATGGTATGCATTTCTGCTCAGCTGCAGTTCCCACGGGGACATTGAATGGCGCTTGCTCCTTTGTTATGGCAGGCTTTCAAAGTGTAGCTGCGTTGGTCAGCTTTGGAGCAAAAGAAAACAACGGAGTGGTAGGTAGAGCCATTATTTCCATCTGAGATGTCTTGATGAGCCAGAACTCTCTGCTTCCGTTGATGGCCTCCCGCCCATTCTGCATAACCCCGCAGGATGGAGCAGGTGCCTGAGGGGCCTGGAGTTGTGCTCCTCGGGATCTCTGGCAGAGATGAGAAGTGGAGCAGTTTTTACAAGGTCAGGCAGCTGTCAGGAACATCTGTCAGGCTCTTTGCTGGTTGTGGCTTCCATGCAGGGAAGGCAAGTTGTACTGCATGCCTTTGAGCAAAAGGTTACCCCCACTTCACCCTGGCCAGCCCTTCTGTTAGCGGCTCAGCCCTCAGTGGGAAAAGCACATTCTTTGGTTAGTGTTCTCTGCACTGCTGGATGGTTCTTGGAGTTTTCTTTGGAGCAGTGTGGCTACCGGAATGTCTGCTCCCCATCCCTTCTGCCTGAGCTAATGCTGGATAGTGCACTTCTGCTGGAAACTACCAGTCTTGCTGGAATCGGCCCTCCACTGACCTACCCGTTAGTGGCTCTAGGGAATAAGGTGTCTTCTTGTTTGGTTACATTAGGATTGGCCAGTGGGTATTCCAGCCGGGATCTGCACTGGCGGCTGTTATTGATTTCTTCCCCCTTTTATCCTCGCAGCCCTCTGGGGAAGGAGGTGAGGCTGACCCAAGGGCTCCCAGTAGCAAGCTTCCATGGCAGAGGTGGGGCTTCACATTGGGCTTCCAGGGTCCTAGGCCACCAATTCAGCCACCGTACCACACTGTCTGCTGCGGTTCTACTGAAATAACACCCCCCTGGCATGGCATTCCCAAAACCTGCTTTTACCCCCAAACTTGTGAAGAACCACCTTTTCTGGATGAGCATTGTGAGCGAAAGAAGCCCTCAAGGAGCTTCTGAATTTCAGACTGGCTCATGCTTGAGGTCTCTCGACTGTGGCTCCTGCATGTTGGGGCCAGCTCCTAGCTGCAAGAGCTCTTGTCCAGGCCTGCCCTAATTCATCTCCATGCAAGGCAGCCATCCGTGAGCGGTTCCTAGGTGGGGAGGCAGGCAGCTAAGGGGGGCTGTGCCTGTCCCTCCCGGGGGCTGCATGTTGGGCTCTGCAGCACCCTCTACCTGCTGCCTCCCAGCCAGCACTTCCAAGGCCAGCGCTGGGCTAAAACCACCCTGCTTATTCTGCTTCTCTTTGTAGTCAGTGCAGGTTTGTCTGCTGGTCCTTAGGTGGACGTCTTTGTGTCCTGCTCCTTGCACTCCAGAGCATTGTTCTTGTATCGTGTATGATTTCCATGCTGTAGTTTGGGATTCCGTTTTGAGTTAGTCTCTCTCGGCCCATCTTCTGCCATCTCAGGTGGGCTGTTGCCCTCCAGCCCTCTTTCTTTCCAAAGCCACAGAACCAAACTGACAACAAAAGCAAAAGCCACTGAGTGAGCCAAAGGATGCGGTTTTGTGTGAGTCTTGTTGAAGTCGGTGGACCGGACATAAGTCACAGCCACTGACACTCTTTGGTTGATTTCCATGAGCTGCAGACCCCTTTGGAGGGCAGTCATCAGATTTCTCATAAATGATCATTGTGGCAACATTCACTGAAATGTTGGGTTTGGTTTTCATCACCCCTCCAGGCCAGGATTGGGGCGGGGGGGCATTCAAAGCCCTCCTCTGCCATGGAAGCTGGGGAAGGGAGGCAACTGTCATAAGCTGTTCTACCGCCCCCCCCCCCCACTGTAGAGGGGAGTGGGGTGCAAATAGTTTAAAAATGGTTTTTGGTCTCCAGAATGGCCAAGGATCTGCTTCAAAATAACATGGCGTGTTCAATTTCTGAGCAGCCATTTGGAACCACAAACCCTTTAGTGACACCAGCACGAGGGGCCTCTTTCCCAGCAGGTCTGAGAGGAGGAGAGGACTGGGGGGGAGGGGGACCTGAAGTGATAGTCTGAAAGTCCCAGAGCAGGACTTCTGTTAGCAATATGGATTTTTCATAACTAAAGGATGGTCTAAGCTTGAAAAGGTTCCTTAATATTAAAGTCAGTAAACAAGTGATTTGGAAATTGAGAGGGGGAGTGGGAATCAAACTTCTGTGTGCTGCAGAAAAGGATTTTCCTTTAAATTAAAGCTTTTCACACAGATAAAGCTTGTTGAGCATATTTATTCCTGCAGACACACACATTTATGCACATGCGATTATTGTTAGTTTGAGTAGAAAGGGAGCCCGTCTCATCATACAAAAGCACAGACACTTGAGGTACACACACGTCTGATCTGTGTGCAGAGCATAGAGACGCAGATTTTGTTGTGAAATTACAAGCACACTACAGAAAGTTTAGGATTATGTAAAACTGCAATGATTTTGTAGGAAGCAACTACCATATTGCATCATATTCATTTTTAACTGCACTGACTGGTTCTGCTTGTTGTGCAGTTGAGAGCATTCCTGCTCTTGGAAGAGGAGAAAGCAAGTCTTTGGATGACCTTACTGGCCTGGAGACCACCCTGGCAGGAGCTGAGCCATGGCAGAGAGGGGGGATAAGGTGCAAGGGCCTGGCAATTATACAATGGATGCCCCAGATGACTCAGATTTAAAATGGATTCTTGAACATCCTGAAAGGGGCCGAAGGGAAGAGCAGGTCTGGAAGTAATCAACGAAGTATAGGCAAGGCATATTCTTAAGGAAGCCTTCTTGGCAATGGAAAGCCCTAGTTTTTGGCAAGGGAGAACTCTGGTGAAAGGCCCCAAGTTTATGAGGCTTGGCCTTTTGGCCAAGGATGATGTTTCATCTCTTCTGACCAAAAGGCCCCCTTTGTTGATCCTTGTGCAGGTGCCTTTGCTGCAGCAGCCCCTTAGATGCCTCAAACTTAGGTTAAGAGCTGTAAAGATGAAGAGGCATCACTTGTCACCAGAAGGTTTTCAGCACATGCCCTGGAGAACAGGCAGGTGGGCCAGCTGGAGCAGGACTGAGCCTTCGTCCGGGAATTTCCAGCCTGCCTTCAAGGCAAGCGACGGTGATCAAGCTGAGAAACTGCCAGGCCCTGACCTTCTCTGCACTGTAGCCACAGCTTTATTTATGGACACACTGAGACCTCTGCCTTTCCCACATGGGCTCACTACAGAGTGCTAAACCCTCAAACAGAGTCCTCACGGCCCCTTGAACCCTGGTGATCTGCACCGCCTTGCAGCTTGTCCTGAAGACCACCAGTGAGCCTTCCCCCACCTCCGCTGTCAAAGCAGGAGAGGCTGCAAATAGGAGGGAGTGGGCTCTGCTGGGTGAAGAAGACCCGCCCTTCACTCTGAATCTCAGAGCGGCCTACAATCTTCTCTCCCGCCCCGCCCCGCCCACAACAGACACCCTAAGAGGTGAGTGGGGCTGAGAGAGCTTTCAGAGAAGCTGCCCTTTCAAGGACAATTCCTTGAAAGCTCTGGCTGACCCAAGGCCATTCCAGCAGCTGCAAGTGGAGGAGGGGGGAATCAAACCCGGTTCTCCCAGATAAGAGAGCTCTGGCTGACCCAAGTCCATGCCAGCAGGTGCAAGTGGAGGAGTGGGAATCAAACCCGGTTCTCCCAGATAAGAGAGCTCTGGCTGACCAAAGGCCATTCCAGCAGCTGCAGGTGGAGGAGGGGGAATCAAACCCGGTTCTCCCAGATAAGAGAGCTCTGGCTGACCCAAGGCCATTCCAGCAGCTACAAGTGGAGGAGGGGGGAATCAAACCTGGTTCTTCCAGATAAGAGTCCATGCACTGAACCACGACACCAAACTGGCAGACTGGAGACTCTAGCCTGATATGTGCATCTCCAGAAGTGCAGCTGCTAAAATACTCCCCTAGGCGCAGCTGTTGTCACCTGAGAATTCAGAAGCAATGCTGACCCCAATCTAGGGCGGGGGAGGGGGGAGCTGTGACCCCCCTCCCCCCAACTGGGATGGGACTGTGTGCAGCTGTGCTGCTTTCCTCTCCAGTTCGCTTCCCCTCTGGGCCTGTCCTGCCTGCTTCACTTTGCTTCACTGAACAGGAGAGTTGGGTGTCACCAATAAACTAAGCATGTCACACACACACACACACACACACTCTCCCCGCAATCCCAGTGCTTTTCTGGCTAGACTAGATAGCCTCAAGGTCCTCACAGGGATGAGGAGGAGCTCTTCAGCTCCTTCCTGGGATGCAAGTGGACGCCCAAGCCCCTTGTGCTGGGGGGTGGGGTGGGGAGGATCCTCTTCCGCGTTGTCTCTGGGGATGGGAACACGAAGGGATTCCACCCCCAGCCCCCTGGAACCCTCACAAAATCCCTGGTAGGGCCCCTGGAACTGAAAGCTTTCATATGCGCCCCCCCCCCCCCCCCGCTGCAAAGGGCTCCCCCCAAATGCTCCGGGAGTTCCAGAGGTGGAGCTGAACACAATGAGGAAGCTGCGTGGGGAGGGAGGGGCTTCTAGCCTGTCCCCTGAGCTGAGCTCTGTGGGTGGGGGTGGCGCTTCCGCCTTCCTCAGCCAGTCTGAGGCTGCCAAAGGCTGCTCCTTGCGTTTGTCTGCAGGACTGCCTGCCAAGTCCATGGCTGCTTCCTGCAAGAGCTGTCAGATCCCGAATCCCAGCAAGCCAAAGAGTTCCGAACCAAGAAGGAGGAGATGGCGCAGAGGCTCTATGCTTTCTATAACAGGACTGTGTTTGAGCAGAAGGTATGCCACTGGGAGCGGGGGGGGGGGGGGAGTATCTGCACTGGCCTCAGCACACGGATGCCATGACTGCCGAGTCCCCGCCCCCGATGCCTCCCTTCCCAAGTCATGGAATCATAGAGGGCCTCTGAGGTGTGAACAGACCTTGGGGAAGAGAGGGGTGCTGGCTGTCTGGCTGTGCTTTGCCTACTTCCTGCCAAATGCTTGTAGAAGGAGAAAGCACCCCCTTTCCCCCCCCCTCCCCGTAGAGAGTCATAGAGAGGAGAGGTTCCTTTCTTTTGTGTGACCTGCCAGTGGCTAGTGTATGACCCCTGCCTTGTGTGTTGTTGGAAAAGGCCCTTTCTTCACTGCTGTTAAATGCTCAGTGGACCTCCAGGTGAGGAGCTGTGCTGTCTGCCCTAGAGAGGCAGCTTCTGCCAGCTAAGATCTCAGCCACATGGTCTGCCCTTTGTCTCAGTTGCCAGAAAGAATGGAAATCGGCTGGAATAAGAAGATGCGGAAGACAGCCGGGTGCTGCATAACTGGGCAGCAGAAGGAGCCAGACTCGGGGCAGCGTCACGCCCGGATAATGCTGTCGGAGAAGGTCTGTGACTCTGCAGGTACGCCCCGAGGGATTTGCTCCAACAGTGGAAACTGAATTCCCCGTCCAGCTGTCTTGGGAGCCGAGCAAACCTTTTGGCGCTCCTCCTTCCAAGCCCCTGTTTACACGCCCCCCACCCCCGGGTCTTAGAGCAGAGGGGACATTCTGGAACGCTTGGGGGAGGGGGGACTTCGTCACAGGATTTTGTTTCAGGTGAGAATGAAGAGTTTCTGTTGTGGCCTGCTCTGGGGTTCCCTCATATTTTAACAACCAAATCATTTATTTATCTTGGTAGGCAAAGATTATTCGTGATGCTCATAATTAATACAAACTTCGTTTAAGGACACTTGTTGATTCTTAGAATGGAAGTGCTTGATTTTCCTAAACAGAATAAGCTGGACTATCTAAACAGCAGAGCACCCACTAGGTGGTCTATTCTATCCACCAGCATCTCAGAGCACCGTAATTTACTCTATTGTATGCTGATTTCTTTCCAATTAAAGTGCTGTAGAATTGTGGCCATTATTATAAGCTGTACTTGCAGTGCTATGCAAAGACAAGCTTTTCTTGCTTCAGAGGGGCTCATCTCTTGTGTTCCTTCCTTCCTTCCTCCCACACACACAGACCAGCAAAACAACATGATAACTTTTGAAGTGGGCATGTGGTCTCCTCCTCCTTTTATGCATCCAGACCCTCTAGTGTAGGGCTGGGATGGTTTGTTTGTTTATTTATTTATTTACCTTAAATTTCTATCCCGCCCTCTCCATGGCTAACAGTCACTTCCAACATTTACATTTATAGGTTAAAACCAGGCCTCAGATTCAGTGGGAGCTCAGAGGAGCGTAGCTCCTGCACCTTTCTTAGAGTTCCTCCTGAGAGTCCCACCTCCTTGTCCATTGAATAGTGGGTGCAGCTGCATAACAATCCCTGGATGAGCTCCACCGCCTATTTTTCTACAAAACAACCCCTGGTTAAAACCAATAAAATACAATTTCAATTAAAACATTCTAAAAAAAAAATTCTATGGTGCTGTCTTCAATATAGATGTTCTTTTCCTGATGATGATCGTCTAGTAATCATAGCTCTTTAGAGATGTGGGTGGCAGTCTCCCAGATCAGATGTTAAATGCCTGTCGAAACAGTTCTGTTTTGCAGGCCACCGAGAAGGCCCTAGCCCTCGTGGAGCATAACCTGGCTTTCTTTGGTCCAGGGATGGACAATAGATTTTGTGTCCCTGAACGCAGTGCTCTCTGGGGAACATGCGGGGAAAGGCGGTCCTGTAGATAAACAGGCCCCCGACTATAAAGGGCTTTAAAGGTCAATACCAACACCTTGAAACAGACTCGGACCACAACAGGTAGCCAGTGCAGCTCTTTCAGCACTGACTGAATGTGCTCCCAATGACGGAGTCACCCCAGCTCCTTCCTGCAGTCCACATCCCCACAGATAGAAATCCCTCAAGGCAAGCCAGCATTCCCCGTCCAGTGGGTGCTTCACCCTGGTTACGGTGTCTTTTTAAATATTAAATGGCTCATCCAAGGTCTGTATTTGGCTTCCACCTCTCTATTGCATCAAGCATAAGGGGATTGGAACATTTTTTATGACTCAGCTGATGATAAGCGCTTTGGTCAGCCCAGAGCAAAGAATGGTACTAAGTGGTAGGATTTCCATCTTGATTGCTAAGTTGGCATTATTACTCTGCATTCCCTCTGTAAAAGGCCTGGCTGAGCACGGATATCAAATCTCGCTGGGGTCAGGTGCTGGTGATGGGCTGTGGCCTTCAGAGCACGGCCCTCTCGTGAAAGCTCTGGATCTGATGCTTCTCGTTTGTCTCCTGCTCAGATCGGCTTCGGGACACTCTGATCCATGAGCTGTGCCACGCAGCTGCCTGGCTAATCCACGGCGTTCAAGACGGACACGGCCGGTTTTGGAGCTTGTATGCGAAGAAGGCTGCCTTGACCCACCCCGAGCTGCCTGTGGTGTCCCGGTGCCACAACTATGAGATCAAGTACAAGTTCACCTACCAGTGTTCTCAGTGTCAAAACATGTAAGTAGGATTTCCTGCAGATCCCTAGAACTTCCCTGCTTTTGGCAATATGTCCAAACTGCTTAAATGTACCATTATTTCAAGTGGGCAACAATTCTCAAGGCACTGTGGCGCAAACCTTCACTTCTGTGTTTCTGCCACTTTGCGACTTGTTCATATAGTTTAGGATCCCTGAAGTCAATTTAATGAACTTTTCTGCGTTTGTGGGTCCAGTTTCTTGTTGTGACATAGACTCCAACAGAGCCCTCTCACAGCTGTCTGTCTGCTGTGGAGGGGATCCATAGGTGGCTTTCAGCCCCCCAGCCTGGCTCTGAAATGGGCCTGTTTTTTTAAAAACATATATATTTTCTTTAGAAACTTTGTGCCACCTTTCCAAAGACTTGCTTGAGGTAACTAAAGTAAAAGCAAATGCTATAAAACCGTAAAAACAACCACCATAGAGTTATAAAAAAACTGAAAAAGCCATTAAAAGCAGCGTAAAGAAGCCGGAACCGTTATTCGGCTAGAAGTAGACAATCTCGACAGTGTCAAAGATAAGAACAGAAGAGAAGCCATGTTGGATCAGGCCAGTGGCCCCTCCAGTCCAAAAAACCCAGGCGCCACCAGGAGGTCCACTAGTGGGACCAGGAGCCCCCCCAGCAGCAAGAAGACAGAGCATTCCATCAATATGCTGTGGCTTATAGCCACTGCTCCAGTCCCCTTGAAGGCCCCTTATAGCCTTGCTTCTTCACGGATTCTTCTCCTGTTTGCCTTGTCAGGATTGGCCGACACTCCAAATCCCTGGACACCCAGCGTTTTGTCTGTGCCCTCTGCAAGGGGCAGCTTGTGCTACAGCAGACCATGCGGAAGGATGGCACACCAGCTAAGGCGTCCCTGACTCCCTTTGCTAAGTATGTGAAGGAAAACTATGCCGCCGCAAAGCAGTCGCAGCAGGGGCTGAGCCACGGAGCCATCATGAGGAAGCTCAGCACCGACTTTGCCTCCCGGCCCAAGTGACCTGGCTGGTCTCGATCCGTGTTGCCTGTGCCTGTTCCGGAGGGTCATGTGGAAGCAGAGCCCAGTGGGAAAGGGGCACAGAACTCTTACCGGAAACGAGCAGTTTTTTAATCCCGGAGGTCAACTGCCCCGGGCATTCAATCAAGTTTGTAAAGTTGTGTGGATATGAACAAAATAAAATAGCTTTTGTGTTTCCTTACTCTCTACTGCTAGTTAATTGCAACGTGAATAAGAGAGAAATGAGTAGCAGCTTGTAGAGCAGGTGGAAGGCCAGGGCTGTTCCCTGATGTCTCCTATCCCATCCCCACCCCACAGTTTTGACATTTCCTTGGGGGAAGCTTAGAATCTTTTGCTACATTCTCCCTGGGCCACATGGTCATAACATCACCATGCTAAAAAATTTTGAACAAAAATGTTCAAAAGTCAGCAAAATAACAAAGACTTGTACCACTTGGCTTACATGGTGCTTAGAATAAATGGGATCTCCTTTGATTTCTATTGTTGTTACAGTAATTTCAGCATCTCTTTTCTGCAACTCAAGGACAGAAGATGAGCCCTGCTGGGTCAGACCATTGAGGGTCCATCTTGATCAGCCTCCTGCCTCACTCAGTGGCCAGCCAGTTCCTCTGGAGGGCCAACAATAGGGCAGAGGGGCTGAGGCCTTCCCCTAATGCCAAAAGCTTTTTGAAAAAACAAAATATCTACCAGGTCACTGTTATCTACATGTCTGTTCACTTCTCAAAGAACTCCAAAAGATTGGTGAGGCAGAACTTGCAGAAGCCATGCTGATTTTGCCTTAGTGGGACTTGTTCCTCCATGTGCCTAATAATTCTTTGATTATAGTTAGGCTAACTGGCCTGTAATTTCCTGGTTACCCTTTGGTCGGATCCCTTTTTAAAAATCAGTATATCTGCTACTCTCCAGTCTTTTGGTTGAACTGAGAGGTTGAACAGACAGGCTGGTAGATCAAGAGTCTCTCATTTGAGTTTCTTAAGACCTCTTGGGTGTATGCCATGATTGGTTTTTAATTTCCCGTCATTCTAGACTTTCATCCTTCACCAGCGCCATTGGATGCAGGGCTGACTGCTGGAGTGCCCCCCCCCCCCCCGGGCTAGCTGAGTCATTCAGCAGTAGCCTCCAGGCCTGACCCAGCAAGTCTGAGGTCGTCAGGCCCTTTCTAGTGCTGTTTTGGTCTCCCAGCCCCATGGAGGAGAAGTAAAAAGTAGGTTGCCTGGACATCACTGGGTACTGGGAATAATAGTCATGAGAACAAGAACGGGCATTGCGTTTTCAACCAAAGATCGGGATTCACCAAAGCAGCCTTGTCAGCTTCTTGTCAACTGTTACCGCATGTTACTCATGTTATTAAATAGCAGATAATACTTCTAAGATGGCAGAGTGGAAGGTAATGTCATGTGTAAACGGCTGAACCGAACTGTTCTTAAACTGTGGAGTGCCAACACTGCTGAATGCCTGTAGTGATTCCAGGAGCAGGTGCTGGCACTATCTGCAGTGAGCCTCGTTAGCCCTGGGCCCTTTTCAATTGGACTGGACTGCTGCGGACTAACAACGTGGCACCTATGCCAGGCCAGCTAATGGGCACTTGGCCCTCATGAACTACAGCCTTAAACCAGGCCAGGCCCAACTTGCTTCTTGCCTAGCCTGCTATACTATGGCTAACCTGTGACCACAAGGACACATGAACCTCGGACTGTGCTTCATCTATTAGCTGCCCAGCCCTGCAGATCAGCAACTGCACCTCTGTCTCCGAAGGACAAGATCGGAAGCAGCCCTGAGAGAAGAAATGTTCCTGAGGAGTTCCAAGACAACACACTGCTGCAAGCAGCCATGCAGAGGAGGTTTCTTCCTCACCCACCACATTCCAGAATCCAGCATAAGCTTCGGAGATGCAAATGTCTAGCTGTTAATGAAGGGGAGCAGTGCAATGTCCTCAAAGACAAAGGAATCATCCTGACGCCCATCAATGAGAATCTTTCTCCCAATAAAATGTTGTTGCTTTGGGATATGAAATTGGGTATATTAGGCCAGCTTTTGGGGAATTCAGGCACCCCTACCTTGCTGACGGAGCCACCCTCAGTCCTGATCAGTTTGGGCCCCTTATTGCAAGTGACGCTGGTTGTCTCTTGTCCCTCCCCCCCTTATCTTCGCTGAGAAACCTCTCAATTTGTCAGACAGGTATCAGTATTACCCATCGTGACCATTCCTGCTAATGCAAGTCTATTTTCCGACCTATTTTTCTTAGGCATGTATGTGTTTTGAGAATGTGTTTTCTTGTATGCTTGAGAGTTTTCTAATAAATTCTATTTTAGTATAAGGATCCCCTCATTACTTAATGGGCTTCTGGGAGGACTGACTCTGGTACACATAAGTTATCGCTCCCGTACAATTTTTGCCATCTTTGCTCGCCTAATTAATTCCCTCACATCTCTATTGAGGGCAATTTGGCTAACAGCATGCTAGAAACTGAATAGAAATAAACATTGATTTGTACAGGAATTCAAGTATGGGAAGGAAACAGAACAAAAACAGTTTCCTTATTCGTTCCAGAAACTACAGCAACTTAGCATGGCTACCAACTCAACATTAGGAAGAACTTCCTGACGGTTACAGCAATTCCTCAGTGGAACAGGCTTCCTCCTTGGGAGGTGGTGGGCTCTCCTTCCTTGGAGGGTTTTAAACAGAGGCACGATGGCCATCTGACAGCAATGGAGATCCTGTGAATTTAAGGGGAGGGGTTTGTGAGTTTAGAGCGGTTCCTCAGTGGAACAGGCTTCCTCCTTGGGAGGTGGTGGGCTCTCCTTCCTTGGAGGTTTTTCAACAGAGGCTAGATGGCCATCTGACAGCAATGGAGATCCTGTGAATTTAGGGGGAGGGGTTTGTGAGTTTAGAGCGGTTCCTCAGTGGAACAGGCTTCCTCCTTGGGAGGTGGTGGGCTCTCCTTCCTTGGAGGTTTTTAAACAGAGGCTAGATGGCCCTCTGACAGCAATGAAGATCCTGTGAATTTAGGGGGAGGGGTTTGTGAGTTTAGAGGGGTTCCTCAGTTGAACAGGCTTCCTCCTTGGGAGGTGGTGGGCTCTCCTTCCTTGAAGGTTTTTCAACAGAGGCTAGATGGCCATCTGACAGCGATGAAGATCCTGTGAATTTAGGGGGAGGGGTTTGTGAGTTTCCTGCATCGTGCAGGGGGTTGGACTAGATGACCCTAGAGGTCCCTTCCAACTCCATGATTCTACCAATGTACAAAGATAGGACACCTTCTGCCACAATAGCTTTTGTCATTCACTGATAAAGATACCAGCAAATGGTCAACCTACAGGGCAACTTCGCATCAGAAGACTATTCTGTTGCAGCTGCAGAAGACAAGATTACAGTTTGCCTCCCATCAGTCACTGTAAAACTGCCAGAGGATTTAATTTGCAAATAAAAGTATTTAATTTGCATTAAAGATTATATATTAACCCAGTTTTATCCAACTACTAATAGTATGTGAGTAAATTTCCATTTATGAACCCTCCCTGTAACTTACCAATTGAATGGTGGTGGAGAAGTGTGTGTCCAGAACAGATCGTGGGAATTGAATACATTAAAACCATAGAACAATTTCAAGTAAACCAAGACCTCCTATTTTTTCTTTCTGATCTGTCACTAGCCTGGCTAAAAGAAAAGTCAATCTACCAAAAATATCAATGGATGGATGGTTGGGTTTTTAGGGGGGATGGGGAGAATATACTTGCTAAGTGATTCCTTTCTGGTCCTGTCAATTTTGGCTAGGTGACAAACACTAGTTTCTCCAGGTGTCCAGTTGTTGGACCAGGTGCTGTTACCAAAAGGCACAAGTTCTCCTTCCATCTGTTTTCGGTTAAATCAAATAAAATTCCTAATTTTTTTATCATTTGACTTTCCTGAGCAGATAGGTCTACCGTTTTCTCTTGATGTTCAACCATTATAAGTACTGAGATTCTCAAAAATTGGGGTCTGCCTCCATTTTTCTCCTGCGACATTACAGACTGTGCTGTGATTGTTTCCCTTTCCCTTTCCTGCCTTAATCCCAGGCATTGCTTGGGTGGGAACCTAGAGAGGGACTAAGCCTTTTGGGGCTTCCAAGTCATTGGCCAGGACTAAACGGCTGGGCCAAAAATCCCACATAAATGGACCAAGGGAGGGCCTCTGGCTGCAAACTGACCCCAGTGCCTGCAATGAGCCCTTACACCTGCGTTTATAATCCACACCGCCTCCTTCTAGGAGCCTGTTCTAAGGCCAACTTAACTTGGCCCAGCTTCTCTCTCTTGAGCCCTCCCAGAGCCCCTGGGGCAGGCCTGGAACACCCACAACGCCTGCAGCTGCTCAGCCCCCTTCCAGAGCCAAGACAGTGTCCCTCCTTCTCCTCCCCACCCGTGTCTTGACAAGGCCAGTGGGAGAAGGGGGCTCAGCTGCCGCTCTATCACCGTTCTACAGCTGGAAGTCAGAGGGCAGCCCAGGTAAGGGACCAGGCCACTGTCCTGTTTGGGCCGCCCCGCTGGCTCTTCTTGCCGGTTTGCTCCCAAAACCTGAGCACAGAAGTTCCACAGTGCTGGAGCAGCTCATAGCCACAGACAGGCCGCCTCCTGAACAAAGTAGCCGCCATCCCTGGCTAATCCAGAATGGCAGCACAGGTGAGGTACCCTCTTTGGCCTGTCAAGGATCTGCCGCCCTCCATTCTCATCAAGTGACCCAGAGTTGAGCCCCCGTCCTCTTTCCTCACACTCTGTGATGCTCTCTCCCTGAACAGCCTGGGCGCCTCCTCTTCCAACCCCAGAGGCACAGGGGCCGTGGCCTGTCTTCATCCCAAGGGCATCATCACACACCACACCACGCTGCTGCAGAAGGCCCCAGCCGGTCCCTGGCCCTCAGAGACCATCCTGCCCCCCGCCTCTCCCTGGGCCCAGCCAGCACACGTCCCTGTGATGGAAGGCAGGCAACGGCCCTCATTTCCCGAGCCCCCCGCCCCTAAAACCAGCCCAGAGGCCGCAACATGTGCACAGAGCTTTATTTCCTCACAGCTCATGTGGCTCCGATCCTGGCAAGCCTTCTGTTTCCACTGCAGCAGCCAGACGCAGAGGAGGAGGCGGGGCCACTCCCAGCCTCCCACAGCACAGCCGGGCCGAGGAGGACTGCTGCCCTGGAGCTGCGGGGGGTCTCTGCCCTTCCCCAAAGGCCCCCTCCCTGGCAAGCTCCAGGCCGCATCAGATACAAAGTGCAAAGTGTTGCAGTTCCAGCATTCATTACAAACTCCAGAAATAAAATAAACCAAAAGACTCCCAAGACACCTCGCTCCACTGGGACTCCTGGCCCCTCCTCTCTTCTGCGTCTTCTGGGCCTCCTCCAGGGCCAGGAACACCAACTGCTGCAGGGCAGCCCCTGGCCGGCGGAGGGAGGGAAGGAAGGAGCCATTCTTGGACGGCAGAGGCTCCTGCAAACACCATTCGCAGCCCGACCCAGCCCAGCCCAGCCCAGCGGGACAAGAGGATTCCCCCCCAACAGAAGACCTCGGACAAGGCATTATTGCTACACAAAAGGGTGCCAGATGCTGTCCGCCCGGACCTTCCACCACACTGCCTCGGCACCGTTCCAGTTGCAGCCTTCCACCTTCCTGAAGAGCAGTGGAGTCCTTGGTGCAGGTCACACCCCAAAGAGGGGACTCCTTCTCAAGCCTTGCAGGCCTGGGGAGATGGCGGCTGCTCCACACCAGCCTGGCAGGTCTTTCACGACAGGGGAGTGGTGCAGAATCAGCCTCTAAGGCAGCAGTCAGAAAAGGGCACCGGCCTCCCCCCCAGGCTCAGGACCTCCAACTCTCGCTGCTTCGTCATGCGGGGCCATTCAAGGCAGCTTCCGATTCGGGCACGGGCTCCTCTTTCCTACAGAAATGCACAGCAGAGAAAGGCGATTTCTCCCATCACACTCTCTAGACCAGGCGAGGTGAAGGAAGCCCTTCAGCTGGGCTCCACAAGTCCTGCAAAAGCCTTCCGGCATTTTATTACACACAATACGCCGTTTCTATCAAGGGATGAGAATATGCCTGCTGCACTAGAGAGTCGGGGGGGGGGGGGGGCGGGATCAACCACCAGCTCCTTCTTTATCTATGACTACAACAAGGGTCCCATCGTTTTTCTCTGTGGCCCCTTCCCACACACCATTTCCTTTCTCTCTCCTCCAGACAGCCCCCATGTCCTTCCCCCTGAATTACTGATTTACTTCATTTGCAGCCCCACCTTCCTCCCCAAGGCAGGTCACACTAATCTGTTATCCTCACAACCACCCCACAGAGAGAGAAACTGGCCCAAGGTCCTTAAGGAAGCATCCATGGCAGAGTGAAGATTTTAACTTGTGTCTCCCAGATCCTTGTCTGAAACACTAAACCAGCGCACTGCACTGGCTCTCAGTCCCGCCCCCCCCACCCCAGCACCACCCCGGAAGAAACCAGGCCAAGCTGAAAAGTCCTGTGCCAGAGGAAGCTGCTCAGGTGAGTGCTGAGCCTGGCCAAGTTGCACAGAGGGTGCTCCTGTGTCCAAGCACATGATGTGGAATCAGCATCACCCTGCCCCAACTGCTTGGCAGCAACCTGCTCAGTGGCCCAGGTGAGCCCTCCGCTAAAAGGGAGGCCAAAATCGCCCCGGAAAGGGCTCTTCCTTGCCTTTTGCTGAGGGAAACCAAGGCCTGAAGGCTGCCAATATTGTTGCTGTTTGGGATTGTGAGCCATTGGCTTAACTGGTGGGAGAAGCGGGTTGAAGGCATTGCCTTTTTGGGGACAGAAACTGAGAACTGACAGCTGGCAATACTGCTGTAGTTGCTGTCGGCAGCCACTAAAGGTAGTTTCTTCAAGTTACAGGCGTGGCTTCTATCGTTTTGGAGGGCTTGAGCACACCGATTTTATCTTTTTTTCCCTTAAGAGTTCAAATTCTTCTGCAAACGCGGGGTGATCTTCAGGTTTGTAAGGATCTCAGTCCTGTTTCTTTATGGCTCCTGTCTCTGAATTTAAGTATCTACAGGTCTGGCCATGTTGAGAACTAGATGTATTGGTTAGTGGCACAGCAAAATGGTCATATGAGCCTCGGTATTCAGTCTGACTGGAAGCGGTTCACAGGGAGACAAATGTGCTCCCTTCAACTGGAGATGCCAGGGATTGAGCCGAGGAGACCTGCTCCTCTAGGCAAAGCATGCAGCTATTTCTGAGCCACAGCCCCACAGAGCCAGTCTGGTGTAGTGGTTAAGTGTGCCGACTCTTATCTGGGAGAACCGGGTTTGATTCCCCACTCCTCCACTTGCAGCTGCTGGAATGGCCTTGGGTCAGCCAGAGCTCTCTTATCTGGGAGATCCGGGTTTGATTCCCCACTCCTCCACTTGCAGCTGCTGGAATGGCTTTGGGTCAGCCAGAGCTCTCTTATCTAGGAGAACCGGGTTTGATTCTCCACTCCTCCACTTGCACCTGCTGGAATGGCCTTGGGTCTGCCAGAGCTCTCTTATCTAGGAGAACCGGGTTGGATTCCCCACTCCTCCACTTGCACCTGCAGGAATGGCCTTGGTTCAGCCACAGCTCTCTTATCTAGGAGAACCGGGTTGGATTCCCCACTCCTCCACTTGCAGCTGCTGGAATGGCCTTGGATCAGCCAGAGCTCTCTTATCTGGGAGAACCAGGTTTGATTCCCCCCTCCTCCACTTGCAGCTGCTGGAATGGCCTTGGGTCAGCCAGAGATCTCTTATCTGGGAGATCCGGGTTTGATTCCCCACTCCTCCACTTGCAGCTGCTGGAATGGCTTTGGGTCAGCCAGAGCTCTCTTATCTGGGAGAACCGGGTTTGATTCCCACTCCTCCACTTGCAACTGCTGGAATGGCCTTGGGTCAGCCAGAGCTCTCTTATCTGGGAGAACTGGGTTGGATTCCCCACTCCTCCACTTGCAGCTGCTGGAATGGCCTTGGGTCAGCCAGAGCTCTCTTATCTGGGAGAACCGGGTTTGATTCCCCACTCCTTCATTTGCACCTGCTAGCATGGCCTTGGGTCAGCCATAGCTCTGGCAGAGGTTGTCCTTGAAAGGGCAGCTGCTGTGAGAGCCCTCTCCAGCCCCACCCACCTCACAGGCTGTCTGTTGTGGGGAGGAAGGGAAAGGAGATTGTGAGCCGCTCTGAGACTCTTCAGAGTGGAGGGCGGGGTATAAATCCAGTATCTTCTTTTTCTTAAAAAAGAGTCTTTTGTTTCCAAAACATCAGATGTCAGCGACTGCAGTGCTGCAGGAAGCCAGAGCAGCTCACTCGGGGGAGCTGGAGAGAAGTCAGGGGACCAGCAGCACAAAAGCTTCGGGGTGGGAGGTCAGGAGAGACCCCTGCTGAGGCTCCCTCTGGAGCCAGCAGCCCAAATGCATGCAAAGTGCACATGACTCATCAGGCATGCAAAGCGACTGCACTCCCAGGCACTAGGAAGCAGGAGAGGCAGGCAGCTCCCCACTTCACTACCCTTCCCTTGGCTGAGCTGGACGCAGGACGCAACCCACTGGCAGTGTAGAATAAGCACCGGCACACAGCCCTTTGGCAACCTCAGCTTTCCTCTTCGAAGTTCCTCGCCACGGTGATGGTGAGCTGCCCTTCCCTTCAGCTGCTGTGCGGCTGGCAACATCTCCTCTGGCCCAGAGTCACTGCAAGGCCCCAACCGCTCCTCCTCCTCTCACCTGTCTCTCGTGGCCTCTGTGGTGGCCGCAGCTGAGGCAGGCACGTGGTCGATGCAAGGCTGAGGCTTACAGGATCCGGCCTCCAGGATGGGCAGCTTGTCAGGAGCCTTCGAGTCAGCCGTGCTGCTGCAGGGAGAGAAGGGAAGGGAAGCTCTGGTTAAATCCACACTGGAGGCAGGGAGGAGATGCACCCCCTCCCCCCCGTGGAGGAAAAGAGGCGCCGCTCTTCCTGCCTGGTCCCACTCCTCAGCTGGGCCAAAAGGAAAGCCTCACGCACAATGCCTGGGCACAGGGGCCACCCCGGCAGCAGCATCTCAGCCCCACGGCCTGCAAAGGAGAGGAGCCAGCCACAACTGTTTGAAGAACCTAATGCAAACACACCACCACGCACAATAGTATTAAACAGAGTGCTTACAAACACTATGCGCTCACATGTGAATTTTTTGTTCAGATTTATATTCTGTTTCTAAAGTACAAATTATAACAGACAACCCCAAGTGGACCTTCTGGGTAATATTATACCCACTAGTGTTTTTGTATCAGATTTATTTCTGCTGCGGCTTCTAAATATCTCCCTGACTGTGGAGAAGGCGAATGCTTGCCGTCACATTCAGGGCTGCAGAACCATTTTTGTGGCGAAGCCACACACAACTTGCCTTGGCCCCCGACTGGAGAACAAACTTTGCAAGCCCCCCTCCCACCCCGCCCTCTTGGGTTAGGAGCTTCAGCTCAGAATCTCTAGGATCCTGCGGGGGGGGGGGGGAGAAAAGGTCCCTCCCTCATGGCCTCCCTGACTCCTCTCCTTGGCTGAGGCTGGTGGAATCCGGTGGAAGCATCTACGCCCCCCCCCCACCCCGCTGGAGGTCCCTGGAGCAGAAACTCTGGCAGTGCCACTGAGCTCCATGGAATGGCCACATGGGGGGGGGGGGCTGGCATCAGAGGGAAGCCCTGGGAAAACTGCTCCCTTCCTGACCTCACCCCCCCCCCCCCCCCCGCAGGGACATGCTCTGAGTGTCTGTTGCTGAAGACGGGATGCCAGACCAGAGAGGCCTAAGGAGACCTCACCCAGCAGAGGGGAGGCTTCTCTTTCAAGTCAGAGGGCTCTCAGTCCCAGAGGGGCAGGCTGTCCTTTCAAGCGGTGTTTTAAGAGCCCCTGCAAGGGATAATTAGAATCAGAGAATCCTAGAGTTGGAAGGGACCTCCAGGGTCATCTAGTCCAACCCCCTGCACAATGCAGGAAACTCACAACCCCCTCCCCCTAAATTCACAGGATCCTCATTGCTATCAGATGGCCATTCAGCCTCTGTTGAAAAACCTCCAAGGAAGGAGAGCCCACCACCTCCCCAGGAGGAAGCCTGTTAGAATCATAGAAGAGTTGGAAGGAACCTCCAGAGTCATCTAGTCCAACCCCCTGCACAATGCAGGAAACTCACAAACGCCTCCCCCTAAATTCACAGGATCCTCACTGCTGTCAGAGGGCCATCTAGCCTCTGTTTAAAAACCCCCAAGGAAGGAGAGCCCACCACCTCCCGAGGAGGAAGCCTGTTCCACTGAGGAACCGCTCTAACAGTCAGGAAGTTCTTCCTGATGTTGCACTGGAAACAATTTTGATTTCATTTCATCCCAACAACAACAACAACAAAATTTTATTTGTATCCTGCCCTCCCCGCCGGAGCAGGCTCAGGGCGGCTAACAACATAATTCAGGTTTAGTTATATAGAAAAAGATAAAATTACGTTTAAACATTATAAACATTTTAATTAAAATTCTACTTAAGTTTTTAAAAATTAATTAAATTAAAATTAGTAAAAGTGCTAATGCTATGTTTGCCGTTTATGTTTATGATGGCGGTTTCCTTAGCAATTTTCATTTTCATCAGCGAAAGCCAGTCGGAAGAGGAAGGTCTTGCAGGCCCTGCGGAACTGTTCAAGGTCCCGCAGGGCCCGCATTTCCTCTGGAAGTTGGTTCCATAGGCTCAGGGCTATAGAGGAGAAGGCCCGGTTACGGGTACTTTGCAGCTTCACCTCTCTCGGTCTGGGAATAGTCAACAAGTTTTTCCCGGCTGACCTCAGTGCTCTCTGGGGCTCATATGGGGAGAGACGGTCCCTAAGGTAGACAGGTCCTCGACCATATAGGGCTTTAAAGGTAATGACCAGCACTTTGTAACGAACCCGGTATATAACTGGCAGCCAGTGCAGTTCGCGCAGCCCAGGTTGTATGTGCTCCCATTTAGGAAGCCCCAACAACAGTCTAGCTGCTGCATTCTGCACCAGCTGCAGCTTCCGGGTTCGGTACAGAGGCAGCCCCATGTAGTGGGCATTACAGTAGTCCAGTCTCGAGGTGACTGTTGCATGAAGCACCGTTGCCAGATCTTGGCGCTCTAGGAAGGGAGCCAACTGCTTTGCCCGCCTTAGATGGAAAAAGGCTGACTTGGCAGTGGCTGCAATCTGGGCCTCCATTGATAATGCAGGCTCCAGTAAAACTCCCAGGCTCCTAACCCGGTGCGTCGCCTTCAGCAGCGCCCCGTCGAAGACCGGGAGAGGTATTTCCCCTCCCCGAGCGCCCTGACCTAGACAAAGGACTTCTGTCTTCACTGGATTCAGTTTCAGCCCACTCCTCCTCAACTAGGTTGCCAAATCCTGCAGGGCCCGGTCTAAATTCTCTGGGACGCAGTCAGGCCGTCCGTCCATTAGCAGATAGAGTTAGGTGTCATCTGCATATTGATGGCACCCAAGTCCATGTCTCCTGGCAATCTGGGTAAGGGGGCGCATATAGATATTAAATAACATTGGTGAGAGAACTGCCCCGAGGCACTCCACAGTCCAGTGTGCGCCTCTGGGACCGCTCGCCCCCAATTGCCACCCTTTGTCCCCGATCCTCGAGGAAGGAGGAGAGCCATTGTAAGGCAGACCCCCTCACCCCTACATCGGCGAGGCGGCGGGTCAGTAGCTGATGGTCGACTGCGTCGAATGTGGCCGACAGGTCCAGCAACATCAGCACCGCCACACTGCCCCGATCCAGATGCCGTTGGAGATCATCTACCAGGGCGACCAGTACTGTCTCCGTCCCATAACCCGGGTGAAAGCTGGACTGGCAAGGTCTAGGATGGAAGAGTCATCCAGAAAGCTCTGCAACTGTGACGCCACTGCCCTCTCTATGATTTTACCTAAAAACGGTAAATTAGAGACCGGTCGGTAGTTTGCCAATTCGGCCGGGTCTGCTGTACTTTTTTTCAAGAGGGGACGGACCAAAGCCTCTTTTAGAGATGATGGAAAGCGCCTCTCCGAGAGGGATCTATTTATGATGTCCCATAAAGGACATTCAAGCTCCCTCAGGCAAGATTTAATTAGCCAGGAGGGGCATGGGTCCAAATCACAAGTTGTAGGGCGCGCAGAGGAGAGGATTCCGTCAACTTCCTCCAGGCTGAGCGGGTCGAAGTGATCCAGAGTTAAATCGGAAGACAGGCAAGGGGCCTCGGGCTCATGTGCTGTATCTAAGGTGATGGGCAGGTCCTGGCGGAGCGACGTGATTTTGTCTGCAAAGAATTTCGCAAAAGCCTCACAGCCTATTTCCAATTCTCTAACGTTTGGTCTGCCCTGGGGCAGTATGGTTAAATGTCCAATTATTTTAAACAATTGTGCCGGGCGCGAATTTGCAGACGCAATCTTGGCCGCAAAGTACTTATTCTTCGCTGCCTTGATTGCCATCTCGTAAGACCTCATAAACATTCTGTAGGATATTCTCGCCTCTTCGCCACGAGTGCGCCGCCACTGCCTCTCTAGTCGTCGGAGTCCTTGTTTCAGCCGGCATAGCTCCAAGGTATACCAAGGAGCCAGCCTTGAACGAGGATGCAGAGGATGTCGGGGTGCGATCTCGTTGATTGCCCCGAATAGCTGATCTTGCCAGGCATCAACCAGGGCATCAAGGGAGTCGCAAGGGGGCCAAGGATCCCGAAGAGCCGTTTGGAACCGTTCCGGGTCCATCAGGCTCCGCAGGCGAGCCAAAATAGGCTCTCTGCCCTTACAGGGTTGTGGTAGCGTCTCCATACGAGCCTTGAGGGCTAAGTGATCCGACCATGGTATCGCCTCCGTTGCGATTTCGTTCACTTGAATCCCAGTCGCAAAGATCAGATCTAATGTGTGCCCATCCTGATGTGTGGGAGTCGTGACAAATTGGGAGAGTCCCAGTGTCGCCATGGAAGACACTAGGTCCATCGCCTGAGTGGAGGCCGCATCATCGGCATGGACATTGAAGTCGCCCAGGACCAAAAGCCCTGGGTACTCCAACGCCCAGCCGGACACCGCCTCCATCAGGGATGGTAAGGCGCTGGCCGGTACGTGAGGCGGACAGTACACCAGCCAGATCGCCAACCTCTCCCCGACATCCCACGCAAGGCCAACACACTCAATACCGTCGATCTTTGGGGCCGGGAGAGCCCGGAAGGAGTAACCCTCCCGTATGAGTACCGCCCCCCGCCCGCTAATCCGCGACTGGTGAAAGACCGAGTAACCTGGGGGTGTCATCTGGGAGAGTGCTGTCGTCTCCCCCTCTTGAACCCAGGTCTCGGTCACGCATGCCAGGTCAGCGTCCTGCCATTGGTTCTGGTCCTACCTTCTGAGGCCACAGAAAACAATTCCACCCCATCCTCTAGAGATGACAGCCCTTCAAGTACCTGAAGTTGGTGATCCTATCCCCTCTCAGCCGCCTCCTCTCCAGGCTAAACATCCCCAGCTCCTTCAACCTTTCTTCATAGGACTTGGTCTTCAAACCCCTCACCATCTTCATTGCCCTCCTCTGGACCCGTTTCAGCTTGTCTATATCCTTCTTCAAATGTGGTGCCCAAAACTGAACATAAGACTCCAGGTGAGGTCTTACCAGAGCAGAGTGAAGTGATACCATCACTTCACATAAGAGAAGCCATGGTGGATCAGGCCAATGGCCCATTCAGTCCAACACTCTGTGTCACACAGTGGCCAAAATTTTTTTATATACACACACACACAAACATACACCCACACACATTGTGGCTAATAGCCACTGATGGACCTCTGCTCCATATTTTTATCTAAACCCCTCTTAAAGATGGCCATGCTTGTGGCCGCCACCACCTCCTGTGGCAGTGAATTCCACATGTTAATCACCCTTTGGGTGAAGAAGTACTTCTTTTTATCCGTTTTAACCTGTCTGCTCAGCAATTTCATCGAATGCCCAAGAGTTCTTGTATTGTGGGAAAGGGAGAAAAGTACCTCTTTCTCTACTTTCTCCATCCCATGCATTATCTTGTAAACCTCTATCATGTCACCCCGCAGTTGACGTTTCTCCAAGCTAAAGAGTCCCAAGCGTTTCAACCTTTCTTCATAGGGAAAGTGTTCCAGCCCTTTAATCATTCTAGTTGCCCTTTTCTGGACTTTCTCCAATACTATAATATCCTTTTTGAGGTGCGGCGACCAGAACTGCACACAGTACTCCAAATGAGACCGCACCATCGATTTATACAGGGGCATTATGATACTGGCTGATCTGTTTTCAATTCCTTTCCTAATAATTCCCAGCATGGCGTTGGCCTTTTTTATTGCAAACGCACAGTTTTGACATTTTCAGTGAGTTATCTACCACAACCCCAAGATCTCTCTCTTGGTCAGTCTCTGCCAGTTCACACCCCATCAACTTGTGTTTGTAGCTGGGATTCTTGGCCCCAATGTGCATTACTTTGCACTTGGCCACAATGAACTGCATCTGCCACATTGACGCCCACTCACCCAGCCTCAACAGGTCCCTTTGGAGTTCCTCACAATCCTCTCTGGTTCTCACTACCCTGAACAATTTAGTGTCATCCGCAAACTTGGCCATTCACTGCTCACTCCCAACTCTAAATCATTTATGAACAAGTTAAAGAGCATGGGACCCAGTACCGAACCCTGCGGCACCCCACTGCTTACCGTCCATTACTGTGAAGACTGCCCATTTATACTCACTCTCTGCTTCCTATTACTCAGCCAGTTTTTGATCCACAAGAGGACCTGTCCTTTTACTCCATGACTCTCAAGCTTTCTAAGGAGCCTTTGATGAGGAACTTTATCAAAAGCTTTCTGGAAGTCAAGGTAAACAACATCTATCGGGTTTCCTTTGTCCACATGTTTGTTCACCCCCTCAAAGAAATGTAACAGGATAGTGAGGCAAGATCTTCCCTTACAGAACCCATGCTGAGTGTTCCTCAATAACCCGTGTTCATCAATATGCCTACCCATTCTGTCCTTGATAATGGTTTCTACCAACTTTCCCGGTATTGAAGTCAGACTGACTGGCCTGTAATTTCCCGTATCTCCTCTGGAACCCTTTTTAAAGATGGGGGTGACATTTGCTACCTTCCAGTCCTCAGGAACGGAGGCAGATTTCAATGAAAGATTACAGATTTTTGTCAAAAGATCCACAAGTTCAACTTTGAGTTCTTTCAGAACTCTCGGATGTATGCCATCCGGACCCGGTGACTTATTAGTTTTTAATTTGTCTATCAGTTGTAGGACCTCCTCTTTTGTCACCTCAATCTGACTCAGGTCTTTCAACACCCCTTCCAAAATTAGTGGTTCTGGGGCGGGCAAAAAGTTTTCATCTTCCACAGTGAAGACGGAGGCAAAAAATGCATTCAGCTTCTCAGCCATTTCCCTATCCTCCTTCAGTAATCCTTTTACCCCATGGTCATCCAAGGGCCCCACTGCCTCCATGACTGGTTTCCTATTTTTAATATATTTGAAGAAATTTTTATTGTTGGTCTTTATGTTTTTTTGCAATATGCTCCTCATAGTCCCTGATCACAGTCTTGCATTTGGTTTGCCACAGCCTGTGTTCCCTTTTACTAATCTCACTTGGACTGGTTTTCCACCACTTAAAGGAGTCCTTCTTACCTTTTACAGCTTCCATTACTTTGTTTGTTAACCAGGCAGGCCTTTTCTTATGCCTGTTTGTACCTTTCCTAACTTGTGGTATATATTTTATCTGAGCTTCTAGGATCATAGTATGATCTGGACACTATTAAATGAGCCCCTTTTCTCCACAGGAGGGAGGGAGGGAGAGAGGCAGGGAGGGAGGGAAGGAAGGAAGGAAGGAAGGAAGGAAGGAAGGAAGGAAGGAAGGAAGGAAGGAAGGAAGGAAGGAAGGAAGGAAGGAAGGAAGGAAGGAAGGAAGGAAGGAAGGAAGGAAGGAAGGAAGGAAGGAAGGAAGGAAGGAAGGAAGGAAGGAAGGAAGGAAGGAGGGAGGGAGGGAGGGAGAGAGAGAGAGAGAGAGAGAGAGAGAAAGAGAGAAAGAGAGAGAGAAAGAGAGAAAGAGAGAGAGAGAGAGAGAGAGAAAGAAAGAAAGAAAGAAAGAAAGAAAGAAAGAAAGAAAGAAAGAAAGAAAGAAAGAAAAAAGAAAGAAAGAAAGAGTTTCCATCTCTGCTCCCTCCCGACAAGGTCTCCTTGATGTCAGATCTGGCCCTCATAACAAACACGTTCCACAGCTAAGGCACTGGAAGGGTCCCTGCCCAGGAAGGGCCGGAAGGCCCCACCACCTCCTTGGGCTTAGCAGCTCAGAGTTTGCTGATGCCAGGAGGGGGGGAGGACCTCAGAATCTCCACCGGCTGCTTTGACTCCCCAACAGAAGGCAGGTGGGTTATAAGCACAAGAGCGAGACTGCAGTGAGCCTCCCTGAGCTGGAGCAGCAGGGCCATTTCAGCCCCCCCCCCCCCGCCCTGAAACAGCTTCTGCTCACCCAACACATGACAATAAGGGCAAAGGAAGGACTTCAGCATTTGCAGCTGGCTCCCATTCTATTCATTTCAATTTTAAAATACCCAAGCTGCCTCAACGGGGCTACTTCATGAGCTGCCTCTTGGCAGGGAGGCAGGCAGCCAGCCAGGGTGGACTTAGGGCAAGCGAGACAGCTGGCTCGTGGCAGAGGAAGGCACCTGTCATGCAGCAGGCACACAGGAAGTGGAGAGCTCTGGCCCTCCACTGTGATGACAAGAGCCCCTCTCCCCCAGTCCAGATCCGAAAGCGGAATCTGTCCCACTCTCTTCCGCAAGAGGAGAACAATTCTCTTGCTGCTTGCCTGCAGCCTCCCCCCTGCAGCAGTAGTCCTGCCTCCCAACATGATGGAGAGGTCCAAGCAGCCAACGCCGCTGCAGCAAGATGGACTCAAGAGGGAGGTTCCACTTAAGGAGAGAATGTATTACAAGAGCGCACGAGAGGCCCTCCCCATGCAGCTCTTCCTGGCCAGTCAAGCCCTCCTTTGCCTCGCTGCTGAAGCTCCGTGAGACGGGCTGCGACAGGAAGGCCTGCTCTGACCACAAGCAGCTGCCTCCACCCACTGGCCACTCAGCTACGCTCTCCCCCCTCCACCTGCTACCTTAAGTGGAGAGGCTGGCAGGGATCGAAGTGGGGACCATCTGCGCCCGTGACGAGCTGCTCTGCCCCTCCCCATGGACAAACACCAGCAGCTTCAGGCTTCACCACAGCAGTGGTGGAAGCAGAGCAACGGCCGGGAGCACACAAATGGTCAGACTGGGGGTCTTGTTCAGAAGCTGCAGGCCCTCAAGAGACCCAGCTCAGCCACAGAGCCTGTGGCCCTCTTCTGGGATCCCATGTGGCAGAGACGGCGGCTGGACACAGCATCAAGGCAGGAGATGTCAGAATCAACCCCACTCGTGCTGGGATTGGGCTGACCTTTCCGCTAAGGAAAGCCATCCAAATTTGGGGTTCCTTTACTTACGTGATGCAAGGGTGTCAAACATACAGCCGGGGGCGGGGGGGGGGGGCTCCTGTCCGGCCTGCAAGCAACTGGTGTGAGGAAGGAAGGCAGGAGACGGCTCAGAGTGGGGGGAGTGGGTGAGGAGGCACCCACAGTGAGGAGGGTCTGTGTGGTCAAAGCTGCCAAGAAACAGATAAGGGGCAAGACTATGAGGCTGAGGCTGGGGGGACGGGGATTGTCAGCAGAAGTGGAAGAAGAGGAGGGGTGGTGTTCCCCCCCCCTCCATCCAAGCAGCTTCCCAATCTTCCTATCCGCCACCCCTGGGCCACTTCGAACAGGCTTTCATGAGCTTCTGTAGCAGCACTGAAAGGACACCTGGGATCGGGACCACCTGTCTTCGGAAGGGCTTTCAAGACCACCTCAGCAGCCTTGCTGTGGAAAGGAGATGGGACCAAGAAAAGCATGACAGCTTAAGAGACAAATAGCAAGCAGCAGATACTCCCGGCAGACAAGCCTTTCACAGCAGGAGGCTTCCCCTCCTCCTGCCAATCCTGGCTGCAGCAAGGTCGGCTCTAACCAGCAGCAGGCTGGGCTGGGCTGGCTCCTTGTTTCTTGCCACTTATGCCCGGACTGCCCCCAACCCACACTTGCCAATTTTGGGGGAGGAAGGGGAATGGGGACTGCCCAGTCTGGCAGCACAGCGGTCAGGACAGATGCACTCCACGTGTCTCCCCCACCCCATGCTGGGTGTACGCAGAAGGGAAGGAGCTGCCAGTCACACTGCCCTCTGCCCAAAGCGCTCGCCTGCTGCAGCTGAATCCCTCCAACGGGAGCCTCTCTGAACTACCCCAGCCATCAGATCCAACTGCCGACTTCCTCCGAAAGAGCTGCCTCCTTTTACAGTCATCTTCATCTCAGCAGAAACACTGGGGGTGGCTGGGACACCCTCATCACTGAACACGTCAACAACTGTGTGGAACTGCTCCCTGAGCATTTCACAGCACACATGGCAGAAAACACAGCTCCCATTGGCTCAGGGGACACCCCAGTGGGAGGCGACGGACACACCCTTCCTTGAGAAGCAGAAGGGCTGTCTGTGCTTGAAGCCCCACCTCCCTTGTGCAGCAACAGCAGGGCTGAACGTCTTGCCACAGCATCTTTTCAGAAAGATCCATGATCCTCCAGGCCAGGGTCTCTCTAGGACAGGGGTGGCCAAATTGGCCTTATGGGGACTGTTATTCCCAGCTTTTGTTTTCTAAAAAGGCTCCTTCTAGCATGGTCACGTTGCAAAATGCATACATATGGATTCCATCTTTCTGTGCAAAGAAAGCATTAACGTTTTTAATAAAGATATGTGTGCCTTGCAGCTCCCAAACACCTGTTCTGTTAAGCAAGTCTGCTCCCCCCCACCCCCGCGCTGGTTTGTGGAGCTCCTGACCACCAGGAACCATTAAAGAGGAAGCCACACCCTTGGGGACTGGAGCCCTTCCTCTCTGCTCCAAAGGGAGAGCACAGCCTCCTCTACCTGGACACCCCTTCTCTGCACCCCACTTCCTCTTGGAGCCCTCCTTCCCTGCCCCACGGCCCTTGCCACCCATCCTGCTGCCTTGGCCTTCCGCACCTGGTGAGCACCGCCTTCTCAGTCTCAACATCCACGGCTTCCTGGCCTGAACCTGGGCTGAGCATTCCTGCGATAACATCCGCTTCCTCCTCCTCGCTGCCTGAGTCACCACCAGAGGAGCTGCTGCCCGAGGCCACCAGAGGCGCCTTCTGGGCCAGGCAGAGGTTCCAGGCGCAAGGGGAGGCAGCATTAACTGCACAGGGAGAAAGCAGGTTATGCCTCCCACAGGGCCACGTGGTCCCCCCGCCCGAAAGGTGGCCCATCTGGCAACCGGCCTCCTCCAGTCTGAGCAACGTGCAAGTGCAGCTAAACACCAAGGACTCTAATCAGACTGACGGTTGCCAGTTAGACATTTTCAAATGATGACAAGCTCCAAATTCACCGAAGTCCTCTTCATCCTTGTCTTGAACTTATTAAGAAATCCTTAATAAGTGAAGGGCAAGGGACTCCCGCCAGAGTGCCGCAGGGACACAGGAGTCTTCTCTCCTCTCACTTTCTACATTTACCAGCTCTGCGCCTCCCTTCCACCTGGACCTTCTTGGCCACACCTCTCCTCTCCCACCTGACAAGAGCTTCATCCTTGCTCAGATCTGATGAAGAGTGCTTCGACTAATGGAGATTGATATCCTGGCAAAATGTGCTGGTCTTTATGGAGTCGAACTGTGATGATGCGGAGAGGAGGGCTCCCCCCCCCCCCGGCTGAGCGGTCAGCAACACGCGAGGACAGCTGCCTGGCAGCATTCCAGCCGCTGCTCTGAGGACAGGGAGGAATCAAACGGGTGACTTCGGGACTGAAATATCCTTGTTCTCAAGGCTAAACTCTTCCTGTTCTGAAGGCTGCTGTTGCTACCAAAACCCCAGAGCACCGTCAAGCCATGCCTGCCTCCTTTTACAGTCATCTTCATCTCAGCAGAAACACTGGGGGTGGCTGGGACACCCTCATCACTGAACACGTCAACAACTGTGTGGAACAGCTCCCTGAGCATTTCACAGCACACATGGCAGAAAACACAGCTCCCATTGGCTCAGGGGACACCCCAGTGGGAGGCGACGGACACACCCTTCCTTGAGAAGCAGAAGGCCTATCCCTGCTCCTGCATCTGTCACAAGGGTTGGGAGCTGACCTATCCGGACCAGGAGGCATGGCTCTCCTGACAGGCCCTGCAGTGACCCTCCCCGGAGGCACAGAGAGCAGGGACCCTCCCAGGGGCATGGAAGGGGGAGCATTCCCCTGTTGCCCAGCCTCCCCCTCCACCAGGGCCCCGGGAAGGGGTGAGGCTTCAGCCTGTGGGTTGGACACAGCCTCTTTCCTCCTCATGGCTGAGGGGCCGATGCTCGGGGGCCACCACTTACGGTTCTCGTCTTGGCTCTGCTTGGCATTTCCTTCCAAATCGCTGCTCTCTGTGTCCACGGGGGAACTGCACCTGGGGCCCGCTTCAGAGCTGGAAGGGAAAGGCACCGAAGCCTCTGTCTCCAAGGGTCTCTCTCTCAGGTTGCCTGATGCTAGTAGAGCCCACCTACACCCCCCAAGCACCAGAGGGGAGCCCGACATGCGCAAGGAAGACAGGCAGGAACGGCGCAGGTCTGCTCCCCACCCTGGCCCCAAAAAGTGCTTGCAGGAAAGCCCAAATGGGACCTCTGCTGCCGGACCTGGCTTGTGACAGACAGATGGACAGCCTTTTGTTCTGGTGTCACAGCCAGTCCCTGCCTGGGGGGGGGAGGGGAATGGCCATTCCCAGCAACATCAGCCAACGGGAGAAGCGGGAGGGGAGGAGCCTCAGACCCAAGAGGTGAGGAGATCTCAGGCCGGGGGGAGGCATCCCAACGAAGCAAAGGGGCCAGGAGGTGAGGCTGGAGGTCTGACTGAAGCTGACCTGGCCTTCGGGGCCCAGTCCTGGGGGAAGTGAGGACTGAACCAGCCGAGGGATGCAAACTCCTCCCCCTCCTCTCAACACCACAACCCTCTCAAAGCAGAAACTGCCACCCAACGTAGCTGAGGACACATTTCAGCTCTAACATCTGACAACAACCTTGCGGTTTCCTTCAATTAAAGCTGCCTGCAGGGAGGGAGGAGGAGTAACTGATCTCAGGAAGCAGAAGCTGCTCTCCCCTAATCTACATTTTGCCTCAGCACATTCTGTGACCCTCCGTAAATACAAGCAGTGGCCACTCGCATTTATTGCACACTACCATTCTTCAAAAGTTCACGGGGCCAGGGGGAGGAAGCCACACAGCGGTTTCCTTCCACCAGAATCTCCACCTGATGTCTGTGCTACAAAAGGAACAAAAAGCAACACATGAACTCTGTGATGGACCAGAGAACACAAGGGACCGCCCCCCCACCCCCGGTCAAGCCTAGTCCAGGGAAAGGACACAGCAAGGATTCTAGCCATGGACAGCTGAGCAGAAAGGGCTTCAGGAAGCAGGTCTTCTCTAAACAGCTGATTCCAGGACTGGGCTCCACACACACAACAGAAAAACAGTTGGCTGGTGCTCCTGCGACCCAATTAGCAAGACCTTTCTTCATGAGATGCAGCCAGACTCTCACACACATTCTCATCAGGCCACAGCACAGAAAGGAAAAGGTGGGAAGAAAGCCAAGTCCCCAAGAGGACAAAGGGCCATCGATCCGCAGGAGCCGTGAGGGACTTGGATGGGCATTTCTGAGCCCCTCTCCCTCCTCTCCCGTGTTCTCTCAGCCCTGGAAGCACAACCCAAGTTTCCTTTATAATTAATCTCATGGAAGAAGCCACTGAAACATTTCTACATATGAGATTTTCTGAGATGACCCAGGAAAGAACCTCTAAGGTTCTTCTCAAGGGTCAGCAGACTCAAGATAACACCAGGCCGTCTTTTGGGGAAGCTACAGGCCAATGACATGGAAAAGCCAATTCCCAGAAGGTCTTGCCCTCCCTCCTCACTGGCTGACAAATGTGCTGTGACCGGGGAAGGAGAGTGAGGCAGCCAGGTTCCTTCAGAGGACACCAGATCACTCAGGATGGGGAAGACTCCCCTTCTCTAAAAAAGCTGCCTCCAGAATCGGCAACCAAATCAACGGAATAGCAGATGAGATTCAGTACAAGGTAATTCAAAGCGGGACAGTCACTTATATATTCATGGAATTACAGCATTGGAAGGGACCACCAGGGTCATCTAGTCCAACACCCTGCATAATGCAGGAAACTCACAAGTACCTCCCCCCACCACACACCCAGTGACCCCCTGCTCCAAGTCCAAAAGATGGCAAGGGGGGGGAGAGACACCTCTCCAGGATCCCTGGCAAAACTGGTCTGGAGAAAGATGGCTGCCTGACCCCAAAGTGGTAAACAGCATTTCCTTGGGCATGCAAGAAAGGGACACGAGAACTAAGAATTCATGCAGCCATTCCTGCACTTCCTCTCATGATCTGCCAAAGTTCACAGGATCCTCATTGCTGTCAGGTGGCCATCTAGCCTCTGCTTAAAAACCTCCAAGGAAGGAGAGCCCACTACCTCCCTAGGAGGAAGCCTGTTCCACTGAGGAATCACTCTAACGGTCAGGACGTTCTTCCTAATGCTGAGCCGGAAACTCTTCTGATTTAATTTCAACCTGTTGGTTCTGGTCCAACCGTCTGGGTCCACAGAAACAATTCCACACCATCCTCTATAGGACAGCCCTTCAAGTACTTGAAGATGGTGATCGTATCACCTCTCAGCTGCCTCCTCTCCAGGCTAAACATGCCCAGCTCCTTCAGCCTTTCCTTGCAGGACTTGGTCTCCAGACCCCTAACCATCTTCGTTGCCCTCCTCTGGACCCATTCCAGCTTGTCTAGATCCTTCTTAAAATGCGATGCTCAAAATGGAACACAATAGTCCAGGTGAGGTCATACCAGAGCAGAGTAAAGTCCCGTGATCTGGACTCTAGATGTCTGTTACTGCCCAAAATCACATTGGCCTTTTTAGCTACAGCACACTGCTGACTCATGTTCAGCGTACGGTCCACTAAGACCCTGAGATCGTTTTTGCACTGCCAAGACAAGTCTCCCACATCCTATAATGATGCATTTATTTTTTCCTACCTAAATGCAGAACTGTACATTTATCCCTGTTAAGAAATTTTTGTTTTAACCCTGTTTTCCAGCCTGTCAAGATCATCCTGGATCCTGTTTCTGTCTTCTACTGTATTTGCTACTCCTCCCAATTTAGTATCATCTGCAAATTTCATAAGCATTCCCTCTATTCCTTCATCCAAATCACTGATAAAGATGTTCAACAAAACAGGTCCCAGGACAGATCCCTGAGGCCCTCGACTTGTCACTCCTCTCCAAGAGGATGAGGAACCATTCACAAGCACTCTTTGGGTGCGATCTGTCAACCAGTTACAGATCCACCTAACGGTAACAGGATCCAAACCACATTTTACCAACTTGTCAACAAGGACAGTATATGGAACCTTCTCAAAGCCTTCCTGAGATCAAGATGAACGATGTCTCCAGCAAGGCAGCCATTTTCTCTTGGATGCAGTCCCCTCAGTTTCATTTCAAGGAGCCCAGTGTTTATGCACTACCCCTGGACTGAGCCTGGCTGCATTCATGGGACTGTTAGCCACAAAATCAAAAACTGAACTCTCCAGCACACTGTGATCATGATGTCTGCCTTACGAGTTCCCCAGGAGTGTAGCCTGACCACTGACGAGACCCACAGTGCTGCGCTGGACAGTCATATAAAGGTCACACTCGGACATCCACCGCCACACTCTGCTTATTGTTTCAGTGCTCCAGAACGTCAATCCCACTTACCAACAAAATGGCTGGAAGTCCGCAAACTTGGCCCAGCCTCTCTCTTCTGAAGTCTTGATGTCTGAGGCTGCTGAATCCCACACGCTGGAGCCCACGTCCATGGCTACACAGGAGGCGGCAAGCTTCCCACTGGCGGGCTCAAACACGGCTGTCCACTCGGATCCTGCAAAAACACAAGGCGGCACCCATCCTTGAATGGCATATTGGTGCCTACTGTGGAGAGACCTTCTCTTCTTTCTTGCATCTGTGTGTGTGTGCGTGCCCGTCCATGCCTGGAAGTCGTGGTGACCTGACGACTCTACTTGATCGCCTGCCTCTGCCTCCCATCCCTGGTATTCATTCTCTGGAGGGCTCCCATCCAAGCACTTGGCCTGGCCAGCCCTGCTGGGCTTGCGGCTGGCCTGTCATCCACCTTCCTGGTGGTGGGCGGGGCTGATCCAGGATGGATCATGCCACCCATTTGCCCCACAGGAGGGCTGAAGTCATTTGGCAAGTGACTTGTGCAGGAAACACAATCCCAGTTTTGGTCCATGATCTGCTGAGCTGTGTACAATAACACACACACACACAGAGAGGAGAAAACAAGGAAAGCGCATCCTGTGGAAATGGTAGACACCATCACATATACTTTTTGAGGCCTTCTGGTGAGGGGGAGAAGGAGGAGGAGAAGAAGAGTTGGTTTTTATATCCTGCTTTTCTCTCCTCTCAGAGGGGCTTGAGGTCACCTTCCCTCCCCTCCCCTCCCCATGACATCCTGTGAGAGTTCTGAGAGAACTGTGACAGACCAAAGGTCACCCAGCTGGCTTCAGGTGGAGGAGGAGGCGTGGGAAAAGTCATGCTGGCTCCATGCAGCGCCCACAGGATGTGAGAAGCCAGCGTGAGTGAGGTGTGTGCAGTGATGCAGCTGGGACCCTCCACCCCAGGGCTCCAGGGCAGGAGATGAGTTGTTGTTCCTTCGGCAGTTCTGCAGAGCCTGAGGCCAGAGTGGCCTTCCTCAGAAGATGGAGGAGGCTGGGCCAGAAGCAGAATCTCTTCACCCACCTCCCCCTCTCCTCTTTAGCCAAGTGAGGGTGCCAGAGCAGGCAGAGTGTCCCACTCGGGAGACCAGAAGGGCTAAGATGGCTGCCCCTGCGAGGAGCTCTAGGATCCCAGGTGGCTCTTCCCCCTCAGATCACACTCCCATCTTCTGCAGAAGGCATCCACAGAGAGCGTTATGGAGAGTGAAGCCCTGGGCAGGATGAGGGCCCGGAAGAAAGTGAGCAGCCCCACCCACCTGTTGAAGCCAGATGAAAACCATCCATTACCCCGCCCCCCTGCAGCTGAGGAAGATGATCTCAGAGAGCCTCCTGACCTTGCGTCATTGGTTGAGTGAGAGGCACCTGCTCCCCAGTTGCGCTGAAGGCAGCTCTGTCAACAGCAAGAGCTCGGGGACATAAAAGGCAAGTCAAAGCTCCATGCCACCCCACCCCACCCCGAGCCCAGGAGCAAGCTAATTCTAAGGCCTTTCTTTCTCTCTTTTCCTCTCTCCTCTCCCCCTCCCTCCCTCTCTCTCTCTCTTTCTCTCTCTCTCTCTCTCTCTTTCTTTCTTTCTTTCTTTCTTTCTCTGAGCAGGAAGCTCCATCTGCTCCCCAGACAGAACACAGGATCCGAATGGCGAGGCTGTCAAGCATGGTAAAATTCCATTGGTAATTGATGTTTTAGGGTCCTCCATAAAACTGGTCTGTGAAATATCATGAAGGACCAAGGTCTGTTAGCTCTGTTATTCTTTCCCCTCCCCCTTCTTGCTTTATTGCTTGTGAAGTAGAAGTAGAGAGAAACGAAAATAACTTAAGAGTAATCAGCACCTTCCCATACATTCCCGTTAGTGAGTGTGGCACATCTGGGGAAAACAAGGACGGAGTCCTGATAACACTATGAGAATGGGCCTCCAGCCTTCAACGCTAGCCCACTAGGAGTCCTCCCTACAAGACAAAGGTTCCTCCCGCCATGCCTGTTCACAGTCCGTCAAGCATGGCACTCAACACAGCCATCCCTGGGAGGCCTGGAAACACCTGCTCATCTACATGGGACAGCAGCAACGTGAGGGAAATGCCCAGCTGTGTGATCAGACTGGCCCAGTGGCCCTCGGCTGCAACACTCGCAACACGCCTGCTCTGCCTATCAAACCCATTTGCTACAAGGGCTGGAGCTGACATGAACGAGACCTTCTTGGGCTGGGCCATGGGTGTCATGAAATGCAATGCCGAGTAGCAGAGGACACAGACCAACACAATTAAAGATTTTTTAAAAAGTTAAATATGCTCAAAAGATGAGCACTCTTGCAATATTTTGTTTATTTAACTGTCTCTGCTAACTGGCACCTCCTGCTCTGAATTATTGCATCACAATCTGGGGACGACATCTGCGCTGCAGCAATCCTGAGTATGCTGTTCAGGTGCATCTGTAAGTTGCAAATCTACTTTTGATTTACTGACATTCATTACAGAAATCTCATGGTCAATACTTAGAGCCTAAGACCAAGGGGAAAACATGAAATGGCTGGGCATTGTGAGCTTTTGTACATAAGCTGCTTCATGTGCTGGGCAGCCAATGGAGAAAAGAGAGGGTTTGCTCTGTAGCTCCTGTGTGATTGAGCAAGCCTTGCAAAACAAGCTGTGATGCAGAAGGAAGCGAGAGAGGGAGAAGGAAGAAGGTGACAGTGAGTTGCTCAAAGGCCTGATAGGAGCCCTCCAGGGGCCTGATCTGACCCTCCGATCACTGCTGTGACACCACTGCCCTATCTATTTTCCTGTAACATTTGCCAGAAGTCTTGATGGATCATCTCCGTCTGGAGGCCCTGGACAAGACACAAAGCGGCTGCCTGGCACTATGAAGGCCTTGGAGGTGCCTTGCCAGGCATCTCCCCCACCCATTTTTCAGGGGTCAGATGCTGCTGCTGAGGTGACCCCGGAAGTGTCTGCAGAGGGAAGAAGGCAACCTGCCCCCAGCCAGTCTCCATTACCTCCAGAAGAGTCTTCCTGCTCCAAAGGGCTGCCGGTCCCATCAGCGCTGACAGCGGCCAAGGAAGACGCCTGCTCTGCTTCCTCTCCTCCCGAATCCCCACGGTCATCGCAGTCGCCGTTCTGTAAGTCACTCTTTGATGACCCCTCTGAGGAATGAGATACCCCAAACCTGAAGCACAAAATCAGAACCAACAGTACAGGACTGATATCGATCATTGGCTGTTCCATTCAACTGCAAAAGAGAGAGAGCGAGAGAGCTGGGCCGAGGAGGTGGCAGCCCAGCCTCTGTGGGCAGAGCCTTTCTCACCTGTTCCCTGCAGACATCAGTGCCAAGTTCATGGTGCCCCGAGGAGGAGGTCATGCTCAGGTCCCAGCACTCACGGAACCTCCAGCCCCCCAAACAGATCAGCCCTCAGAGGATCTGGCTCAAAAGATCACATCCAGCGTGCCCCCCCTCCCCCATTTGTTTCTTTCTGTCCTGCCTTTCCCTGCACAGCAGGGCTCAGGGCACGTTACAACGGACATTACAGGCTTCCTCCTGGGGAGGTGGTGGGCTCTCCTTCCTTGGAGGTCTTTAAGCAGAGGCTAGAGGGCAAGGCTGATTCTGTGAATGAGGCAGATCATGGGAAGGAGGGCAGGCAGGGCTGCACCAGGGCTTAGTTCTCATGGCCCTTCTTCCACACCCAGGGAAATGCTGGTTGCCACTTTGGAGTCAGGAAGCCGTTTTTCTCCAGGCCGGTTCAGCCAGGGATCCAGGAGGGTGGGGGGCGGGGCGGAAGGCACTTGTGATTCCCTGCATTATAAAAAGGGTTGAACTAGATGACCCTGGAGATGCCTGTGATTCTGCTCTATAATCCCAACACAAGGAGCAAGGCCAGCGGTTTGTAGGAAGGCCTTCAGGCAGAAATGACGGGTGGCTCCCCCGCCTTGGGCAGATGGGGTCACCTTATGGAGACAGACACTCCTCAACCTTTTCTTCCAGCCAGTTCTCCCTACACAAGCCCCGCCCAGAAGAACAGGCCGTTTATCCAAGTACAGCCTGCCTTTCCACAGTGCCCACAACCCAGAGGCTCAAGCCCCTCCTTCTCGGCCTCTGACTGCTCTGCTCAAGCCAGAGGGGATGCCTGCCCTTCTACGTGCCCAGAGCACTTCTGCCTTGGCAGCTTCCCCTCCTGACTCCAAGCCCCGGCTCAGAACACCCGGCAAGGCGGAGCTGGCTGTCCTGGCAGCGCCTGAGGCTGAGGGAGCACCGGGAACTCTACCCCCCACCCTCCGTGCTCAGCACACCTGCTCCGGGCAGCCAAATGGCCACATGTGTCCGTGTTGCCACTGACCAGGGCAGGCCCCAGAAACAGCCCCTTTCGCCTTACCGAGTCCTGGACTTGACGTGGGTGGCATAGCTGATCTCTTTCTCCTCCCAGATATCTTCCTCGTCCTCCTCGTTATCATCAAACTGCTGGATCCGCTCACTGCAGCAGGCTTCAAAGAGGGAGGCGTTGGGCTACGAAGGTCAACACAGGCAGGGTTACCACTCAGGCAGTCACCCTTGGGAGAGGTGGAAGCAGGGGGCCCCTGGGGAGCAGAAGGGGGTGGGGCCTTTCCCCTTGGCTGCAAGCTGGCGGGCTGCACCTACTGCCAGGAACAGAAGCTGCCTGACCACAGCAGCTGAAGAAATCAGTCATTCTGTGGAGAGAGCAAAAGTGGGGGCACTTCTGGAGCCCCTGGATCAGGGGCATCCCTGCTGTTGTTCCCTGAATGAGCTGCACCACTAAGACATTTCCTCCCTGAATCACATCACTGGGAAAGGCAGTTGGCTTGCCCATACCTGTTTTTCATGGACCTCTGAACACTGACACTAATGCATTGCGCACACACGGTACACAACCTGAGAAACTCCTAGAAGTACAAAAAAGTGTGATAATTCTCCCTCCCCCCGCCTGCCCCATTGGACAGAGCCAGACTCAAGGGGGAGGAGCAATAATGTCTCTTCTGCTCAGTTCCTCCCAGTTTGAGGAAGCCACTAAAAGGAGAGCCCCTCTCTGCACAGACGACCACTCAAAGAATAGCAGTTACAGGTGCATAGCCTGTTTCCACGTCCTTGTGGTCTGTGTGCATCACATTGATTCAAGCAGATTAGTAAGCTTGCTCATCTAGAGGCACTGCAGGCACTACTTAAGAGAAGACAGACTGCACGGCCACTTGCCCCAAAGAAGCATCCCCCCTGCATGCCCCGATGCCAAGTGCATTGTGCTCCACAAAGCTGGCGGGTCATGCCCGAGGCTGCTCATTGCAGTCCAGGAAGCCATGCCCACCCCTGCAGAGATCCTCACCAAGTGTGCTCTAGGCCTGGGGGTGGGGTGGCAGCTTCTGTGCCAGTGGGGGCGTGGGAGCTCAACCGCCTGAGCTGTCAGAACTTGTAACTTTCCTATGTGCTGTTAGCCAGACCAACTCCATGCTGTAACCTGATACTAACCCATGCTATGCTGTATAAACAACTAACACAAGATCCCAGGGCCTGGCAATATTCTGTGATCACTGAAGGGTAACCGATAGCCTAGGGTCCACATCTGCAGGTGGCCTTTTGAAGCCAGGCCGCTTGGCCTTCACAGCAGGAGAGCATCCTCCCTTCTGATAACAGGGCCTGGGAAGGAGACACTTGTCTGCAATCCGTGTGAAAGATGACTTTATGGTATCTCTTCTGACTGCATAAAATGTAACCAAATGCATTACTGTTATCTCGTACCTCCAGCACTATAGTTCTCAATAAAGATCCTATACTTTGTAACGAGTTTGGGAATCGTCTGAAGTTCTTCAAGTGCTGACAAGGTATGAGACAAGCAAATCAAAGGAGGGCGGAGTGGCCGAAGCTGAAAGCCAATGCCCTCCTCACATCTGTGGCGCACCCTTCTCCTGACATCCTGCTCTCCGCTATTTTTAAACTTAAAATTTTTTTATTTTATAAGAAAAAGAACGATAATAACATTTCTTATACAAACACAAGTGATTGGCTCAAACACAGCTTCCATGCAAATGTCGACAAAGGTGTAACAACCACAACTTTTAAAACAGAGAAAACGAAAAAGTAAATAGATAAATAAATAAAAAAATAAATAAAAGAGTGGCAAAAATATGATAATAACCAGCATACACATTCATATGTTTGCATTTAACCATGAATCTACATTTATGCATTGACATCTATACTTATAAACAAAGTCTTGTCCCTAGGCAGTTGCCTAAACACTTTCAAGCAGGCCCAGCCTGTGCAGGTCAAGTTTCAGTATAAAACAAAGTCCAGGAACTTTTTCGGCATTGCATACTTCTTAGATGTGTTTTTGTTTGTAAAGTCTAAAAAAGGAAACCATCTTTCCATAAAATTTCCCCCTAATCTGGGGTTGTCCCCCGCGACGAGTTGAGAAGCAATCTTATCCTGTATTATAAGTTCCCACACCTTTTGAAACCAGCGAGTTATTGAAGGTATCTTAGTGTTCTTCCAAAGTTTTGCAAGCAGCAGTTTTCCTGCTAAGAGCAAGATTGAGATGAGTTCTGATTTCAATTTGGAGTAGGCTGTTTTCGGCCATAAATTAAGAAGGACAAAATCAGGGGTACGAGGGATGGTTTCCTGTACAATTGCTTCAATTTTGGTAATTATGCTATTCCAGAATGTCTGCACTTTTTGACACGACCACCAACAATGGAGGAAGGAGCCAGGAGTCCCACACCCTTTCCAACAGAGAGAGCTGATGTTTTTCTGTGCATGGCTTAGCATTTGTGGAGTCAGATACCATCTCGAGATTATTTTGTATTGCTGTAATTTAAAATTAATGCATCTAGATTTACATAAAGATGAAGTCCAAATTGTATGCCACTGTTCCTCAGTCAGGTGAGTGCTGCAGTCCTTAGCCCAGGCATTTTGCTGTGATGTAGGGTGTGCCCAATTTTTTTGATTTAATAAAAAGTATATTTTTGCAATTACACCTCTCATTGTCGTATTTTCATCATGTATTAATTTCTCGAAGGCATTCAACTGATTAACTGGTAGCATCACAGGGATCACATTGTTTAGAGTATCGTGTATCTGATGATACTCAAACCAAGGGATTTCGACTTTGAATTTGGTCTTGAGCTGCTCACGCGTATATAATTTACCTTTGGCGCTAATGTCAGTAATTCTCATAATTTTCCCTCTTCTCCAGGTTTGGAAGTTTTCTTTGGGCATACCCGGCGGGAACCAGGGTTGCCCCAAGAAAGACATAATCGGGGTTGATGGCTGAGTCACTACAGATCTATACTTGTCCCAAAGTTGTAGTGTGTAACGTAGGAAGGGATTAGATAAGTTGGTTTTTTTCCTGTCCGTTTCGCTAACCCATACAAATTCATTGAGATGGGCAGGAAGAACACTTGCTGCCTCTATTTGCAACCAGGGTAGGTCACAGCTTTTCTTAGTATATATTAGGATGTTCCGCAGCTGGGCCGCCAGGTGATATTTTTCTAAGATTGGCGCACCCAGACCTCCCCTGTCACTAGGTTTAGCCAGAAGATGATATGCTATTCTTGGTTTTTTATTCTGCCACAGAAACAGAGAAAAGCTCTTTTGCCACATTTTCATTTCACCTCTTGGAATATCTACAGGAATGTTTTGAAATAAGAAGAGAAATTTAGGCATCACAAAAGTTTTTAATAAATCAATTTTCTCCAGCAGGTTGAGTTGAAGTTTTGCCCAGGACTGTAAATCTAATTTGACCTTTTTAAAGAGTTGCCCATAATTTGCACTAATCAAGTTAGCAAGGTCTGTAGGAATTTGGACCCCCAAATGTCGCCAGGTTTTATCGACCCATTTAAAGGGGAAGGTAAGCATAATGTCCCGGCGCACCTCAGCAGGAACATAAATTGGAAAGATTTCCGACTTAGATATGTTAATAGCAAGGCCAGAAAATTTTCCAAAGGTTTCTATTGTTTGCATTAAATTAGTTAGAGATTTTAAAGGGTTGCTTAAGTATATGACCGCGTCGTCTGCAAACAGACTAATTTTATGGGTTACTCCAGCAACTTTTATGCCTTCAATTTCGGGGTCCATCCGTATTAGGTGAGCTAAAGGCTCCAGTGAGAGCGCAAATAGGATCGGAGACAAGGGGCATCCCTGTCGCGTACCTCTAGATAAGGTGATTACTTCTGATTTGAGGGTGTTAATACTAATCTGTGTTTTCGGTTGATTATAAATGGCAGCTATTGAGTTTAGAAATTTTTCCCCGAAGCCCATCTGCTCCAGCACTGCTTTCAAATATTTAATTTCCAACCTATCAAAGGCCTTCTCGGCATCTAATGAAGCAATAAGAGAAGTTGTTTGTGTTGATTTGCCGAAATGAATAAGATTGAGTGTTCTCCTAATGTTGTCGGCAATGGACCGGCCAGGAATGAATCCTGTCTGATCCGGATGGATATATGCATTGATAATTTTGTTTAGTCTGCGGGCTAGCACTGTGGAAAAAATTTTAAAGTCATGATTTAGGAGCGAAATTGGTCGAAAAGATTTAGGGTCTTGCTTGTCTCTCCCTTCCTTATGAATAACTATCATTTTTGAGTCTTTCCAAGTCTCAGGTATAATACCTTCTGACATTGCCAAATTACATGTTTTCGTTAAAGGGGGTAGTAAACTAGAACTAAATCTTTTATAAAATTCGATAGGAAATCCATCATTACCGACCGCCTTGTTGTTTTTGATTGAGGAGAGCGCTTCACGAACTTCTATTTCTGAAATAGGCCTATCCATGAACTCAGCATCGTTAGTTGATAGTTTCCGGTCGAATTTCATGTCTCTTAAATACTTTTTGAAGTCCAAATCTGTCTCAATAGCTGTACTATACAGGGTGGAGTAGTAGTCTTGGAAAACTTTAGTAATTTCCTGGGGTATGACGTGCAAATTGCCCTGAGGCGATTTAATAGAGTGGATTTGAGAGTTTGCCTTAGTTTGCTGGAGTCTAAATTTTAATAACCTCAGGGATTTTGCTGTTTTAGTAACATAGCGTTGTTTCAAGTATAGTAGATTTTTTTGGACGTCTGAGGTTTCAATTAGGTCTAATTTATTTCTTTCCATAGTTAGTTTTTTAAGGGTTTTCTTTCCTCCAAATTTCTTGTGTTTTGTTTCCAATTCGGTGATTTTGGATCTGAGTTCCAAAATATCTTTATTTCTGTTTCTGCGGCAGAATGCAGCCAAAGAGATAAGGTTGCCTCTAAGTACAGCCTTGAAGGCATCCCATACTACGTTTTGTGCAACTCCGCAGTTATCATTGAGTTGAAAGTATTCTTGAATCTGTTTATCTACCCTATCGCAAATACTGTCTTTCGTCAACAAGAGTTTATTCAAAGTCCAGGTCTGCCCTTTGCTATTTAGCTCTTGCAACATGAAATTAGCTGATACCCATGAGTGGTCTGAAATGGTCCGGGAACCGATTTCAACATCATGGATACAGGCTAAGAGAGCTGGGGAAGTTAAAATGTAGTCAATCCTGGAGTATACGTTGTGCACATGTGAGAAGTAGGTGTAATCTCTTGCTTTTTGGTGTAATGCCCTCCAGGCATCAGTTAGATTTAAGGATTGCAAGAGGTTGTTTAGGCCTGTTTCTTTAGTGTGTCTCTTTTTGGGCTTCTTACCCCCTGTCTTATCGAGGTTCAGATCTGCGATGTAGTTAAGATCGCCTCCAACAATAAGCTCGCCATGCTTGAAATCCATCAGCTCTGCGAAGGTCTCTTTCAAAAAGGACAATTGGCTGCTGTTGGGTGCATAAATTGAAACCACCGTTATTGGTTTACCGTTCAAAGTGCCTTTAACAAAAATATAACGTCCTTTAGGATCTGATTTGGTATCATGCAAATCAAAAACAGTGTCCTTAGAAAATAGGATTGCCACCCCTCTTGCTTTAGATGAGCCTGGCGCATGATAGATCTGATTGAACCATTTAGAGCGCAACCCAAAAGGGGCTTGTTTCTTCACATGAGTTTCTTGCAGGCAGACCACGTGCGGTCGCTGCCTTGCTAGAAAGTTAGAAATGCGAGAGCGCTTAATTGGGTGTTTAAACCCTCTGCAGTTCCAAGTTAACAGTTTCAGACTTTTAGGCATTATAGGCATTGAGCATGAGGTTTAGTACACTTTACCAGGAGACTTAAGGTGTTGTTTCACTAATGCAAACTAAATCAATCCTAATGTGAACTGCTATTTTATAAGAGCTGGTAACTAGTTCAGGGAAATAGCAGAGTTAAATTAATAAAGAAAAAACGAGGAAAAAAGACGAAAAGAGAAAAAAGGGGAAGAAGAAAAAGAAAAAGGGGGGAATGCCAATCCACCCGCCAATAAAGAACAGAACAACTATATTCTACTCACTCACACCCAATACTTGGGTGAAGTTTCACAGCTACCCAGTAACTAGGGTGCTAGGGAAAAAACCCCTTTAGGTTTCCCTTATTTGAAACTCTCAAGTCCCTACCAGGAGGGCAAAAGCTATAAGTAAACCACAAATACTTTAACCTTCCTCCCCCATCCTCATTTATTAAGCCTTAAAAACTCTAACATCTGGGTAATATAAATATCAACCTTAGAAACCATGAAGAGGTGAACTAAGCCTTAATATGCGTGCTTTGCACCATTAGTTGCTGTATGGATATCGAAGGCAAGAGTACTGTTGTCAGATCTGGAAATAAAAGTTAGTTGTATAACCTCTCCTGTGGAGCTAGTGAGGAGAAACACAATAAATGTTAACGGTTAGTAAAGTCCATTAATTCAACAGAAAAAGGCCTCATCAAAAGTTCTAAGGCAATGAAGGTATGTCTGTGAAGACATTTCCCTTACAAGCAGCTCTATTGATGCGACTTGTAAAATAGCTTTCTAAGGGTTAACAGTTTCATAACAAATTCAAAGTGATTTCACACAGGCAAACTCCCCCCCCCCCCAACAGAACTGCTTGGGCTCATTGATTTTGCTAGCTAACATGCATGTTTTATACCTCTGTTTGTTAAATGATGCATTACCCTAGTAATCAGTTCTTCTGCTGAGCTTTGTAAAGCAGAGTTCTCAAGGTTAACATTTATATAACAGTTTCATAACAGTTTTATAAGATAAAAGCCCAACGGGGCTATTGAGGCAAGTTAACTTTTTGTTAGCTCCAGTGGAGTTTATGTAGAGTTACAGAGATTTAAACCGCATCTTCAGATGGCTGACTGTCTACAGACGCTTCAAAGTTCTTTCGTAGCTCCTTTTCTTCTTCTTCTGAGTATTTGATGGCCAGAGCGTTCAACGCGATGATTCCTGACTGCGCATCATGGATCTTGTAAAAGGCGCCATTTTTAAACAACAGGAGATCCGAAGTCGGGCTCCATCTGAACCTCAGGTTGCTCTCATGCAGCTTGCTGGAAACGATCTTTAGCTTTCTCCTTTTCTCAAGTGATTCTGGCGAAAGATCAAGCAGGAGCAGGATTTTCTTCCCCCTGTATACGATAGCATCCATTTGCCTTGATTTTTGAAGTATAAGGTCTCTCAGTCGAGAGTTAGTAAATTGGACTAGAATGTCTCTAGTAAAATTGCGCCGTTGCGAGGAAATGGCGCCCAGTCTTTGAACTCGAACTATGCTAGCAGCCACGTTGTCGGGAAGGGAAAATGTCTCCCTCAGCCAGTCTGCCACAAAAAGCAGCAAGTCCTGTTTCTCTTCCACTCTCTCGTCAAATCCGCGAAGCTTAATATTTAGGGCACGCCATTTATGTTCCAAGGTTGCCAGTCTGTTTTGCAATTTATGCTCGTTTTCTTTTAAGGTGGTGACTTCCCTTTTTAACGACAAGCCCAGCTCCGCTGAGCGCTCAGCTATGTTTGCAGTCGTATTGAGGTCTTCTGTGAGTTCCCCAATCTTTTCTTTCAGTGGCTTAATATGATCTATAATGGCTTCATTAAAATACTTGTGAATGTCCATTTTTAATAGATCTAAGTCCTTTTTAGTAATTGGTCTTTCTGCTTCGCTATCAGACTGAGCAGCGTCAGCGGGCCTGGGAGAGGTTGGAGTGGGCGCCATATTAGGGCCGTCTGGGGAGCACGCGGTCGGGTCACCCACCTTTAAAGCGTTTTCAGGCAAGAAGAAAGCCGATACCAGGGTTTTCTTTTTCGGAGCTTGCTTCTGTTTGCTTCGGACGGCTTTTCCTTTTGTTTTTGTAGACATTAGAGTTTGTTTCGTTGATTTCTGGAGGCTTTGAGGAAGGAGGAGATCGGAGCTAGCTTAGGTTGCGTCCGCCATTAGCTCGCGACGCTCCGCCCCCCTCTGCTCTCCGCTATTTTATCTTCACAACAACCCTGTGAGGTGGGGTGGGGCTCGGTGGGTGTGCCTGGCCCCCAAGGAGTCCCCCAGCCAACTCCCACAGCACGAGGCGCGATTTGAACCTGGGTCTTCATCACGATGCCACGCTGACTCTCTGTGACCTTGTGAGAAATCAGAGCCCAAGAGCACCTGTGAGCTTTCGTGGGCACCGAGTTCTAGACCCGCCTGCCCATATACAAGGCATACAATGTACTGACATGTTTCAGCAGATGCGGCCAGAAACAACAAGCGAAGCTCCTGTGGCCCTTACAGTTGAGGCTCCGTTCCAGAAGAAGAGGCCCGTCCGTGTCTCAGGAGGGCTGCTGCTCACGTGGAGCAGAGGGAGATGAGGAAGGCCACCTCAAAGGAGGGCCCCCTGAAGTCACTACGCAGCCCACAGTGCCTTCACCAGCTGCCAGACTCCACTAGGTGGAGATGCCGCTGTGGAGCAGGTGGCTGAATGCAGTGCCCGAAAAAACTGCCTGGGCTCCAAGCAACAGTTTAACAGCTTTCTTGTAGTTCTAGAAGTTATTTCTCCAGCTATCTAACCAGAAGTTATTTTATTTTTGTGCCTCCTTTAGGGTCACCAAGATCATGTCCTGCACAGAGACCATGAAGGATTTCTCTCCAAGTCACAAAGAGAATCCCTGAAAACACCCAACATGCAACAGGGACTCTGGATAATTCTCTCATGACCAGAAGTAACTGAGCTGCCATCGAGGCACTCCACTCAGATTCATCAACAGAAGGAAGTCATCACACCCAGGCTGGACTGCGCATGCAGCCTTTTGGTCTTTATGACTTTTGCGACTGCTTTGCATGGACATGGCGCTCACTTCCTGCATACCCTCCATGCCTCTGATGAAATGAGCCATGTTTCTTGAAAGCTTACACTACAATAAAATTTGTTAGTCATAGAATCATAGAGTTGGAAGGGACCTCCAGGGTCATCCAGTCCAACCCCCTGCACAATGCAGAAAACTCACAAACACCTCCCCCTAAATTCACAGGATTCCCAAGGAGGAACCGCCCTGACGGTTAGGAAGTTCTTCCTAATACTGAGCCAGAAACTCTTCTGATTTAATTTCTGGTCTGACCTTCTGGGGCAACAGAAAACAATTCTGCACCATCCATTTATGGCAGCCCTTCAACTACCTGAAGATGGTGATGCTATCACCTCTTCTTCAGCCTTTCCTTGTAGGACCAAGCCCTGCCACCATTCATATCTCAAGGCCTTTGACGCTTCCTCAGGAGACTGGAGGCTGTTCCTCCTACAACCGAGAAGACCGTTTCCTGCGGACTCACCCAGGAAAGATACTCACACTGTCGTCATCTGCTGCGATATGGAAGCTGATCTCGGCAATCCTGTCAAAAGGTGCGCTGGAAAAGAAGGAGGCGTGCCGGTCAGGGGCAGCAGCAGCGATGGAATGTGGTGCAGAAATGCCTCTCTTCATGCAAATATTGCTGATTTGCCCACCACAGACATGCACACAACCCCCCACCCCTCCCGCCACAGCCAATGAGCTGGACCCGGACGAGGGAGGGTAAAGTTTAAATCGCCCCCCAAGTCACCCTCATAAAGTTCTTATGGGGACAAGCTCCTATGGGGGAGACGTCCTCCACCCCATTCTCCAAATGAAGAGCTCCAGGAGGGCCTCCACACACAAGCCCTGAAGGAAGGAGGAGGCACGGCTCACTTGATGTTGTCCTCCTGGTCAGCAAACTCCTCGTCATTGAAGCCAAACTGATCCACAAAGTTGGCTGTCATCTGCTGAATCTGGTATTCCGAGAATGCCTGCGGGAACAAGCACGCCGTCACTGCAGTGCCCCCTCCAGCCCACCTGCCTCACTGCTGAGGGGGGGAAACACAACAGCTGGCAAAGGAGCGCCGCAGTTGGCCAATCTCACCTACCCCTGAAAGCACCATTTGGCATTCTAAAGACCTCAGAGGGCAGGTTGGTTTCTGTAACAAAAGATTCTTCTAACCTTTTGGCTGCCAAAGTTGGCTAAAATAAAAATGTGGGAGAGCTGAGGATCCCAAAGCAAAATCCAATTTTAAAAAAGGCACAATCCACTTAACACCTTTTATTAGGATCAACCAAATGACACGGCAGTGTGTGAGCCTTTGCGTTCATTAGAACTCTTCCTCAGGCTGGATGTTACCAAAACAAAATTCATTGGAAAAAACTGGTCACAGCCAGCCTGATGAAGAGATCTGATGAACTCAAGAGGCTCATTTGCTGGCTCCTCGCAAGAGGCATTCTGGGGACAGAAAAGGGCAGCGGCCGCTGAGTCCTCATCAGCAGGCCCAGAACAGCACACCAAATAAACATTCTGATACGATTCGAAGGCAGGGTTTTGGCAAGCTGTGAATCTCTTCCTCATTCTACCTGCTTGCGGGAAAGCGGGAGGAAAGTCGGAAATCAGATGAAAATCAATCAATCAATCCTGACCCCTGGAGCCAAAGTGTGCAAGGCGGGTTAAGGCATCCAACCACACCATGGTCTTGGTTCTGAACACTTTCCCAGCCTTTCTTCCATGCTGGAGCCTGAGGTGTGCGCGCAAACGTGACTCTGCCTTCTGTGGCTTCTCCAGGGGAGCCTTGTCTCCTCCAACCGGCAGTGAGTGGCAAGTGGGGAGAGCTCTTCTCTCTCTCCATCCATCCATCCATCCATCCCGCAGTGCCCTGGGTTGCATGGGGGGTCTTCTGCACACCAAGCAGAGGCCTCCTGAGCCCCTTGTGCAAGAGCTCCCTCGTCCAGCACAAAGGCAGCCCCCTGCACCTACTGCCCCCTCCCCAAACACAGCAGGCTTCCTTCCTTCGGCTGCCGGTCCAGGGCTGGCTCTCCTCTGGCCTTCCAGGGTTTGGCAAGAAGACAACCACCACAGGAATTCTCCAGGCGCGAGCCAGCTGGGAGACTTGCAGCCTGCATCCAGCCCCATTCCATTGTGAGCCCTAGAGCAGGCTCCACCTGGCACCAGGTACTCCAACCATGGGTGCTGCAGCACTTCCACCACCTGCCCACAGGGAGGGTTACCTGCTGGAGAGAGAGGTCGTTGGGGAAGGCTGCCTCCAGATCCTCGTCCTCGCGGGAAGAGTGCAGGTGGTGGGTGCTCACCTGGAAGGAGAACTGACATATGAGTGGCAAGAGTGAGGGAAGCCGCCAGCAGCATCGGCCCCCCACTGCCTCCCCCACCCCACCCACTGCCTCTCAACAGGAACGCGACAAGCCTAGCAAGGTGGGCGATCAAAACTCAGCTCCCTATATTGGAAAGGAAGCCCCACACTCTGCTCAGTGCAGAACCAGACCCCAGAAGTCCCCGCTCAGAGATTCAAGCACAGCCAAGCCAGAGGACTTTCCCAGCCTGGTCTCCCTCACCAAGTCCACCGTGTTCCGCCGATTGGCCTCGCTCAAAGTCTCCTCCACGAAGCTCTCCCATCGCCCTCGGCAGTCCTCAGGAAGCCCTGCAGGGAAAGGAAGCCCGCTTTGACTCCTGGGTCCAGTCTACAGACATCGTCTGGAAGTTCTGCGCTTCCCAGGACAGACCAGGAGCGCAGCACGCAAGGAGCTAAGGCTTCGGTCTCCCTGCCCTCATGCCATTTTCCCAACCTGAAGCAGCAGCCTTGGTGACTCCCTCTGGGACCCTGTAGCCCACTGGGACATGTTGCATCTCCCCAACGGGGCCAGCAGCAGCTCCCCAGGGCCATTTCACCCTGACCCAGATGACAGCCCAGGTTAACCCGGTCTCAGAAGCTAGGTGGGGTCGGCCCTGGCCAGTATGTGGATGGGAGGCCAGCAACCAAGCCAGGGTCTCTAGGCAGAGGCAGGCAATGGCATTAACCACCAGTCATGATCCTAGGCCTAGTGCAGTCTACAAGCTCCAGGGAAGCCTGTAGTGTAGTAGTGACCAGACCTACATTTCCCAGGATCCCTTCTGTCCCTCTGATAGGGTGGGCAGAAGTTTAGGAGGGAAAACTTGCCCAGTGAAGAACAGAGGGGTGGGACCTGGGAGGAAACTATAAAAGAACTAGCTAGAGAGGGAGGGCTGTTCTCTCTGGAGAGGCTGCAGTCATGATGGCTCCCTCATCCAAAGAGTGGTAAGTCAGTTGGATTTACAGGAAGGGAGAGTAAACTTGGTTGAGTCAGGGCTTTTATTTCTTTGCACCTTTCTGTTTCCTTGTTCATTGTTGCACTAAATAATTAAAACCCACTTGTTTGTTCTTGAGCACTTATAACAAAATTATTGTTGTTATACTGCCTGGGTCTGCATGCCTCTTCAGCCATGATTAAGAGGTACTTCCTAACAGCGAAGACCCAGAAGTGGGGTGGGTCCAGAGTGGGCCCAGAGTGGTGGCAGCAAGTAGCCAGTAGAGGACCTCCCTGTGACACCACCTCTGAAACATCTACTGCCTTGAAACCCTCCTGGGCTGCTGTGTGTCAGCAATGACTTGATGATCAAAAGGAAAACCACCACCATGGGCCTGTCTCAGGTAATGCAGGAGCCCTCCCCCACCCCCGCACACACCCATTTCCTGTCTCAGGTACTACCAGGCCTCCCCACTGTGCATGCAGGTGGTCACCTTCTTGATGTCTTCCTCTAGGCAGGAAGAAAGTGATCAGAAGGACTGACGATGACCCCATTGCCACAGAAAGGACACTGGGTACCTGAACCCACAAAGCTGGAAATTAGCCATCTGCAGACAACCCTTACTGCTTTACTTTTCAAGGAGAAATATAAGCTTGATAACATTTGGAAGAACAATTAAAACTGAAAATTCAAAATTCAAGTCTGGAAAATAAGGGCTATTTTATAACTTCAGGGTGGGGGGGGGGGAGGTTTGACTTTAAAGTTTAGAGGGACAGACTCTGAAAACGACCGTGCCAGATGCCTTTCCCCGCTCATGAGCCCTGAAGGAAGATGGCTCCTGTCCTCAAACATGCACCCAGGGAAGGGCCTCCCACTGAAGGAGGGATTACTGGCTGTCTGCACCACAAACACATTGCGCTGGCGCAAGGAAAAAGGGACTCCTTCCCATACCAGGACTTCCGCATTTCTTCCAATTTATCTCCCCAGACGCTTAAATCACAGACAACTGATGAAATACATCACTGAAACTTTTAGCAATGCAGGTTTATCCTACAAATGGGGATATTCCTTTAAACATCAGAAACAAAGGGAAAACGACAGTAAGTGCAGACAGGTTCAGAAATATTTTGTTCTGTGCACATCTAACAACCAGAGGGCAGGATGGGTGCTTGTTCTCATCCTGGGGCAGGGGGAAACACTGGTTTAAATGGAAAGAAGGAAGAAACACCTTTTGCAGGAACCAGAGAAAAGGGCAAACAACTATCTGGATTCTGGATCTTCAGGAACTGACAGTCTACAACTCATTAACTCAGCATGCTAAAGTAACGGCAACTAAGTAGGCCACTAAAAGTTGGCTGTAGCAGAACACAGCCAGTGATCATGGCTTGAAATGGTCCAGATGCTCTCTGTTGAGGGACTGAATGGAAGATGGGAGGAAAGACTGAAGGAGCTGGGGATGTTCAGTCTGGAGAGGAGGCGGCTGAGCGGTGATAGGATCACCATCTTCAAGGACTTGAAGGTCTGTCATATAGAGGATGGGGTGGAATTGTTTTCTGTGGCCCCAGAAGGTAGGACCAGAACCAAGGGGTTGCAATTAAATCAAAAAAGTTTCCGGCTCAACATTAGGAAGAACTTCCTGACCGTTAGAGCGGTTCCTCAGTGGAACAGGCTTCATCCTCGGGAGGTGGTGGACTCTCCTTCCTTGGAGGTTTTTGAAAAGAGGCTAGATGGCCATCTGACAGCAATGAGGATATGTGAATTTAGGGGGAGGGGTCTGTGAGTTTAGAGCAGTTCCTCAGTGAAACAGGCTTCCTCCTTGGGAGGCGGTGGGCTCTCCTTCCTTGGAGGTTTTTAAACAGAGGCTAGATGGCCATCTGACAGCAATGAGGATCCTGTGACTTTAGGGGAGGGGTTTGTGAGTTTAGAGCGGTTCCTCAGTGGAACAGGCTTCCTCCTGGGGAGGTGGTGGGCTCTCCTTCCTTGGAGGTTTTTCAACAGAGGCTAGATGGCCACTTGACAGCAATGAGGATCCTGTGAATTTAGGGGGAGGGGTTTGTGAGTTTAGAGCGGTTCCTCAGTGGAACAGGCTTCCTCCTGGGGAGGTGGTGGGCTCTCCTTCCTTGGAGGTTTTTCAGCAGAGGCTAGATGGCCATCTGACAGCGATGAGGATCCTGTGAATTTAGGGGGAGGGGTTTGTGAGTTTAAAGGGGTTCCTCAGTGGAACAGGCTTCCTCCTTGGGAGGTGGTGGGCTCTCCTTCCTTGGAGGTTTTTCAACAGAGGCTAGATGGCCATCTGACAGCAATGAGGATCCTGTGAATTTAGGGGGAGGGGTTTGTGAGTTTAGAGCGGTTCCTCAGTGGAACAGGCTTCCTCCTGGGGAGGTGGTGGGCTCTCCTTCCTTGGAGGTTTTTCAGCAGAGGCTAGATGGCCTTCTGACAACAATGAGGATCCTGTGAATTTAGGGGGAGGGGTTTGTGAGTTTAAAGGGGTTCCTCAGTGGAACAGGCTTCCTCCTTGGGAGGTGGTGGGCTCTCCTTCCTTGGAGGTTTTTCAACAGAGGCTAGATGGCCATCTGACAGCAATGAGGATCCTGTGAATTTAGGGGGAGGGGTTTGTGAGTTTAGAGCGGTTCCTCAGTGGAACAGGCTTCCTCCTGGGGAGGTGGTGGGCTCTCCTTCCTTGGAGGTTTTTCAGCAGAGGCTAGATGGCCATCTGACAGCAATGAGGATCCTGTGAATTTAGGGAGAGGGGTTTGTGAGTTTAGAGGGGTTCCTCAGTGGAACAGGCTTCCTCCTTGGGAGGTGGTGGGCTCTCCTTCCTTGGAGGTTTTTAAACAGAGGCTAGAGGGCCATCTGACAGCAATGAGGATCCTGTGAATTTAGGGGAGGTGTTTGTGAGTGTCCTGCATTGTACAGGAGGTTGGACAAGATGACCTTTTCAACTCTATGATTCTATGAAAGCTGCATGTCCTTGAGACAGGACTCACAATAGAACTACAAAAAAGGGAACTGCAACAAACACCAAACCCTAACAGGAAAAAGTTGCAGAAAAATAAATTTGTCCATGTCAGACCAATACCCCCTCTAAGCTGCGGAGTCTTGTAAGCAAAAATTCTACTTTGTGAGCTGCGAAGTATTAAAGTTGTGAGTGAGCAATTTGGCTACTGAATAAATTAGTTAGCTCTGGGACCATCCTTCCAGACCTGAGGCAAAAACGTGCGAGCTGGAGGCTAAAAAACTAGCTCACACTAACTCAGCTTAGAGGAAACACTGCTCCAGACACAAATTGAAAAAGACCCAAAGGACACATGCATACTCAGGGTGCCTTTTAAGGGATCTGGAACTTCGCTGGCAAAAATGTATCCCCACCCCCACTCCGGCATCCTGCCTGGCTGCGGCCACAGCTAGATCGACCCTTCCTGAAGTGGAAGAAAACGCTGCCTTGGCCTGGCTGCTCTAAGCAGTCAGGAATAAGCACTTGGCTGAGACCACCAAGGACTCCGGAACCCCCCTCTCAACCTCTCCCTTGCCTTGAGACCCCCGTGGGACAGCCATGAGTTCACTGTGCCTGGACAGCACACCCCATGCTGCTGCTGCTCTTGTGGCAGATTTCTCAGCAAACCTGGCAATTTCCTCACGTCTGTCTTGTCTGTCCAGGGCTCCGGATTTCAGTATCCAGATTGGAAATCAGGTCTCTTGATGACACACAGGGTGGAGCAAACGAAGACCAGAATTTGGAGGCATCCAATGAAGCTGACGGGCAACCGATTCAGAAGAAAGGGGATCCCTTCAGTGATGGTGAGATTCGCAGCCAGTGGATGTGGTCGGGGTGGCCACAAGTGGAGAGGGCATTCGGGGGGGGGCATCAATGGCTACTAAAGGGAACCACCTCCACGGGCCACTGATCGAACCCCACTGGGTCCTTCTTGTCCTTGCATGTGGACAAGCATGGGCAAACCCATTTCTGTCTGGGAGGGGTCACAACAAGACGGGCCAAGGAAGGCCACGGCACCTCAGTCTAAGCAGGGAGCTGCTACTCACCAGCCGGAGCTGCCCTCATCTCAGCAGCCCTGCAGTCTGAAACCAAGTGAGCCCCCCAAGGCAGCTCCTGCTGGCAGAAGCGATTGGCAGAGAGAAGGAGCGGGTACCCAAGCAGCAATGTGGAGGGCAACAGCAACACCTCCCCTCCCTCTTACCTCGAATGACCTCGCAGAGCTGGGCCTGCATGGGGCCTTTCTCCACATTCTGCACCACCGTGTTGGCAATGCGGGTCAGGTGGCCCATGTTGCCCCTCCTCATTCCACCTTCTGCCCTGGGGGGGGGGGGGGGAGGGAGGGAGAAAAAGAAGTGGTCAGGCCAAGGGGAAGCAGCTTGCCATCCTCAGGTTGTGACTACAGCTAGGTGCAAAACAGCAGCCAGAAGCTCTTCCGCATCGCATTCCAGCCAGCGTGACCTGCCCAAGCTGTCCCGGCAAGGAGGAAGCCGAGAGAAGAGCCAACGGAAGGTGGGCCACAGTGCTGCCCCGCCTGTGTTTCGCCTGCAGAGCCAATCCAGTGTGGTCATTTGAGCGTCCAGGAACGAGACAGCTCAGGAGGCTCAGACTTGCCTGCTGCCACTCCCGGCATCACCTGCTCTGCTGGGTTGTCGTGAGGGTCTCTTGGGGAGGCCCTGGCAGCAGAGCCCCCTGGGCAGCAGCAGCCTTCCTTCCCTTTCTTGCTGGGGGACTCCTCCTGAGGGGCCACAAAAAGATCTGACACAGGGCCAGCGAAGACTTCTCCTGGGGCTGCAGCCACAGACAGGCAGGCAGGCAGCCCATGGACACCTTTTGCCTGGAAGAACACCAGCCTCCCCACTAAGAACAGTGTGCTTGAATGCAGGACGTGACGCACTTCCAGCCTGACTCGCCACAGCTCTCTCCTCAACTACTTTATTTCCACAGCAACAGAGTCAGGTCAGGCTGAAGGCACCCAGTGACTCTCTACATGCATCTCACAAAACTCCTCCCCTGGTTTTGCTTTCATACCAAGGAAAGGAAACCCCAGGGTTAAGCTGGAACACAGACACCAACCCCAAAGTGGCTGCTGCTGCTGGGCTAGATCCCCCACCCAGGCCCAGAATGCTTTTCCTACGGTCAGTTTCATCTGAACTCAATACCATCCTATCAGTTCCCTGGGAAAACTAGAAACTGCTCTGGAAACATATCTGTCCTTAAGCATTCACAGGTACTGAATTTCCACTTCCCAGGGCACGGGGATAGAGACGGGGGTAACAGTACAGCTCCATGGTCTTCTGGATGAAACACGAGCTCTAGATGCTTTTCTCTCTGGGGTATGGCCTTGGCTGTGCCGTTCAAGGGCCACAGGGGGCAGAGCACACAGGGGGCTCTCAGGGGCCTTCGGGACCATCCACCACAGCATCCTCCGCTGGCATGGTGTCTTGCCAGGGCCGCCTTCCCCCCTGGTGGACAGGTGCCCCAGGGCGACACTGTCCCACTCCTCGCTCTTTGCCACAATGGGGGGGGGCACAAGACTCCCACTCTTCTCCCATCTGTTTAACTCTCCACTTGAAACTAATGAGAGAAATGACCCAAAGATCTGGACCAGTCCTTCCTTCTCATCTGACTCCAACAAGCCAGCAGAGACCTCTAATCAGTGGTGTAAAGAGCCAGATGTGAGCAATCCAACAGAAGCTTAATCCAGATGAGATCAGAGGCAGTCAGAGACAAAGCTGACCTGGACGGGCAGGCTCACAGTCGGGGGAGGATCCTGCTCTGAAAATTCTGCTTGGCCCGTTAAGCATGATCAGGTTGTTGAGGCGGCAGCAGACCCACCCAGTCCCCCAAGTACCTCACCTCCTACCACTGAATCCAGGAAGTCACAGAAGACGAGGCCTCCGCTGCATCCCAAAAGAGTTTCACAAAAGCACCAGGAGAGGAGGGGGGGTGATGGCAAAGACATAGAGCTCCATTCTCTGTGGAGGCCACTGACCCCTGATCTCCAGACAGAAACTTATTTGGGGGGGGGGGGGCGGTCTGCAGCTGGCACCTTCTTCTGTTCATTTAAGACAGTTACAGCCTATTTGTCTCCTGAGCAATGGGACTCAAAGCAGCTTATGGGAAATTAGAAACAAATGCAGAAATGCAGGAAAGGAGACCCATTCATGGGCCATCAAAAGCATGTCAGAAAACCTGCTTTACAGAGCCTCCAAAACGTGCTGAAGTTTGGCAGAAGCCTTCGTCACTTTCTTGAGAAATCCACTGCCTAACACAGGTACTGTCACAGAGAAAGAAACCCCAAGCTAAAACTGTTTTCACCAACCTGGATGGAGAACCTACTAGTAATTCCTGGCCTGGTTATTGTGGCTGCCTTGTGGGCACATGTGGGCTGGGTAGGGTTAGGCCTTGCAGTGTGGAGGGTCCCAGTGAATGAAGGTCTTTCTTTCAAGGTCAATGCCAGCCAGCCCTCGAAATGGAAGGGAATGGAACAGAGAAGCAAACTGGCAGCCAGGGCAGCAAATCCCTCCTGCCAATAGCCAGGTGTGGGCTGTTCTCCACGGGCAGGTAAAGCACCTTACAGCTCCCTAGTCCTGAAGAGCCAGCTGGGTTGTCTATTTCTCCAGCAAAAGAGCAGGATCCAGCGCAACCATGAGGTGTGTCGATCTCACTGGAGGAGGAGGAGTTGTGCCTCCTCCCTGCTCCGGAAAGCCAGGCACACATGCCAGGAAGCTGGATCAGCTGGAAGCCTTTGGATCAGGCTGGCTGGCGCTGGGCCATCCGATCATGCCTCCCCAAGGGGGGAATCACCTGACTAGAACAACCAATCCCAAACAGAGTGCTGAACACTAAGGGGGGGGGGGAGAAGCTGGGAAGAAAAGGTAAGAACAATAAGGTTAAAATGGATAAAAGGAAGTCCTTCTTCACCCAAAGGGTGATTAACATGTGGAATTCACTGCCACAGGAGGTGGCGGCGGCCACAAGCATAGCCACCTTCAAGAGGGGTTTAGATAAAAATATGGAGCACAGGTCCATCAGTGGCTATTAGCCACAGTGTGTGTGTGTGTGTGTGTGTGTGTGTGTGTATAAAAATTTTGCCACTGTGTGACACAGAGTGTTGGACTGGATGGGCCATTGGCCTGATCCAACATGGCTTCTCTTATGTTCTTAAGAAGGAATGTGGCTGAATCTTTACTGAAGACTGTGCCGGGTTGGGGGGGAGAGACACCTGCCCATCCTTTGGTGAGGAAAAACCCTGGTGCTCAAATGTTTCTTTCCCCTTGAAGACAGGGATGTGGAAAAGATGCACCAGCCGGGGGGGTGGGGGTGCATGGCTGAGAAACAGCTGCCAAGAGTGTCTCCAGCAGAACAAATGAGACCAGGCCGGACTGCCTAACAGAGGAAGAGGCAGATCCCTCAGCAGCAGCAGCAGCTGCCCTACAGGGGTCCTCCTCCAGCAGCCACCCGGGGGGGGGGGGTGGACAGGGAGGCTGGGAGGGCAGCCCCTGGTTTTATTCATCTACATTATTCATAGTCCACCTGCACCCCCCCAAGACTCCAGGCAGATGCCACAGCACAAGTCAAAGCCCCTCTCAACAGGAGGGGGCATCCAACAGACAAAGCAGTAAGGGTTGGTCTTCAGAAATCTGAAAACGGAGCTCTGGAAGCACAAGGCATTAACAGGACACCTTAAATAATGCAGTGATTACATGGCAGGGTTGTAACTCCAGCAACAGTGGTATAGTTCATAATCCAAACACAGTTATAGTACAGCCCAAATCCCCTCCAGAATTCATTCAGTGTTGTATGGAGCACAGAAAGCCAGGAGGGTGGGAGTCTTCCGGCCCTCGTTCCATTAGAGGGGGCCACAACAGAGAAGACTGGGTGCTGTGCAGCCGCTGCCCATTTTCAGGGTGGCACCTGCAGGAGGCCCTGCTCCAGTGGGCATGGGGGAGAGGCAGCCCCACAGGTCAGACGGTCAAGGGCTTTGTATGTGATAGAAAGAATGGCACAACAGCCAGGAGCGACTTCTATCAGATGCATCTGATTTGTCAATTCTCTCAGCTGACCTGGCTGTGTTGATCAATATTTCTGTAAACTCACAGCTGGATTACTACAATATGCTCTACGTGGGGCTGCCCTCGAAGACAACCAGAAAACTACCACTGGTCCAGAACACGGCAGCCTGACTACAGCCAGGGGCTAGCTGCTGGGAACATATACTGCCCATTTTGAAACAGTTACACTGGCTGTCGGTCTGTTTTTGAGTTCAATTCACAGTGCTGGTTAGGACCTTTCAAGCCCTTCATAATCTCAGACCCAAGTATCTGAAGGACTGCCTTTTCCCATGTGACCCTGCCTGTGTGCCAACTATGACAGCCAGGCAGACATCTTTTGCTGACCCCACCACTTAAGGTGGGCTGTCTGGCATCAACCAGAGTCTGGACCTTTCCCATCACAGCTCTGGCTCTCTTGGAGAGCCAGTTTGGGGTAGTGTTAAGCGTGTGGACTCTTATCTGGGAGAACCGGGTTTGATTCCCCACTCCTCCGCTTGCACCTGCTGGAATGGCCTTGGGTCAGTCATAGCTCTGGCAGAGGTTGTCCTTGAAAGGGCAGCTGCTGTGAGAGCCCTCTCCAGCCCCACGCACCTCACAGGGTGTCTGTTGTGGGGGAGGAAGGTAAAGGAGATTGTGAGCCGCTCTGAGACTCTTCGGAGTGGAGGGCGGGATATAAATCCAATATCATCATCTTCTTCTTCTTCTTTGGAAGGGGCTCCCTTCCAAAGGGGATGTGAGGGGTGAGGAAAACCAGTGGGGTCCCAGGACTGAAATTACATCGCGAGGACAGGGAGGGAAGGGCTGGAGGTGGAGTGGCTCTGTACATCAGAGAGGACAGACAGCCCAGGAAGACAGAGAAGGTAAGAGAAACAGAAAAACTATGAGTGGAAATAGTGTGCTCAAAAGGAAGCTTAACGGAAAGGAGTCTGTTCTTGCCCACCTGATCAAAGTTAGAGGAGGACTTAAAAAGAGCAAAAAAGGGAAGCAGCTAGATGAAATAACTGTGTTATAATAGGTGACCTTAATTGCCCACGTGTTGATTGGGCCATTATGTATTCAAGTCAGAGACAAAGACTGGACTCTCTCAGTGATTGTGCCGTGAAGCAGATGGCCACAGAACCTACCAGGGGAGGAGGCAATCCTGGACTTGGTCCTAAGTAATGCCCAAGCCCTGGTGAGAGATGGAAAAGTGACTGCAGTGCTTGGGAACCAGTGACCATAACCTTTCTGTAAGAAGACCAACACAACCACTTTTAACTTTAAAAGGGGTAGCTTCTCTGAGATGGGGGCTTGTGGGGAAGAGACTGAAAGGAAATGTGAGGAGGGTCAAATCTCTTCAGGAAGCCTGGAGACTATTTAAAGCTGCAATCCTGGAAGTTCAGGTAAAATGTGTTATCACAGGTCAGGAAAGGTACAAATAGGTATTTTAAAAGGCCTGCATGATTAACAAAGTAATGGAAGCAGTAAAAGATAAGGATTTCTTTAAGCAGTGGAAGGCTAGTCCAAGTGAGGTAAATCAAAGAGAATGAACACAGGCAGTGAGCGGCAAAGGTGCTTCAGAGGGATCCACTGAGGCATCAACATGGCAAAGAAGTCTCAATGTGAACAAGTGCAAATTAACAAGTGCAAAAACTCGTAACTATAAATACATGCTGATGGGGTCTGAACAGGCAGAGACTGACCCGATCTTCGAGTATTAGATAACTCACTGAAAACACTGATCTAGTGCGCGACAGCAATAAAAAAGACAAATGCTATGCTGGGGATTAGGAAAGGAACTGAAAACAACTCAGCCAGTATCACGGTGCCCCTGTATAAATTGATGGTGTGGCCACATTTGGACTCCTACGTACAGTTCTGGTCACACCTCAAAAAAGATATTATAGCATTGTGAAAAGGCAACTGAAATTATTAAGGAGGCCACTCAATGTGGGTCTGACGGGCCATGCTACCACTTTGGAGGGCTCACAGCCCCGCCACTGAGCCTGCAACATTTCCCGTACAATTCAAGTGTGAATAAGGAAAACTTTTTCTTCACACTTCTCAAAATGCCAGAGCAGGAGACCAATCTGGGAGCAGCTCAGCCAAGGTACTGATCTGCTGCCAGGATGTCTTCCACAAGCCAGTGAGAACCTGCTTTGGAACAGAAGAGCCACAGACTGCACTGGCTTCTCCGTGCCACTGAATGACAGCTGCTGGGCTGCAAACAGGAAGGAGACGGGGCCTTTCTGGAAGAAGATGGCTGACCACTGGCCAAACATGACTGACCTCCCTGGCAACACCAGGCCAGCTGGCCTCAGAGGGCCAGACACAGCCCAGAGCCCATTATGTGTTGGATGGGCTACTTTCACACTGGATTATCACACTCCATGTGGATTTGGTACGCAGCGGGAAAGCTCCGTTTGAAGGAAGAAAACCTTCCTTCTGGCTTTCATAGGTGTGGAGAGCTGGGTGAGTCCCCAAAGGCACTTCTGCTGTAAAGCCAAGGGAGCTTTTCTGCCCATTGCTTCTGAGATGGTTTTATTCTGCCAATAATATTCTGAACAATCTTCTGAAGGATTTATTCTGAAAACAAACCACTCATTAAAACATTTATGAACTACTCATCCATAAACACCTGCCTGCTTCCTCCTCTGGGGCTCCCCTCCCACTAAAAGAAGAAGAAAGGGGTGGGGGATGCCCCACAGGAAAATGGAGCATGTTTGTGAGGAAACTCTGAAGCGGGGGGGGGCTTGGTGGTCAGCCCCAGAGGGCGGGGACAGTCGGCATGGGGACACTTGGTGGTTGGCCCCAGAGGGTGGGGGCAGTCGGCACGGGGGGGGGGGCAGTCAGCACAGGGGGGCTTGGTGGTCGGCCCCAGAGAGCAGGGGCAGTCGGCACGGGGGGGGGGGGCTTGGTGGTTGGCCCCAGAGGGCGGGGACAGTCAGCACCGGGGGGGGGGGGGGGGGGGCTGCTCTTGCACACACCATGCAATCAATGTTTTGACTTGGCAAAGCCACACCTGAGGATGGTTAATGGGACACAAGTTGTCACAATCCAAGCCCAGAGCTACAGCAGAAGCAGAAAGCGCCTTACTGTATTTTGTCGTTTGCCTCCCAGGCATCCAGGATCCTTTGCACCAGGCAGCATGTCTGGAATAACTGGAGGGGGAGAGGAGCACAAGGTCTATGAACTGCACAGCATGCTCACCACCAGATCAGGACAACATCTGGGACAGCCTCAAGAGCATCTCCCTTTGGAAACAACATGTAACTCACACACTTGCAGAGAAAGACAGGCCAGGTGGGCGGGAAGGCCTAAGAGAGAAGGGGCGGGGTGGGATTCACGATGGCCACTTCCTTTGCCCTTGCAGGGGACACGGCACAAGGGCTGGGCTCGTGGTGGGAGACAGCCAGGGTTCCACCAGCCCATCAGGACACTGAGGCAAGCAATCCTCCAGCTGGCACTGCCACTGCCTTGCCCAGGACCGTCAGGAGAACAGATCCATTCTATTTTAACAGAGGGACCTTTCCCCAGGTTGCTTAAGCAGGGCCAGTTCTCAGCCATGGCTTGTGAGGAAGACAGAAGCTTGACGTCATGGCCAGGGAGGGGGGCTTGGAAGAAAAGGGCAACAGGAAAGGCAGAGCCCCTGCTGCTGCTGCCACACCGAGGGGCTTGCCGGCTCAGAGGCATCCTTCAAAGCAAGCAGAAGGACCAAAGGGAGGGGTGCAAAGGGGGCTCCAAAAAGCAAGCAGCTATCTGCTTCTCTGCAGGGAGGCTTCAAGAGCTAAGCCTTTGCTTACACTGTGCTTGGTGGCTGGGGAGGGGGTGCCATTTCTGCCCCATGGAAGCTCACCAGCCAACCCACCAGACAGGATGTCGAGCTGCTCCAGAGGGCTGCTCAGTGTTCCAGCCTCCTCTGTGAGGGACAGGTGGGCAGTCTGTGGCAGGGCTTGGATGAAGAGTATGGGAGATGAGCACTGGAACAGAAATGCTAAAGGAACTCCCCCCCCCCCCCCACAAACACACACACACACCCCATTCCCAGTTTGGTTTAGTAAAGCCACTGATCTCCAATTGACTGGGAGGATGAAACGACAATCAGCAATTACGGGTCTGATGCGACAACTGCACCAATGTGCTGTATAATCCTCTTTGTTTCTGTAACTTTAAAATGATAGACAAAGGATAATTCCCACACGCTACCAGGACAAGCACTGGAGAACATCTGTCTAAAACTGACAATATTGTGGAAGCCCTTTGGAAGCCATTTCCTAAATTAGGGATGTGGCCGCAGGTAATTCAAAACTTGTCCTTACAGACAAGAACACAACACTGGGAGGTGGGGGGGGGGGGGTTGCTATCTGCTGGGTGTGGAGCAAGTGCCACTGGGGGTGTCTGTGTGGAGAGGCATTTGTGAGTTTCCTGCATCGAGCAGGAGGCTAGAGGTCCCTAGGGATTATAATCTATTACTGAACAGCAAAACAGGCTCCAAGCAATTGCTCCTCACAGCCTCCACCCACACCATGGTCTTCTACATGAACTGAGGCTGACGAAGCATCAGTTTCATGGCTCTGCATGGACACCTTCTGTGCACCTGATGAGTCAGCTGGATGGCAGGATAAATGCTGTCGGCCTTTAAGGGCTCCTGTGACCAACTAGATGCCTCCCCACCCTCACGCTGCTCAGGTGGGCCACAGTCTCCCCTGCAGGGTCTGGCCACGGGGACCCCGGAGGGTGCAGGGCACTGCCTGAAGCAGCAGGAGGAAAGAGCCAGAGGCCAGGAGCACCGCCAGGGCTGACCACAGGGGAGGAGCTTCAGGAGTCACTTCAGAGATGGCTGGAAGGTGACTCCACTTGTCCTCTACACTGGGAAGTGAAGGGATTTCAGTTGCCAGGAAGGGGAACCTTGCTTGTGGGAAGACAGAAGGGCTTTTGGAGAGCAACAGCTACGTCATCTTTTACCCATGGAGTCTTCTGATTTGCTGGGCGTGACAAGAGGCTTAGGGGGGCTGCAGGAAAGCTGGAACCACATTTGGGGTTGATCTCTCTCTGACCCCTACACAAAAAGGGGCATGAAGATCTGGAGTACTGTTTAGCCCCCTGGAACTTCACCATGCTCCGATGTGTATTTACTTATTTTCCTCAGGCAGGCTCAGGGCCGGTTGCAAGAACACACATGACTGTGACCATGAAGAATACCAAGGTCAGACAATATAAACACCCTGAACGTTTTAAATTTAGTACCAGGCAAACCAGAGTGCCAGCTGCCTCAAGTGGAGCCTTCTGAGCAGTGCTGCTGGCCGTCAAGCCACTAACCGCAGGGGATGCCCACTGCCTCCGCTCCGCTGAAAGGGGGGTGGGGGACAGCTCCATTTCACAGGCCCTGCAGAATGTCTGGTCTTCCCCACCAGAGCCTCATCTGTCTTGGAGAGGAAAAGCTCCAAGCCTTCCAAAGAGAGGGAGGTTGGTCTTCCACTCAGGGTTTGGTCTTGTCAAGGAGCTGCTGTTTCATCTGAGCAACACACAGAAGCATAAGAATTGGAAGGGATCCCCAGGGTCATCTAGTCCAACCCCATGCAAAATGCAGGAAACTCACAAACACCTCCCCCTACATTCACAGGATCATTGCCATCAGATGGCCATCTAGCCTCTGTTTAAAAACCTCCAGGGAAGGAGAGCCCACCACCTCCCGAAGAATCACAGAATCGTAGAGTTGGAAGGGACCTCCAGGGTCACCTAGTCCAACCCCCTGCACAATGCAGGAAACCCACAAACACCTCCCCCTAAATTCACAGGATCCTCATTGCTGTCAGATGGTCATCTAGCCTCTGCTGAAAAACCTCCAAGGCAGGAGAGCCCACCACCTCCCAAGGGGGAAGCCTGTTCCACTGAGCAACCGCTCTAAACTCACAAACCCCTCCCCCTGAATTCACAGGATCTTCATCGCTGTCAGATGGCCATCTAGCCTCTGTTGAAAAACCTCCAAGGAAGGAGAGCCCACCACCTCCCAAGGAGGAAGCCTGTTCCACTGAGGAACCGCTCTAAACTCACAAACCCCTCCCCCTAAATTCACAGGATCCTCATTGCTGTCAGATGGCCATCTAGCCTCTGTTGAAAAACCTCCAAGGAAGGAGAGCCCACCACCTCCCCAGGAGGAAGCCTGTTCCACTGAGGAACCACTCTAAACTCACAAACCCCTCCCCCTAAATTCACAGGATCCTCATTGCTTTCAGAGGGCCATCTAGCCTCTGTTGAAAAACCTCCAAGGAAGGAGAGCCCACCACCTCCCGAGGAGAAAGCATGTTCCACTGAGGAACCGCTCTCACAGTCAGAAAGTTCTTCCTAATGTTGAGCCGGAAACTCTTTTGATTTAATTTCAACCCATTGGTTCTGGGTCCTACCTTCCGGGGCCACAGAAAAGAATTCCACACCCTCCTCTATATGACAGCCCTTCAGGGACTTGAAGATGGTGATCGTATCACCTCTCAGCCACCTCCTGCTCTTCAGGCTAAACATCCCCAGCTCCTTCAACCTTTCTTCATAGGACTTGGACATGAGTAGGACTATGCAACACAAGGGCAGTCAAGAAACTGCTGGCAGCACCATCTATCCTACGTTCTGCAATCCGGTACTGAGACAACATCTGAGGATTCCAACTGGAACATTTAACCTCTTCCCTTTTCTTTAAAAATACAAGTTACGGGCCCAAAGTCTTCCACAAAGAGTTGTCAGCGCCCCATAACTGCTTGTTAGTTGGTGATCTTAAATGACAATGAGGCGTAAACCTTTCCACCTTATCCACCTGTTCATGACCCTTCTTGTCCAAAGGAGCTCCTATACAGGCCCTGCCTGGCAGAGGTGTCAAACGTAGGGCCTGTGGGCCAGAGGCTTCCTGTCCAGGGTTCCTGTCCCTCAGGGCTAATGCACAATGGGCAGGGGAAGTGGGGGGGGGGCAGCAGGAAGACGCTGTCATGAAATGCTGCCGGAGTGCTAATGCATGAACACGTTTGCGTTTTGAGTAAAAAATGTCATTACTTAGGTTTGCCTGTGTCCTTTATAAAGTCTGTGTCACCGGTACTGGCATTACATTTTATGGTATGCCTGGCCCAGCCCAACAAAGAGACATCACTTCTGTCCGATCCGGCCCTCGTAACAGATGAGCTTGAGACGTCTGCAATGGTAGAATTGGGACAGAACGGTTAAGCAAAACCTGCTTAGTCCTACAGAGATTTCTCTGCATTCTTGACAGAAGTTGGAGCCCAGGAAGAGGAGAGCTCGGAGCCAGAGGTGACAAGAAGCAGACCAGCCTTCGCAGGGGAGGCCATCAGACAGAACTCTGCCCTGGCAAGACCACGCAGACCATCGCAGCAGTTTCCAAGCGAGCGTGTCCTCAGAAGCAGGTGCTGCTCCCCACGCAGGTGGACGTCCCCCACGGGCAAAACGGCAGGAGGGCCAGCAACAGCGTCGCCCAGGGAAAGCTGAGGCAAGACTCAAGAGTCCAAAAAACAAATCTGACCCCGTTCTGGGTTGGATTCCGGATTCACAGAGAGAGCGGCACCTCTGGAGCCACTGCAGCCCCTCATGTCTTTGGAACTGCACTAGCAGCTTTGTTTGTTTGATTGACTGGAGAATGTTCAGGAAAGGCAAGCTGAGCAGTACCAGAGCAGGTCTGCCCCGAGCTGCTCTCATTTTAAGAGATTTTGATAACAGATTCTGATGTTATTAATTTAGGAACCTTCTATCTGCAGTCTGATGAAATTGTCTGAAGATGGTCACATTAAAACAGGAAAGCTGTTGCACTCCTCTGCAAGGTCTGATCACATCTGAGATGCATTTATCTGCATACATTTTAACAGCTCTGCAATTCATACTCCTTTGTGTATAAGAGGTCATACCTCCTCTTTCCTTTCAGAGCAGCTGTGCTCTGTGGATGCCCCAGCACCCTCTTTCCATCCCCCGATTTCACCTACTCTGGCAACACTGGGAGAGGCTCGGGAGGGGGACCCAATGGCACAAACTCACCAGTGCTGCTGGGATGGAAGCTCAGGCCTCCAACGTCCTTCCAAATCTACTCTGCAGTATCATAAAGGCACTCCACACATGTTCTGAACGCTCTTTTAACCCTTCCTCTTTTTGGAACTTCTTAACAAATACCAGTTTGTGAAAGCAAAGATGATGGGGCTGCTGGCTGCTTAAGAGCCATGCCTGCCCCACTCTTTAAACACAGCTGACAGCAACTGCGCTATGGGATGCATGGCAAGAAAACCCTCCACACTGCCAAAGGCATTCTTTTCCAATTAAGTCCAGTGCTGAGCCCAGCTTTAGGCTTAATGTCTATTGAGCCCCGTTTCCATGACAATGCTTTGGATGACTGTCGACTGTGACTGGAGGAACAAGAGCACACGAAAGCGCCTTTTTCCTAGGCTGGGCTGTGCTTTGGCTGCTTCGTAAAGCGTGACCAAGGCGGTGGGAGAGGCAGACCTGTCCCTGCCGCAGAGGCACGAGAGGCCAGCAGAGGGTGGAGCAGGCACCCCTGGAGATCATGCTGCACAGCGGGCCAAGCAACTCCTGGGGGAAGGCAGGTGCCTCCCAAGCTGCCTGCCTTCCCCATCCCCCCCCAGATTCTCCAGAGCAGGGGGGCCTTCTGAGAAGAAACAAGATGGCAAAGGGAATGGCAACTGGAAGACTGTATGGTTATTATACTGACAGCCAGTTTGGTGTAGAGGTTAAGTGTGCAGACTCTTTATTTGGGTTTGATTCCCCCCTCCTCCACTTGCACCTGCTGGAATGGCCTTGGGTCAGCAAGAGCTCTCTTATCTGGGAGAACCGGGTTTGATTCCCCACTCCTCCACTTGCAGCTGCTGGAATGGTCTTGGGTCAGCCAGAGCTCTCTTATCTGGGAGAACCGGGTTTGATTTCCCACTCCTCCACTTGCAGCTGCTGGAATGGCCTTGGGTCAGCCAGAGCTCTCTTATCTGGGAGAACCGGGTTTCATTCCCCCCCTCCTCCACTTGCAGCTGCTGGAATGGCCTTGGGTCAGCCATAGCTCTCTTATCTGGGAGAACCGGGTTTGATTCCCCACTCCTCCACTTCCACCTGCTGGAATGGCCTTGGGTCAGCCAGAGCTCTCTTATCTGGGAGAACCGGGTTTGATTCCCCACTCCTCCACTTGCACCTGCTGGAATGGCCTTGGGTCAGCCAGAGCTCTCTTATCTGAGAGAACCGGGTTTGATTCCCCACTCCTCCACTTGCAGCTGCTGGAATGGCCTTGGATCAGCCATAGCTCTCTTATCTGGGAGAACCGGGTTTGATTCCCCACTCCTCCACTTCCACCTGCTGGAATGGCCTTGGGTCAGCCAGAGCTCTCTTATCTGGGAGAACCGGGTTTGATTCCCCACTCCTCCACTTACACCTGCTGACATGGCCCTGGGTCACAGTCACAGAGGTTGTCCTTGAAAGGGCAGCTTCTGTGAGAGCTCTCTCAGCCCCACCTACCTCACAGAGTGTCCGTTGTGGAGGGGGGGTGGGAAGGTAAAGGAGATTGTGAGCCACTCTGAGATTCAGAGTGAAGGGTGGGGTATAAATCCAGTATCATCTTCTTCTAAATGACTTTTCATCCCATCTGCTATCAACTCTCTTTGGGACTTTGAGTTGAAAGGTGATCAACAGATAAAGCAATGAGCCAGGTGCAGTTATTTGAGAATGGAACACCTCCTTCTCACCTGTGGGGAAAGGGTTATGCCTCTCACTGGTTCCTCAGGCAGGATTCAGGCAAATTTCCTTCTCAGAGCTTCCATACCTAGCTGAGCTCCAGCCTGTTGCTTGCTATGCTTCCCAAGAAAAGCCAGAACAGGCTGCAGAGTCCCAGAGACAGCTGGGGGAGGTCTAGAGGGCCAAGAAGCCCGAGAGCCACAGAAGAAAAACCCATCTCTGCAACTCAGAGCCCACCCATCCCATGCAACAGACTGTCCCGTGGTGCCAGCCAGAATGAGCTGCAAACAGGCAGAGCCTTTAAATGGCAATCCAGACACCAAGTGCCGGATGTATGAACCATCCTTGTTCAGATTTGTTGACAGGAGACAGAAAGTCAGCCTCCCTGGAGAGAAAGGAAAGGGTTGGTCTTGCCGGGTAGACACCCGGGATGTCTGCAGTGCTTTATCAAGGTCCTCAAACAAAAAGAGAGAAGAAGAAGACTGCAGATTTATACTCTCTGAATCAGAGACTACTCAGAGCGGCTTACAATCTCCTTTATCTTCCCCCCCCCCCACAACAGACACACTGTGAGGTGTTTGAGGCTGAGAGAGCTCTCACAGCAGCTGCCCTTTCAAGGACAACTCCTCCAAGGCCATGTCAGCAGGTGCAAGTGGAGGAGTGGGGAATCAGATAAGAGTCTGCACACTTCACCACTGCACCAACCTGGCTCTCAGAGTGGGGCTTGCAAGTCCTTCACAATTAAGAGCAAAGAGAGTGGGGTTGGTGACTTGCCTGTCAGGTGCAAAGGTTGCCGCTACCACCTGCTAGCAAGATGGTTTGATTCCCAGTGCTGGGAGGAGTCAAGTGCACACTGGCACGGACGACATCATGGAATGGAGCCGCGTGTTGAAGGAGGATTAGGCAACCAGGCAGCAGGCGAAAGGCCAGAGCCGCTCTCAGAACGCCACAGGCAGGCAGAGATGAGGGGTCTCAATCCATCAGTGAGAAAGTGGGGCCAGGAGGCTAACAGGAACTGCACTGCTAGCACAATTTCAAAAAGATGGCAGAGCAGCTTTTAAACAAACCTACAGAGAAAAGCTGAGGTGAACCCAGTTCAGGATGACTTATCCCAAAGTGATGATGTGGGAAATGCTGAGGGGGATGTTGACAGGAGTTCTGGTAGAACTTGGGTCTGACAATAGGTGGCGAAAAGGAGAACCGTGGGCAGGGAGCAAAGGGCCACAGAGCATTGGAGAGAAGTCTAGTTTCCAGATCTAGAGGCCAAGGGGCAGCAGGGCAGAGTGCTTGGTGTCAAACATGGTGGATGGGGAAACCTATGGGCGGCTGTTATCCCTGGACATCAGCTCTACAGCCAGGGCAGGGAGGGAGGGGCCAGAGGAGGTGCTGCTCTGTCTGTCAAAGAGAACACAGACTCAAGCTAGAAGCATCAGGGGAAGCAGACCCCCCCACAGAATGACTGTGAGTGGAGATCCAGGACCGAAGGGTTATTTCAAAGTGAAGCTGCATTCTCATGTCCCCTGGCCAAACCCTTGAGCCTTATCTTGATAAAGAGAAGGAAACAGGGGAACTGGCTGAAAAGAAACAAATGACTGCGCTGGAAGAGCAGGGCATGGAGCAGAGGCCCCGAGTCCAAAGGGATGCACCAAAGGGTTCTTAAAGAGCTCAAGCTGCTGATCTGCTAACCAGGGTATGTAATTTGCCACTAAAATCAGCCTCTGTGCCAGGGAGCTGGAAAGCGGCAAATGTAACTCCACGGAGGAGGCCAAAGGGGAACCAATAACCTTTGAAATCTGTCCAGGTAAGCTACTAGAACATGTTATTAAGCCATCAAAGGACACTGTCTTTGGAGGGGGGGGGGGGTGACCAAGCCACTGGAGTGGTCAGGAGTCTTCTACACATCTCTGCCACCCTGGATCCTGAGGGGGACTCAATGGGAAAGTCATCCAGGGTATAGCTATGCACACACCCCTGGATCCTCCAACAGTTTGGTGGCAACCACCCCATGAGGAGAAAGGACTAGTGTAGTGGCCATTTTATTTATGCACTGAAATATGCATACCCTGCTTTTCCTCTTCGCTTGAGGTGGTCTACGGGTAATTACCAGGGCATGCATTCATGAGTAACCAAGCCAAATAAATACCTGAAAAATACCTTAACGGTATTCTTCTGGTATTATGTAAGCTGAATTATGTATCAGAGATCTATATTCAGCCACCAATATAGCTAAGCATGAAATAAACCAAATTTATTCGGCTTTTATTCGGGTGCTTTCAGCTATACCGAAACCCCTAGCCATTTAAACTAAATAGCCCGTCAGCTATTCAGTTTAAATGCCTACCAGCCATTTCAGGGCTTCCTTTCTCCTCTGTTCCAGAGCGCGGAAAGTGGGGAAAAAGCACCGAAAAGGCTTCCTCCCAGGGAAACCAATCAGCCCAGCAGGTCCACCTGTCAGTACATCAGTCTCCTAGAAAGAAGTGGCTAAACTCCCTCTGCTTTCCTTCCCCCACTTCAGAGCAAAATGGAGGAGTTAAATGGTTTCCTCCTAGAGCAAGCCGATCAGCCTAATGGGTCACCCATCTGCTTATCAGCTACCCTGGGAGGAAGCCTTTAAAGCCCTCTGCTTCCCTTCTCTACCTGATGCAACATGACTCAAAGAGGGAAGGTATTTAAATACCTTCCCTTCCCCACCCCCACCCCGGTGTTGCACTGCAACAGCACCCCCCAGGGAGTAAAGAGAAAGTACCCATTATCTCCCTAATCCCATGATTATACCAATATTGGGATTCAGGAATATCAGTACATAGCAATATTTTCCAGCCTTAGTATACCTAACCCTGAAAAATACCTAATCTTTTTTGTGCGCACCCCTAGTAATTGCAGTCTTCCAAATAAGCAACCCTTGCAGCAGCACCTCCTGATGCTCTCCCCTGAAGGGCCTCCTCCCTCTCTCCTCTGCAGGGAGCACCCTCCACAGTCTGGGGGCTGCACTGGGAAAGGCCCGGGGCCTCCAGCAGGTGCCAGGGGGGCCATCCTTGGAAGTGGAACAGGCCACCTTTGGTGCACACGAGGAAACAGGTGGAGCAGTCCTTGAGAGAAACTCAGAGGGCTTACATGTCATCGCCAGCACCTTGAACTGAATCCCCCTGGCAGCCAGCTCAGTGTTTCAAAATGGGCAAAAAACGTTCTCATCAGCCAGCCCCTCAGAGCAAAGGGGATTCTGCTTTCTGGACCAGCTGCAGTTTGCAGAACGGCTTCAAGGGCAGCTTCATGGAGAGCAAGTTACCTTAATCCAAACATGAGGTTACAAAAGCGGCAGGGAGGGCAGGGTATAAATCAAATTAAACAAACATAAACAAACAGGGGAGCAGGATCAGTTAAGTCTAAGACTGGGAAGAGTAGGGAAATCAGGCGGGCTGAGAGGACCAGCTTCCCACAGGACGTGGAAGCCCTGCAAAGAAGACAGGCATGAGCCTTAACTGCAGACTTGCAGACACAAGCGGGAGGCACCACCCACCACGAGGAGACCACCCTCCACTCATGGAGAATAGACACCCCACACCTTTTTGATAGGATCTGCAAAGCTTTATAAGAGTTCCAGACCCACCTACAACTCAAAACCCACTGCTTTCACCACTGGCCCATCAATGCCGCGGAACCGGAGCATGGTTCCAGGCTTGACCTGAAGACACAGGATAAACCTACAGGGTGCCCTCCCCTCCTCATGGAAGGAAGCCAGAGGGTTCCCGCTGGCAAAGGGCTGCTGGGACCCTGCAGGAGGCATCTTGGGACCCTGGCGGGAAGGAGGGGGATACAGAACTTTTTCCAGTGCTGCTTCTCAAAGCAGCTGCTCCCGCTGCTCCTGACCCCACCGTGTGGGCGGCCCCCTGCACGCCATGAAGTCCTGTGGCTGGAACTGCAGAGCCCAGGCTGCCTGGCCACACACCCTACCCTTATACACACACACACACACACACGTCCTTATTTAAGTCTGGGCAATGCATGGTGTTAAGCCAAATCTTAAACTGAAACTGTGTGCCATTTCCCATGAACCTGTGCTGTGCAGGAACTAGGATGGGGGATGCCTTGCATGGAATGACAAAAGACCTTGAAGGGAGCCTCTTCTAAGAGGCTTCCAAGACAGGGCAGACTGTGTGTCCCAGAAGATCCACCTAACATTACTGCTCTGAGAAAAACAAAATAAAGAGCCTTACATGTGTCACCATGATGTTTTCAGGATGGCTGTCTGATGCTTCCAAGTCCTCCGAAGCTGTGCACCCGTCCAGTCCCTCCTTATTCTCTGTATCTTTTGTGGCTGCTTTGCTTTCATTGGCAGAGTAAGCCAGAATGACTGCTATGCACAATTCCACTTGGAAATGCAAAAAGTTATTCCAAGTGTATTTAAAAAACAAGTCCTGGAATTGAAGGAGGAGAATTAAGTTCACTCAGGACACACTTAGATCTTTACGAACATCAGAAGAGCCCTGCTGGATCAGATCAATGAGGGTCTGTCTTGTCCAGCATTCTGTCTCACCTGAGAGTCAGCTGGTTCCCCTGGACAGCCAACATCAGGTGGCACAAAGGTCGAGGACTTCATAGGAACAAAAGAAGAGCCCTGCTGGATCAGACCAGAGAGGGTCCATCTAGTCCAGCCTCCTGTGTCACACAGTGGCCAGCCAGTTCCTCTGGAGGGCCAACAACAGGGCAGAGAGGCTGAGGCCTTCATAAGAACATCAGAAGAGCCCTGCTTGGTCAGACCAGTGAGGGTCCATCCAGTCCAGCCTCCTGTCTCACACAGTGGCCAACCTGAGGGGCCAACAACAGGGTAGAGAGGCCGAGGCCTTCATAAGAACCACAGAAGAGCCCTGCTGGATCAGACCAGTGAGGGTCCATCTAGTCCAGCATCCTGTCTCACACAGCGGCCAACCAGTTCCTCTGGAGGGCCAACAACAGGACACAGATCGGTTGGCCTCCCCTACTGTACTATTCCACTGTGCTGTTCTGCTGTACTGTCCTGCTATACCATTTTGCTATACATAAGAACATAAGAGAAGCCATGTTAGATCAGGCCAATGGCCCATCTAGTCCAACACTCTGTGTCACACAGTGGCCAAAAAAAATAGCCACTGATGGACCTCTGCTCCATATTTTTATCTAAACCCCTCTTGAAGGTGGCCATGCTTGTGGCCGCCACCACCTCCTTTGGGTGAAGGACTTCCTTTTATCCGTTTTAACCCGTCTTCTCAGCAATTTATACCATCTTGCTGGACCATCCTGTTGTACTTTTACCAAATATTGTAACTGGTTTTTATTGTGATGTTACTGTGATATTATTACTTATTATGTACTCCGTTCTGAGCCCCCTGGGGGAATGGGCGGAATATAAATGAATTATAACAACAACAACAAAAACAGAGGCCGACAGCATCAGAAGAGCCCTGTTGGAAGAGACCAGGGAGGGCCTCTCTTGTCCAACATCGTGTCTCGCCCGGGGGTCAGCTGGTCCCTCTGGACAGCCAATATCAGAGGACACAAAGGAACAAAAGAAGAGCCCTGCCGGATGAGACCAGAGGGGGTCCATCTAGACCAGCATTATAGGCCGGAAAAGGGCCACAACTGTTGTCCTGGATGTCCAGCAAACCTTTCAGCATGAAAAGGCCGTTTTCTAAGCATAATGCCCTTTTCCATTGACATGGAAACCAACGACTGACACTTGCCATCCAGACGCCAAGAGGAGATGGCTTCTCTGCTACCCCGCACTCACCAGCAGGAGGCCCATGGTGTTGAGGCGACACAGCTCCTGGTTGATGGCAGCAGTGTTGGTGTGCAGAAGGGCAGCGATCAGGCGAGCCCCATGGAGACGGGCATTGCCCAGAGGCTCTTCCAGGACCCCAATGGTGGTCAGGATGGAGCTCCTCTGTCACAAGCAGAAAACAGCGGCCTTTTTAGGGCTCCAAGGCCAGAGCAATGATGTAGCCAAGCAAAGGGCTCCCACCCACCCACCGGGAACATCCACAGAAGGCAGCCCTGAAGCCTGGCGAGGAAGAGAGGCCAAACCCACCCCCTACCTTGGGGGGGCTGAGCAGAAGGTGGTGGAAGTCCTTCAGCCGGGACTCAATGGCGCGCAAGATGCTGCTGCTGACAACATAAGACCTCTCAGCCCCTTGAGTGGCAGAATCCACGAGCCCCTCCGTCCTGCACACAAAAAGGGGAACTCTGGTCAACTGCTGAACCAAACCAGGCCAAGACTTCCCTGGCCCCAGGCCCAGATCAGCTCCACACAAGTTACTGCCTTAGAATCAGAGAACTGGAAGGGACTTCCAGGGTCATCTAGTCCAACCCCCTGCACAATGCAGGAAACTCACAAATACCACCCCCACACACATACACACACACCATCCCCAGTGACTCCTGCTCCATGCCCAGAAGATGGCAAAAACCTCCAGGATCCATGCCCAAACTGGCCTGGAGAAAAACTGCTGATGGACCCCAAGGTAGCAATCAGGATTTCCCTGGGCATGTAAGAAACGGCCATGAGAACTAAGAATTGGTGCAAACCTTCCTGCCCTCCTTCCCAAGCTCTGCCTCATTCACAGAAGCAGCACTGCTGTCAGGTGGCCATCGAGCCTTACAAAACTCGTGATCTCCACAGCCGCAGCCAAAGAGCTGTCAAGAGTATATGTTATGCCCAGCCCCGCTCCTTCCAAGGAGATCTGGGGCAGCTCATATTCTCCTCACAACAACCCTATGAGGTAGCCACAGCTGAGAGAGCAGGACTGTTATTCTTTGTTTAAAACATGCCTGGTCCAAGTTCACCCACTAAGTTCACAGCAGCAGAGTGGGAAATGCCTGTGCTGGAGAAAGCACTGCAGAAATCAAACACTCCTACCGGGTAGGCAGGAGGGGACCATCCACAAGCCCATGCGGAGTAAAATTAAGAGCAGGGGGTTTATTTAGCCACTTTAGAATATTTCTATTCTGCACTATTTTTAAAAACTTACATGGCTTTTGAAATTTAGAAATGTGATCTGAATACCAGCTGAAATACAGAAATAAAATCAGCTACAAGCCATATAAAGAGCACACAAGGGGATGGGTGGGGGACCCTTACCACTACGCCTGAAAGAGGGAAATGGGCTTTCTGTTGGCACCCAAGCCTCAGGTGGCTTTTGAGAAATGTGCTGCGATACTTCACACACACACACACAGAATCCAAAGCACAGCAATGACCACGATGAAGTCAGTCCTCCTTACCCAGCACGTCTTGGCTCAAGCAGTGTCAGCAAAACCTGAGTGCCATTCACGAGGCAGCTTTCCGTCTGCTCCCCATCAAACATATTCTTCAAAAGCTGCTCCACACATTCCTGCCTGAGAACATCACACATGAGTGAAAGCTCCTTCGGAGGTTTAGACACACGGAACTCCCACATTCTAATGCAGGAACAACCAGAAGCTAAGCCAGTGCACCCCGCTGACAAGCCCCTCTCTACCTCCTCAGACCAGCCTCTACCCTGGCTTCCATCCCCAAGCTGCTCACCTGGTGGCCAGAAGCAACTTTCACTACCTTTGGGTGGAACTGGGGCTGAGCAGTTTACAGATGACACCAAATTACTCAAGACCAGCTGTGAAGTACTCTGAAAGGACCTTCACAAACTGGGTGGATGACGATGTGGCAAATGAAGTTCAGTGTTGGTCAGTGTACAGTGATGCACCTTGCGACCAAAAACCTCAACCTTCATGTGTAGGCAGACAGTCTGAAGTTGCTGAGACTGGGAGGGGAAAAGATCTTGGGGTTACAGTGGACAGCTCAATGACAGTGTCGACCCCGTGTGTGGCAGCAGCGAAAAAGGCAAACTTCGTGTCAGAGATTATTAGGAATGGGATTGAGAATAAAATGGCCAATATTGTCATGTCCTTGCACAGATCTATGGTACAGCCTCATTTGCAGTACTGTGTACAGTCCCGGTCACCATATTTCAAAAAGGACATTGCAGAACTGGAAAATGTACGGAAGAGGGTGACCAAGATGATCAGGTGGTTGAGGCACCTTCCCTATGAAGAAAATCTGAAGAGCCTGAGACCTTTCAGTTGAGAAAAGAGGTAACTAAAAGGGGGGCATGATAGAGTTTTATTAAATTATGCATGTGGAGAGAGCTGGCAAAGAGAAATTGTTCTCCCTCTCCCAAAATACTAGAATTTGAGGGCTCTGAATGAAGCTGGCGGGCAACAGATTCAGGACAAAAATGCTTCTTTACACAGAGATCGATTAAAATGCAGAATTCACTGCCAGAGGATGCAGTGATGGTCATGGGAACAGACAGCTTTAAAACAGGATTAAATAGATTCATGGAAGATTCCCCCCTCCAAGTGGCCAGGTCGTCTATTAGAGGCCACTAACCATGGTGACTGAGGGGAACTTCCATATTCAGAAGAGTCAGTCTCTGAAGCCCAGAGCCAGGAGGCAATATCAGAGGAAGGCCTCGGCCTCTCTGCCCTGTTGTTCGCCCTCCAGAGGAACTGGGTGGCCCCTGTGTGAGACAGAAGGCTGGACTAGATGGACCCTCAGTGGTCTGACCCAGCAGGGCTCTTCTGAGGTTCTGCTCAGGGGAAGGCCTCGGCCTCTCTGCCCTGTTGTTGGCCCTCCAGAGGAACTGACTGGCCCCTGTGTGAGACAGGAGGCTGGACTGGATGGACCCTCCCTGGTCTGACCCAGCAGGGCTCTTCTGAGGTTCTGCTCAGGGGAAGGCCTTGGCCTCTCTGCCCTGTTGTTGGCCCTCCAGAGGAACTGACTGGCCCCTGTGCGAGACAGAAGGCTGGACTAGATGAACCCTCCCTGGTCTGACCCAGCAGGGCTCCTTCTGATGTTCTTCTCAGGGGAAGGCCTTGGCCTCTCTTCCCTGTTGTTGGCCCTCCAGAGGCAGTGACTGGCTCCTGTGTGAGACAGGAGGCTGGACTAGATGGAGCCTCCCTGGTCTGACCCAGCAGGGCTCTTCTGATGTTCTTCTCAGGGGAAGGCCTCGGCCTCTCTGCCCTGCTGTTGGCGCTCCAGAAGAACTGGGTGGCCACTGTGTGAGACAGGAGTCTGGACTACATGGACCCTCCCTGGCCTGACCCAGCAGGGCTCTTCTGATGTTCTTCTCAGGGGAAGGCCTTGGCCTCTGTGCCCTGTTGTTGGCCCTCCAGAGGAACTGGCTGGCCACTGTGTGAGACAGGAAGCTGGGCTAGATGGACCACATGAATGATCTGATGCAACAGGGCTCTTTTTATGTTCTCAGAGACAACACTGAAGCGAAACAGTCACACTGACCTTGCTGCCAAGGAGGTGCAGCTATGAAATGTCAAGCCCAACACACTGGGGAAACTGTCCCAGCCCTTTAAAGATAGTATTAGTGCCTACTGCTAGGCTATCTGTGCCTCCTGGATGGTCAGTAGCGGCAACCAATGGCTGTAAAAAATCTACTTACGACTCCAGCACTGCAAGGAGTGGATCTGGCTCAGCTGCCTCCTGGAGTTGACTGCTCTGGTCTCGGCTGAGCCTGATGATGTCACACAAGGTCTGGGAAGCATTGGACTGCCTCTGTGGACAAGGAGACAAGTCAGAGCCAGAGTGGCCCAAGAACACTGGGCTCATCAGCTCCCTGAGTGCCAAAATGTTACAGAACATGTAATGCCAAAATGTTACAGAACTTTGGCTCTAGAACCAGCCTGGTGGAAACACAGGAGCCAGAATCATTTTCCAGCCTTCAGGGCTCTGTCCGTTAATGACCATTTCAGCACTGCTTTAAGTGAATACTGAAGTCAGTATGGAAAGCAACAGATCGATAAACGGCTTCATTTTATGGTGTGAAGATGGCAGACGAGCAATAACAAAAACTTCACATGTTTACGTCATGCAACAAAACATTCTGAAGAGAAACCATCAATCGTCTTTGTACTTCTACCAAGAGGATCTCAAAGAGATGCTACAAAAAAAGAAACAGTGAAAGTGTTACTGCTCGACAATGAAGCCCCTGCAGCCCCACAGTGACTGACACTGGGGCCGTCAAGCCCTGATGGGACTGAGCACAGCACTCAGAGATCATCCGTCTGCACAGCGGAGGGGAGGGGGGTGTCGGCAACAGATGCCCTGACCAGGATGGTCCAGCCTACTCTATCTCATCAGCTCTCAGAAGCCAAGCAGGCCAGCCCTGCCTAGTATTTGGATGGGAGTGAAGGACAGGGTATAAATTCAGTCTCCTCCTCCTCCTCCCTCCTCAAATGCTACCAGGTGTGCTGACCTATGAAGAAGAAGAAGATATTGGATTTATATCCCGCCCTCCTCTCCGAAGAGTCTCAGAGCGGCTCACAATCTCCTTTACCTTTCTCCCCCACAACAGACACCCTGTGAGGTAGATGAAGATACTGGATTTATATCCCGCCCTCCACTCCGAAGAGTCTCAGAGCGGCTCACAATCTCCTTTCCCTTCCTCCCCACACCAGACACCCTGTGAGGTAGATGAAGATATTGGATTTATATCCCGCCCTCCACTCCGAAGAGTCTCAGAGCGGCTCACAATCTCCTTTCCCTTCCTCACCCACACCAGACACCCTGTGAGGTAGATGAAGATATTGGATTTATATCCCACCCTCCACTCCAAAGAGTCTCAGAGCGGCTCACAATCTCCTTTACCTTCCTCACCCACAACAGACAACCTGTGAGGTAGATGAAGATACTGGATTTATATCCCGCCCTCCACTCCAAAGAGTCTCAGAGCGGCTCACAATCTCCTTTCCCTTCCTCCCCCACAACAGACACCCTGTGAGGTGGGTGGGGCTGGAGAGGGCTCTCCCAGCAGCTGCCCTTTCAAGGACAACCTCTGCCAGAGCTATGGCTGACCCAAGGCCATTCCAGCAGGTGCAAGTGGAGGAGTGGGGAATCAAACCCGGTTCTCCCACATAAGAGTCCGCACACTTAACCACTTCACCAAACTGCCTAAGCATCTGGAACTATTCAAGAACCCCAAGGCCCTGACATGGAGGCAGGCAATGGCAAGCCACCTCTCTTCCCTTAGAAACCCCACCCAGGGTCGCAATTAGTCCGCTGTGAAGTGATGGCACAGTCCTCCACTGTCCTCCATCAAATCACAGCCTGGGCCCAGGAAGATCTCCGCACCAAGAATACTTCACTTCAACTCCAACTGCCCAACTCCACTCGATGGAGGAGATACAAAGGAATCAGAGAATCAGAGAGTTGCAAGGAAGGGACCTCCAGGGTCATCTAGTCCAACCCCCTGCACAATGCAGGAAACTCACAAACACCTCCCCCTAAATTCACAGGATCTGCATCGCTGTCAGATGGCCATATAGCCTCTGTTTAAAAACTTCCAAGGAAGGAGAGCCCACCACCTCCTGAGGAAGCCTGTTCCACTGAGGAATCACTATAACGGTCAGGAAGTTCTTCCTAATGCTGAGCCACAAACTCTGTTATGTAAATTCAACCTGCTGGTTCTAGTCCTACTTCTGGGGCCAGAGAAAACAATTCTGCACCATCCTCTATATGACAGCCCTTCAAGGACTTGAAGATGGTGATCCTATCACCTCTCAGCCGCCTCCTCTCCAGGCTAAACATCCCCAGCTCCTTCAACATTTCCTCAAAGGACTTGGTCTCCAGACCCCTCACCATCTTCGTCGCCCTCCTCTGGACCCATTCCAGCTTGTCTATAGCCTTCTTAAAATGTGGTGCCCAAAACTGAACACAAGACTCCAGGTGAGGTCTTACCAGAGCAGAGTAAAGCGATAACATCACATTATATGATCTGGACACTAGACGCCTGTTGATACAGCCCAAAATTGCATTTGCATTTTTAGCCACAGCATCACACAGTTGACTCATGTTCAGCATATGGTCCACTAACAGCACAATCCAGAGTGGGGGTGCAGAAGGTCTTTTGGGAGCAGACAAGCCGCTACGTGGGAGCAGGAAGAGTTTGCACCGACGTACGACCAGTGCCACCACAGTGGAGGGGAGTTACGTGGGTGGTGGCGTCCACAAGCATAGCCACCTTCAAGAAGGGGTTAGATAAAAATATGGAGCAGAGGTCCATCAGTGGCTATTAGCCACAGTGCGTGTGTGTGTGTGTGTGTGTGTGTATATATATATATATATATATTTGGCCGCTGTGTGACACAGAATGTTGGACTGGATGGGCCATTGGCCTGATCTAACATGGCTTCTCTTATGTTCTTATGGTGGGCCACCTGAGCACCACTCCACCCAAGAGCAGCGGCGCCTGAGGGCTGCGCCCAAGTGTGGACAGAAGTGAGGCGGAACGCGGCATTCAGGCGGAGGAGGGGGTGGAGCTGGGGGCACGGCCAGGCTTAGGCAGCTTCCTGAGCAGTTTGGCCCAAGACATGTCCCCCTGAGAGGCGCAACTTTACACCTGCAAAAATGGCGGCGTGCTCCATAGGCACTCGTTGAAACCAAAAACAAAGGTTGCCTCCGCCGCTGCGGAAGTTCACAAACCCCTTAGGGAGCAGCGTGATTGCCTCGCCAATCCCCTCGCACCTCGGGCTGACGAGCCCCCTCCGCAGCACCCAATCGCGGTCTCCCCCCTCCTAGAAATACTTCAGCTCTGGCCTCGCACAACTTATTTTATTTATTTATTTATTCGAGATTTATATCCCGCCCTTCCCACAAGTGGCTCAGGGCGGCTTCCAAAATTGATCAAACATGAAAATTAAACAATTTTAAGTATAAAAACAATTAAATATTTAAGCAATTAAACCCTTAAAAACCAATAACTCAGTTGTTAGGGTGAGGCGCGCGTGGTGGGAAGCTCTGCCGGTGAGCTCCCGGCCATACAGACTTAATGAGGGACAGGCAGGCACGTTGGTGACGGGTTATGTACTGGGCGCTTCTGTGGCTGATGCACTCGCACTCTGAGTTCTGCGGCCTCTGGGAGAGATGTTCCATTACATGGCAGGGGGTGTCAGGGCAGCACAGGGGGTCTCTGGGTGGGGGGGGGGTGTCTGCTGCTGGGCTGCCAACTCCCAAACACACATTCCAGCTGCTGCACTTGGTACTTCCTGCTTGTCTGCCTGCCACTGGCAGAGTCTCTCTCTTTTGCACACTGAGGTTTCGGTCAGAATGTGAGGAGATAAATGTTTGAAATGAGGAGGAGGAGGAGGAAGAGGAGGAATAGCAGAAAGAGGAGGAAGAGGGGGAAGAAGAGAAAGAGGAGGAAGGAGGAGGAGACTGGATTTATACCCTGTCCATCACTCGGAGTGGCTTAGAATCTCCTTCCCGATGGGAGTGGCTTTGACCAATATCCGGTCAAGAGCCTTTGCCTAACGCTCACCCAGCTGGCTCCAAAGTTATATTCTTTTTACCCCTTTAAACTCGTGGGAGGGTGTGAGGGGATTGACGGCTTCTCTGTGGTCCCATGTGGGCCTGTCTCGCCCCCATCCCCACTTCTCCCCCAAGCCAGGCTTCTCGTGTGCGCATGCCCAGCCTCATTCCTGTTCCCTCCCCGTGTTGGTAGGCCGTCTCTCCTTTGCCTGTGATGGTCTGCCCATCATTGGCTCCATTCTCTGTTTGGGGCAGGTTGGGGACGGCTATCAGCCTCTCTGGGGCCACCTCTCCCCATCCCTGACTGTCATGAGCTGCGGCACATGCGCCAGGACTGGCCAATGGGGGGTAGGTGGGCTGGCCCTCCCCTCCAGCTGTCTCCGCCTCCCTTCCGCGCCTCCGCCAGCGGCATTGCCACGGCGACTGTCTCCCTCATGGCAAGCTACGCCTCTCCCCTCCCCACGCTCCAGCATGCCAAAGTCCTCAGGAAGTCTACTAGCGGCGCGGCAGCTAAGCCATGGCCGGTCGCCACTTATGTCTGGATTGGGCTACCCAACCCCTAGATGCTTTTCACACAGACTACTGCCAAGACAAGTCTCCCGCATCCTATAATGATGCATTTATTTTTTTCCTGCCTAAATGCAGAACTTTACATTTATCCCTGTTTAAATTCATTTTACTAGTTGCAGCCCAGTTTTCCAGCCTGTCAAGATCATCCTGTATCTTGTTTCTATCTTCTACTGCAGGGGTGGCCAACGGTAGCTCTCCAGATGTTTCCCCCCCTACAACTCCCATCAGCCCCAGCCAATAGCCATGCTGGCTGGGGCTGATGAGAGTTGTATGCAAAAAACATCTGGAGAGCTACCGTTGGCCACCCCTGTTCTACTGTATTTGGAACTCTCCCCAATTTAGTATCATCTGCAAGTTTAATAAGCATTCTCCCTATTCCTTCATCCAAAAAATTTATAAAGATGTTTAACAAAACAGAACAGATTCTTGAGGCACTCCACTTGTCACTCCTCTCTAAATGGATGAGGAACCATTCATTCACAAGCACTCTCTGTATGCGATCTGTCAACCAGTTACAGATCTACCTAACAGTAACAGGATCCAAACCACATTTTACCAACTTGTCAACAAGAATACTATGTGGAACCTTATCAGAAGATTTACTTAAATCAAGATAAACTACAGCATTCCCCTGGTCCAGCAAGGTAGTAACTTTCTCGGGGGAAAAACAGATCAAGTTAGTCTGACATGACTTGTTCTTGAGAAACCCATGCTGGCTCTTAGTAATCACAGCCATCCTTTCTAAATTTTCCAGGATGGGATGTTGAAAAGCTATTAAACTTGGAGGGAGGGAAAAGAATATCAGCTACAGAAAGAAGTTCAGTTAAACTATCTGTACCTGATGGCTGCACCACTTTAGATGAAGGGGGCTTGTACCGGCTGGCCCAGGCTCAAGCGGGTGCCTGGACTAGGCCCACTAGGAAGCGGGGTTTTATCAAATGCTACCAGGTGTGCTGACCTATGAAGCAGATGTCTATGCATCTTGAACTATTCAAGACAGAGGTCATGCTTTCTCTTTTGCACACTGAGGTTTCAGTCAGAATGTGAGGAAATAAATGATAAATGTCTGAAATGAGGAGGAGGAGGAAGAGGAGGAATAGCAGAAAGAGGAGGAAGAGGGGGAAGAAGAGGAAGAGGAGGACAAAGAGGAGGAAGGAGGAGGAGGAGACTGGATTTATACCCTGCCCTTCACTCGGAGTGGCTTAGAATCTCCTTCCCGATGGGAGTGGCTTTGACCAATATCCGGTCAAGAGCCTTTGCCTAACGCTCGCCCAGCTGGCTCCAAAGTTATATTCTTTTTACCCCTTTAAACTATATTTTTTTAATCTTTGAGAGATGTCTCCTAAAGGGGTGAAAAAGTGTAAACAGAAGGAAAAAAGCATTCAGCTTTTAAATGACTTCTTGGAATTGCCATCCACCTCCCACACAAGGTTGGAGAGATACGAGGGACCAGCTGGAGAATGTCCTCTCACATTGAATTTTTTTACGTAGGTTAAGACAAGAAATACGAGAGGACATAACCTCTATGTTACAACCGTTATGTCAGCGTCTGAATGAACTAGAGGATTCTCATAAACAAGTTACCAGACAGCACAAGAAGCTTTAAAAAGAGCTCAAGAGTGTGAAGGGAGAATATCTGAAATAACAACAGATGCATGGACGAGGGAACGGGTTTTAACAATGGACTTTCGTAACTGGGAGCTGTGTTTAAAAGTTTAGAGGTTTTAAATCTGATGTGGAAGCTAAAATGGACTTATATGTATTTATGGCAAATTGGCTTGCTGAAGCAACTCACCTGGAGGCCGAAATTCTCCCACTCATTCAAAAAGTATATCGTGTCGGCAAGGTATGCGAAGACAATTTGTCTTATACTAGAGATATTTTGGTGCAGTTTAAGGACTATCAAATGAGGCAAAGAGTCTTTGCAGAGGCCAGGGAGAGGGGAGTCTTGGACTATCAGGGGTTAAAGATTCAGGTCTTTCCGGATCTCCCTCCCGAATTTTTAAGAATCAGAAGAGACCTCAAGGATACAACTGCCAAACTGCGGGACTTAAAAATTAAATATAAATGGCTACAATCAGGCAAATTATATGTCCAAAAAGGCTCCACTTCATATACAGCATACTGCGCAACCTCGGGTGAATTATTACTCTCCAAGTTAACTCCCTCCTCCCCTGCACCGAGAGTAAACGAGAGAAAGGATTGCTCTCCTCTCGTCTCTTTAAGGACAACTCGTGCTTGTACTGAGGAAGATCATGTAAACTTGGAAGAAAGTATGGATTCTATCTAAAAAGAAACTGAAGCAATAAGAAAATGGAAAAGTTGACGAAATTTATAATTTATATCTAAAGACTTTTCCTTCGGAATTTATGGTTGGGTGGGGTCAGCTGGCGCGAGCAACTGGGTAATATCCCTCCATAGCTAATTCAGTCCAGGTGGAAGGAGGGAAGTATCTCTTCTAGACCTTAACCCTTGAGGTCTCCAGGGACTGAGATATTTTGTTAGAATTTAATTGTATTGTGTTTTTTTAGAGTAGAAGGAATAATGAAGTTATAGAAGAAGAAGGAAATATTGAATGATTGTGGTATTAAACATTAAAAATGCGTTAGGAAAGATAGTATTGTTAAGCTTAATTATTCCTCTACTAAAAAAAATAATAGTAATAATAAAAATATATAAATAGACATACATATATACATATTAATAAGTGTGGAATGGTAACACATGAATTAATCTCCAAAGAGATAGATCAACTTTAGTTTATGTTAACTCAGGTGAGATGTTAAGTTGTATTGTTTTTTATTTGTTATTGTTGTACACTTTTCTGTTGGAATAGGTATGAATTATAATGAGTCTATAATAAAATTTGATTTATAAGGAAAAAAATAGAATCTCCTTCCCCTCCCCCTCTCCACTACAGACACCCTGTGAAGTAGGTGGGGCTGAGAGAGCTCTGACAGAAACTGCTTTAGAGAACAGATTCTGACAGTGTTCTGACCCAAGGTCACACCAGTAGATGCATGTGAAGGAGTGCGGAATCAAACCTGGTTCTCCCAGATTAGAGTATGCGCACTTAACTACTACACCAAACCGGCTCAATTCTAGAATCACAGAGTTGTAAGGGACCTCCAGGGTCACCTGGAGAGCCAGTTTGGTGTGGAGAGCCAGTTTGGTATAGTGGTTAAGTATGCGGACTCTTATCTGGGAGAACCGAGTTTGATTCCCCACTCCTCCATTTGCACCTGCTAGCATGGCCTTGAGTCAGCCATAGATCTGGTAGAGGCTGTTCTTGAAAGGGCAGCTGCTGTAAGAGCCCTCTCCAGCCCCATCCACCTCACAGGGTGTCTGTTGTGGGGGAGGAAGGGAAAGGAGATTGTGAGCAGCTCTGAGACTCTTCGGAGTGGAGGGCGGGATATAAATCCAATATCTTCATCTACCTCACAGGATGCCTGTTGTGGGGGGGAGGAAGGTAAAGGAGATTGTGAGCCGCTCTGATACTCTTTGGAGTGGAGGGCGGGATATAAATCCAATATCTTCATCTACCTCACAGGGTGTCTGTTGTGGGGGAGGAAGGTAAAGGAGATTGTGAGCAGCTCTGAGACTCTTCAGAGTGGAGGGCGGGATATAAATCCAATATCTTCATCTACCTCACAGGGTGTCTGTTGTGGGGGAGGAAGGGAAAGGAGATTGTGAGCAGCTCTGAGACTCTTCAGAGTGGAGGGCGGGATATAAATCCAATATCATCTTCTTCTTCTTCTAGTCCAACATCCCACACAATGCAAGAAATTTACACATGCCTCACCCCCACATCCCAGTGCCACCTCCTCCACACCCAGAAGAGGGGGGGGGGGGGAGAACCCTGCAAATCTGGCCTGAGGAAAAATTGCTGCCTGATTATTAGCATTTCACAGGATCTGTAAGAGAATAGCACTGCTGTCAGATGGCCATCTAGCCTCTCTTTGAAAACCTGCAAAGAAGGAGAGCCCAACACCTCTCAAGGAGGAAGCCTGTCCCACGGAGGAACTGCTCTGTCAGGAAGTTCTTCCCAATGTTTAGCCAAAAACTCTTTTAATTTCAGCCCACTGGTTCTGTGCAGATCTTCTGGGGTCACAAAAAACAACTGCGCACCAACCTCCAAGGACAGCACTTTAATGACTTCAAGATGGCGATCATATTCTAGATCCGCTCTGAAGAAGGCATCCAGGCCAGAGACAAAGAACGCTCTGAGTTCCAGGGCCGTTCTTGCTATGAGGAACACGGCCTTGATAAGTATCGGCAGGAGAGCTCCACAGGCCACTGAAGAGACAGGTGAGGCTATGCCTGTCCTCCCCATTTGTGGAACCCCCCAGGTGGAACTCGGCAGTTGAACAAGAAATGCCTCCACAAGGCAACATTTATGACGCCTTCAGCGGGTGATCCTCAGAGCCCAGAGCAGCGGCTTGATTTTGCTCAGCACTGAAATGCCGCTCTTAGGAGCTCACACGGCATCAACACCGGGGCTGATAAACCGTTTCTTTCGCCACAACAGGAGAACGTTCTCCAAGGGGACTGCGGAGCTGCCCAGCTGCAGAAGTCTAGCAAGGCAAGAAAGTGCCAGCTGGGCTGCCGCTTCTGGCCAAGTTTCTTCACAGTGCCTGCCTGTCAATCGCCACAGGGCCATGCCCCTGGCCTGGGCGTTTGCTGGACCCTGAGACTCAGCATGCTGAGCAACAGCAGGGGGCAGCAGAGGGGCTGCACTGATCCTACCACTAAGCGCAGAAACCAAAGCTTTTTCAACTAGAGTGGTGTCACATAAGCCACACCTCACCCTTCTCATTCTGGTGACACTGGAAATCATTGGGGGGGGGGGAGAGTGGAGACAGGCATGCAAGAGGCCTGACATCAACACACTCCACTTGGGAGCAGCTGCAGCAGGTAAAACCTGTTCGCTTGGGCATTTGGTGAAGACACAGCCTGCATGTATCCAAAATGAAGAGTCAGTTCCTGGAACACCTCTGTGTGTAGAAACGAAATTTATTCAGCAATGACAAATGGAGGCAATCCGCTGGGATACTTTTGGCTCTCAGCTCAGAACTGCCAGAGGAGGAGAGTACAGGAGGCATGGTCCCTCTGCTCAGTCACTACGGCCCCTGCAAGTCACAACAGGGGATTGTCTCTCCCACACTCCTCCTCCTCCTCCTCACACACCTGCCTGCATTCAGTGGAGAGTATTTTAGGCCTGTGCAGGCAACAGACCACAGGTTCAGGTTTTTGGCATGCATTCTTTTTTCGTTTTATACTTTTTCTGCCAGCAGGAAAGAGTGATGTGAAACACAAGTGCAAGAAAACCTCCCTTCTTACAGTGCACGGACAAGTACCCACAATTGGAGCCATGTGCCTCTAACCATCAGTGGGGAGGGCTCATACTCACATCGTCCTCCTGGCTGGGAGAGATCAGCTCCACAAGTCTCTGGATGACCTTCGACTGATTCAGCCACTGAAGGGACACAAAGGGGGAAAGGCCAAAGGATCAGTCCTCAGATACCACCAAATCCACAGTGCCCTTTTGGGAAGGGAAGCTCTTTGTCCCACCTACAGATACTACAGCCCATTCAGTCCCACGGACACCATGAGATCCACAGTGCGCTTTTGGGAAGGGAAGCTCTTTGTCCCACCTGCAGACACTGCAGCCCATTCAGTCCCACCGACACCACCAAATCCACAGTGCCCTTTTGAGAAGGGAAGCTCTTTGTCCCACCTGCAGATACTACAGCCCATTCAGCCCCACCGACACCACCAAATCCACAGTGCCCTTTTGGGAAGGGAAGCTCTTTGTCCCACCTGCAGATACTACAGCCCATTCAGTCCCACCGACTCCACCAAATCCACAGTGCCCTTTTGGGAAGGGAAGCTCTTTGTCCCACCTGCAGATACTACAGCCCATTCAGTCCCACCGACACCACCAAATCCACAGTGCCCTTTTGAGAAGGGAAGCTCTTTGTCCCACCTGCAGACACTGCAGCCCATTCAGTCCCACCGACACCACCAAATCCACAGTGCCCTTTTGGGAAAGGAAGCTCTTTGTCCCACCTGCAGACACTGCAGCCCATTCAGTCCCACCGACACCACCAAATCCACAGTGCCCTTTTGAGAAGGGAAGCTCTTTGTCCCACCTGCAGACACTGCAGCCCATTCAGTCCCACCGACACCACCAAATCCACAGTGCCCTTTTGGGAAAGGAAGCTCTTTGTCCCACCTGCAGACACTGCAGCCCATTCAGTCCCACCGACACCACCAAATCCACAGTGCCCTTTTGAGAAGGGAAGCTCTTTGTCCCACCTGCAGACACTGCAGCCCATTCAGTCCCACCGACACCACCAAATCCACAGTGCCCTTTTGGGAAAGGAAGCTCTTTGTCCCACCTGCAGACACTGTAGCCCATTCAGTCCCACCGACACCACCAAATCCACAGTGCCCTTTTGGGAAGGGAATCTCTTTGTCCCACCTGCAGACACTGTAGCCCATTCAGTCCCACCGACACCACCAAATCCACAGTGCTCTTTTGGGAAGGGAATCTCTTTGTCCCACCTGCAGATACTACAGCCCATTCAGTCCCACTGACACCACCAAATCCACAGTGCCCTTTTGGGAAGGGAATCTCTTTATCTCACCTGCAAACACTGCAGCCCATTCAGGATTCTCACCGCCCTCCCCACATCATGTGACAGCCAGGGCAAAGGCTCCATTACAAAAGTTATGTATTGTTTTACTGAATCATGGGATTCCATGTCTGTGATCCGCCCTGAGCCCGCCTTTGGCGGGGGAGGGCGGGGTATAAGAATAAAATTATTATTATTATTATTATTATTATTATTATGAGCCCAGCTGGAAGAGACCAGCGGCCACCTCATCCAACACACATGCATGTGCGCATACACACACACACACTAGGGAAAAGACAACCTGATGCCACTGTCTCCCCGCCATGCCATCCCAACAAAGACTAGTGTGCCACAAAACAGAGACAACGCACACACTACAGGAAAGGAAACATAGTCTGCAAGCAACAGCTGTAGATCATTCATCCCAAAAAACTAAACACTGCAGCAAAGACAACTATCCCCCAGGGCCTTCCCTCTCACTCCAAAACAGGACAGTGATCTGGACCAACATAAAAACACAAACTGCACAGATCTCCCAGTTATATTCTGTATCACTTAATATCCTGCCTCACACAGTGCCAGGCCTTGATACAGCTGAGGGGAACCAAGACCACCTCTCCCTTCTGTTTGTCCCATTACAGCCTGGAAGCTGCCTGAGGTCACGGAGGGTCCCCCCATTTGGCCAAGTGGGGAAGAACCTGTCTGGCTGCGGACCCTGCAGAGCCCTGCCCTGGCAAGCCTTGGCTTTGGAAGCAGCCGGAGCGGAGTCTGGCCAGAAGCCTGAAGGGGGAAAGCAACTCCTCCAGGAAGAGTTCTAGTCTCCTCCTCTGGCACACCCCCAAAAGCGACCCATCCCTCACACTGAGCACTTCCTGCCGCAGCTGAGCGGGCTCCACGCAGCTGATGAGTCGCAGGAGAAGGTCCATCATGGCGGACGTATCCATGTGCTTCAGCACCAGGTCAAGAAACGTGGCTTTCTTCCGCAAAAATGAAATCACCTGGAAGGATGAAAGACAGCATGAGTTGCCTGCCACACAGAGCAGCAGCATCAGCAGAGAGCCAGGCAGCCCACTTCCGGGGGAACAGTCACAAGAGGAGCAAAGGGACTGACACTCACCTGCTCCGTTTTCCTCGCAATGAGGTTGCCCATGGTCTTGCTGAAGAAACTGGCCAGCAAGGGGTTCAGGGGGGGCTCCTGGTCCAGGAAGTCATAGAGGATGTTCAGTAATGTCTCATCCCCCCCAAGCTTGTCGTTGATCTGTGGCACGTCTGAGGTCAGCAGTTCACAAGCCGTATTGGGATACCTGTGCGAATTACAGCAGAGCAGAGGAAGGAAGCCGGTGCAGCCACTCTGGCCATGAGCCCCCCCCCCCCCCGCCCTCATTCATTCTGAAGCAGCCACAAATCACACCACACGGGGGAAAGTTATTTCTTATTTCTTGGGTTGGATTCACTTGGTCGCCTCTCCCCTGCACACAGGACTCAGGGAGCCTGACAACAGAAAGAGGCACAATAAATAGTTTAAATTAAAACCCTAAAATCTTCCTCCGTGGAACATGTACTCCCAGATTTGGGGGGGGGGGGGGTTATGGAAGCAATCTGGTCTTTTCCGAAAGAGGAAAGCTGCAGCTTGACTTAAGATCTCATTGTGACAAAAAGCCCTGGGGTAATTCTGGGGCAAGCCAATTTGCGGTAGCACAAGCTGCATCTGTGAAAGCCAGAAGATGGAGAAGGCTTTGGTCTGCATCAGCTAAGCCACAAACACAGCCCTTGGGCCCAGCGGCCATTCCTCTGCAATAAACCTGCCCTGGGAGGGAGAGCACGTGTCCCTGGGACCACAACAGCATCCCTGAAGGCTTCCTTGGTCTCTCGCACTGGCAGTGGCACTAGACTCACTTGGCTTCAGCTGCCTCATCCAGAGAGCACCTGCCCTCCCGCAGGGGGGAGCCCTGCACAGAAGGCTGCTGGACGTGGCTCTCCCTGGAGCGATGCCCCCTCCCCTTCTCAAGGAGAGCTGATCTCCAGTGCCGTCCCTGAGACACGTCTCCGTCCTCTCCCTCGCCTTCAATTCCATCTCATTTGAAAAGCGTCTTACTATGTTCTCCCCTAGTCCCCAGAGCAGCTAGCATTAAGCCATAAGGTTTCAGCGTGCCTTACATTTTCATCCACCAGTCTATGCACACACAGTGGTTTCTTAAACAACCAGCAATGCCTGCCTGCAATCTGAGGGAAATGGAATCAACACTCTTGGAAGGCTGAGCTTTGCTGGCCCAGGCCAGGCTGGAGTGCTGGGACATGCTTGATGTGGAACTGCCTTTGAAAACCATCAGGACACTTTGCCCCCCTGCCAGCCGGAGAAGACGGCTGAGCTAGCGAGAACAACACACCAACTCTGACAAACGCACTTCCAAGCCAGATTCAAACTGTTGGCTTTCTCCTTTCAGGGACTGTACAGCCTGGGTCAGGCTGCCCTCTAAAACCCACCAAAGGTAAGGGGCTCGGCTTCATCCAGTCTGGTGCGGAACACACTCCTCCCTTAAGAGACGGCTTGGTTCTGCCCTCCCTTGGGCTCACTCTGGAGGCAAGTGGAAATATGTTTATTCCACCAGTCAGTCATTTCAGCTTTAAACTGAAGAGTGACCTTACTGTATTATTCCTGTATTGACTCTGAATTGTATTATTTGAAATGTTCTATATAGTGTGTATATCGGGGGTGACCAACGGTAGCTCTCCAGATGTTTTTTGCCTACAACTCCCATCAGCCCCAGCCATTGGCCATGCTGGCTGGAGCTGATGGGAGTTGTAGGCAAAAAAACATCTGGAGAGCTACCATTGGCCACCCCTGGTGTCTTTATTTAACTTGTATTAAACTGACTTGAAAACGTACCTTAGTGAAGGGTAAGCACAATAAGGACCCAAACAGCCACTGACCCTGCCCACCATTCCCAGCCCCACAGGGCGCCCCCATCCCCCCCTCCCCCACCTGAAGCCCAGTGGGTCTCACGTGCTGCTTCCCAGAGACTCTGGCTTATTCTGCTTAACTGAGGCAAAGTGGCAGGCGCGCAACATCCACCAAACTCAGTGTGAGGCTCTGGTTTCTGACTTACAGGAGGCATGAACTGCCTCGGCCTTGGATATCTCAAGGAGCATCTTTCTCCACCACTGCTACAGGCGCAGAGATCAGGCACTGAGGCTCTGCTAAACATGGACACTAACGTGGCATTCAGTAGGAACAGGGACTTCCACTGCTGGGGCGATGCCTCCCTCAACGAGCCCACTTGGCTTTGACTTGGGCATCTTTTTGGAGACAGGCAAGACCCTGGGGCGTTGAGACTATTGCGGGAGCAGTTTTCTGCTGGCTTTATGGATTATTTCTGCATCCCCAGCTGGTTTTAGGGCTCTCCCCTGCCAGGCCATGAGTGACCTACTTGAAGCGGACCTTCTCGTCCATGTCCAGGGGTGGCTCGTGAGTGATGAGGCTGCCCAGCTCCTCCAGGCAGGGCTGCTGACACAGGAAGTCCACCAGCTTGCGGTTCTGCGCTCTGCACTCCTGCAGAAGGTCATCTTCATCCATCAGCTCACGCAGCGTCACATCCGGCTTGGCCAGCAGCTTGTCAACATGCGACGTCGTGTTCACATCAAATTTCCAGAACATGGTGAGCACACGTGCCTGCCTGCAAGGCCAAGGCAACAAAAGCACACCGGTTATTGTTGGAGAGAATGCTGTCTGGGGAAAATGAAAAGCTGATTTCAGAGACATATAAGCTGTTCTTGAAATGGTCTACGGAAGATGAAGTAGTTAATCACAAATGATAAAATGGGCGATAAATATAAATAAAGAAATACAGATGGAGTCATGGAACACTTATGGAAGAACTCTATGAAAATATCTACATGTTATAAAATTAAGGAAAATTGCTTTACATTTTATATAGGTGGTACATGACACCTAAGAAACTGGCAAAAATGAACAATCAGGTGTCGGATAGATGTTGGAAATGTAAAAAACAAGAAGGATCTTTCTACCGTATGTGGTGGACTTGTGAAAAGGCAAAACAATTTTGGCAAATGATTCAGCAAGAGATTTCGAAAATTTTGGGATATAATATTAAGAAGGCACCAGACATTTTTCTGTTGGGATTACAAATGGAAACATTTTTAAAACAAGACAGAACAATAATTTGGTATATGTTTTCAGCTGCACGGACATTATATGCGCAGATGTGGAAACAACACAAAATACCAGAAACGTAGGAGTGAACTTTAAAAGTTATGCCTTGGAGTAAAATGGACAAGCTTACAAGAATCTTAAAAGAACAAGATTTAGAGAAGTTTAAAAATGAGTGGGGAAAGTTCCAAAAGTATGTTGAAAAACAATGGAACGTTAAAGGATATTTGGCGATTTTTGACAATGGTAAATCTCTAAAGAAACTTTAAATGGATTATAGTAAAAAAGCGAGATTATTGGAATATATCCTTTTCATTTTTTTTGTTAATGCCTAAAAGACTACAATGAAAATGGATTACAATTATAATGTTTTTCTTTTTGATGTTTTTTTTCTATTAAGTAAGATTCTTTAATAGATAAAGTTTATTACCTTTTTTTAACAATTTAAATAAAATACACTGCCGGGGGTCACCAAAAGGGGGGAGGGATGGAGAAAATGTAATGTATATGTATTAATCCTTAATAACAAATGATAATGTGTTATTACAATATCTTACAGCATAATAAATTGTTTTAAACTAAAAAAGCACATCGGTTATTGCATCACCTAACAACTATGACATCACAGCCCGGCCAATCCCTGAGAGGAGGAACACGGTAGCTTCTGAAGCCCTCTTTCCCACAGCCTACAATGCCCTGGCTGGTGGCCCTTGTTGCGCACACTGCAGCTGCCCCGCCAGACAGCTTTCCCTGTGCCCGAGTGGCCAACAGCCCAGGCACCAGTAGTGACAGCTCTCCCTGCCCGGGCTCCCCAATGGCTTCCCACAGCCTACAGGGCCCAGGCTGGTGGCCCTTGCTGGGCGCACACTGCAGCTGCCCCGCCAGACGGCTTTCCCTGTGCCCGAGTGGCCAACAGCCCAGCCACCAGTAGTGACAGCTCTCCCTGCCCGGGCTCCCCAATGGCTTCCCACAGCCTACAGGGCCCTGGCTGGTGGCCCTTGTTGCGCACACTGCAGCTGCCCCGCCAGACAGCTTTCCCTGTGCCCGAGTGGCCAACAGCCCAGCCACCAGTAGTGACAGCTCTCCCTGTGCCCAGGCTCCCCAATGGCTTCCCACTGCCAACAGGGCCCAGGCTGGTGGCCCTTGCTGGGCGCACACTGCAGCTGCCCCGCCAGACGGCTTTCCCTGTGCCCGAGTGGCCAACAGCCCAGCCACCAGTAGTGACAGCTCTCCCTGTGCCCATGCTCCCCAATGGCTTCCCACTGCCAACAGGGCCCCGGCTGGTGGCCCTTGTTGCGCACACTGCAGCTGCCCCGCCAGACGGCTTTCCCTGTGCCCGAGTGGCCAACAGCCCAGCCACCAGTAGTGACAGCTCTCCCTGTGCCCAGGCTCCCCAATGGCTTCCCACTGCCAACAGGGCCCAGGCTGGTGGCCCTTGCTGGGCGCACACTGCAGCTGCCCCGCCAGACGGCTTTCCCTGTGCCCGAGTGGCCAACAGCCCAGCCACCAGTAGTGACAGCTCTCCCTGTGCCCATGCTCCCCAATGGCTTCCCACTGCCAACAGGGCCCCGGCTGGTGGCCCTTGTTGCGCACACTGCAGCTGCCCCGCCAGACGGCTTTCCCTGTGCCCGAGTGGCCAACAGCCCAGCCACCAGTAGTGACAGCTCTCCCTGTGCCCAGGCTCCCCAATGGCTTCCCACTGCCAACAGGGCCCAGGCTGGTGGCCCTTGCTGGGCGCACACTGCAGCTGCCCCGCCAGACGGCTTTCCTTGTGCCCGAGTGGCCAACAGCCCAGCCACCAGTAGTGACAGCTCTCCCTGTGCCCAGGCTCCCCAATGGCTTCCCACTGCCAACAGGGCCCAGGCTGGTGGCCCCTGCTGGGCGCACACTGCAGCTGCCCCGCCAGACGGCTTTCCCTGGCTAGCCAGTGTGCAGGGGCAGCTGCAGCCACCTGGGACATGAGTAGGCTCCCCATGTGGAGACTGATGGGCATTACTGCAGCGGAGGCGCCCTCAAAGCAGCACCTCCATGGGCCCTCTCCCCACCTTGAGGAACTGCAGTCCCTTCACTTCTGTGGCAGCCAAAAGAGAGCACAGAGGAAGAAAAGGCAGTCATGTCACCACACCCCTTGTTTCCTTCTTCCTCTGTGGAGAAGGCAGGGCGTCTCCTGGGAAGCAGCCTCACACCTCTCCAAGACCTCAGACCAAAGCCCTGCCCTGCAACAGCCTCCCTCCTTCAAAGATGGGAAATGAAGCCCCTCCACCACAAAAAGCTTAAGAGGCTGAAAATGAAACCCTGAACAAAAACAAAACCACTTAAGGAAATCCTGACCAACATGAACAGTATTAACAAGAAGTACTTCTGCTGTGTGTGTTGAAGCATTAACACTTGACCAGTCCAGAAACTGAATAGCCGTAGGTTCAGGGGAACATGCTATGGAAGCACACAGCACAAAACAGGTTCACGGAGGAGATGGTTATTCATTAGATCGGTCTAGAACAGCCAGGGCTGCAACTGTCACGTTCAGACATCACCAAACTTGCTGAGACTGAGAGGGAAAAGATCTTGCGGCCACAGTAGTGTCAAGCCCCTGTGCTGCAGCAGCGAAAAGGGCCAACTTCATGTTAGGGGTCATCAGGAAAGAGACTGAGAACAAAACGCCAGTATTATAATACTGCCCTTGTATAGATCTATGGCACAGCCTCATTTGGAATACTGCCTACAGTTTGGGTCCCCGTATCTCGAGGAGGACATCGCAGAGCTGGAAAAAACACAAAAGAGGGCAACCAAGATGCTTAAGGGAATGGAGCACCTTCCCTGTGAGGAAGGCTGAAGAGTCTGGACTTTTTGGCTGAGAAAAGAGACAACTCAAAGGGGCGGGGGAGACATGACAGAGGTTTATAAAGTTATGCATGGGATGGGGAGAGTTGACAAAAGAGACATTTTTCTCCCTTTCCCAAAATACTAGAACTCAAAGGCATCCGATGAAGTTGACGGGCAGTAGGTTCAGGACAGATAAAAGGAAATACTGCTTTACACAGAGTTACTAAAATGTGGAATTTGCTGCCAGGAGATTAGACAGATTCATGGAGGACACGTCTGTCAGTGGCTACGAGCCATGGTGACCAGTGTTCCCTCTAAGCTGAGTCAGCTCACAGTTTTTTAGCCTCCAGCTCACACATTTTTGTCTTAACTCAGGAAAAATGGCTCTAGAGTAAACTGATTTCTGCAGTAGCTCACAACTTTAATGCCAGTAGCTCATGAAGTAGAATTTTTGCTCACGAGACTCCACAGCTTAGAGGGAGTCTGATGGTGACTGAGGGGACCCTCTGAATCCCAGAAAAAGTCGACATGAAGGGAAGGCTTCGACCTCCCTGCTCTGTGGTTGGCCCTCCAGAGGACCTCGTTGGCTGCCATCTGAGATAGGATGCTGGACTAGATCAATCAACATTTTATTTATATCCCGCCCTCCCCGCCGAGGCAGGCTCAGGGCGGCTAACAACATCAATACAATAGATTATACAATAAGTATTTAAAATCAGTGTTTAGCTTTAAAACAGTCTAATTTATAATTTAAAATTAACATTCTGGTGCTATTTCCAATAAGCATGATGGCGAAAATCACTTAGGCGAGTCCCTCTGTCATTTAATCGGCAAAGGCCATCCCAAAAAGGGATGTTCAAGGTTCCGCAGGGCCCGCACTTCTTCTGGGAGCTGGTTCCATAGGTGTGGAGCTACAATACAGAAGGCCCGCATACAAGTACTCTGCAGTTTTGCCTCCTTCGGCCCGGGGATGGTCAGTTGGTTCTTCCCTGCTAACCTCAGTGCTCTCTGGGGTTCATATGGGGAAAGACGGTCCCTCAGGTAGGCAGATCCTCGGCCATATAGGGCTTTAAAGGTAATAACCAGCACTTTGTAACGAATCCGGTATGTAACTGGCAACCAGTGCAGTCCGCGCAGCCCCGGCTGTATGTGCTCCCACTTCAGGAGCCCCAGTAGCAGCCTAGCCACCGTGTTTGCCCCAGCTGCAGCCTCCGAGTTTGGCATGGAGGCAGCCCCATGTAGATGGACCCTCATTGGTCTGATCCAGCAAGGCTCTAGTTATGTTCAAATATGGAGTGAACGTTTCCAACAGGTCCTGTCTGCGAGCTTCCCAGAACTATGGAATGCTGACTGAAATGGCATCTTTGGTCTAACTGATGAAGTGTGCTTTCAGCACATGAAGGCTTGCGTTCTCAGTAAAACTTTGTTGGTCTTAAAGGTGCTCCTGGACTCCTACTTTGTTCTGTTGCTTCAGACCAACATGGCTGCCCGCCTGGATCCATCTACCTGGCTGAACAAATAAAGACTTGGATTTTCACATTACTACTTATAATCCTTGTTACCTTTCAAGTCATTCTCCTGTCTGAACACTTCCTTGTGACAATGATGGGAGCTGCTATTCTGCAAACCAGGTTCAACCAACACAGCTGAGCCAGAGAACTCCGCACAGAAGTCATCCCTCATGGCCTGGGGTACTACGGAAGCCCCACTTCCCTCCCTCCCAAGGTGACTTCCTATTGTGTCAAAGATGCCGTATTCTTCAGGGAGCAGAGCACATCTTGCCTGACACTTCTGGCTGCAAGTGCAAGGCTGAAACTGGCTGCAGACAGCCGAGCCAGTGGGAAAACCAGGCAGATTTAAACTGAGAACGCTGCTGCTTCTGGCCCAAGCCCAAGTGTTTGACATCACAGGCTCAAAAGCTGCAAGGCAAAGCCAGCGACTGGCCCATATTAAAAATGAGTCTGCAACATTTCAGAACTCTTTCTAAGTGACTGCCCCCGGGTGCCTTCCTTGTCTGAGCAGTTCCTATTTTTCCAGACAGCTTTTGGGATTTGTTACACACATCGTGAATCAACAAACACATACATTTTGGACATTTTTGGAGTGAACTGCATTGTCTGAAAATTCAACAGCTCAAAACAAAACACTATAGTTGAACTGATCACAAGTAAGTAAAATCCATGTATCAAAACTCACTCCCTGCATCTATTTGAGTACAAGAGATAATGGACACAGAAATCCTCCTGGAACATCTGGAAATTTCCTATAAATATCCAGTAATCCATTATCGCTGTCTTTGTGTTACTTGCAGCACATATTAGGCTTTCAACAGCAATTCTGAGTTTCAGTGAGGCCTTAGTGGCTGAAGTCCTCTTTTCCCATCTAATTCCATAGCAACACGAATGAACACTTGCACTGTGAGAAACCTAACCCTGAACAAAATCAGAGAGGGGTGTGGCCATGTCCAAACTGACAACAAGAATCACAAGACTGAGAAACCTGCAGGAGAACATGTCAGCCTCCCAGGACATTCAATGGGTGACCCCAAAGTAGCTGTTTTATGGCAAAGGAACTTCAGGAACAAACTACAACATTATTACAACACTCAGAACAATGGAATCCCCAGGACATTAAAGGAATATTGTTTTTTTTTTATCTCACTACATATGCTAAACTCATCCAGACATTATATCTCTATTCTTACCAACCACACAAAAAAGGCCATATATCCTCTTTATTTTATTTCTTATTTAGAATGATAGATTAGAAGAGTAGACTGTAATGTAAGCAGTGTTCCCTCTAAGCTGAGTTAGCGTGAGCTAGCTCACACATTTTTGTCTTCGCTCAGGAAGGATGACCCCAGAGTTCACTAATTTATGCAGCAGCTCACAACTTTAATGCCAGGAGCTCACAAACTGGAATTTTTGCTCACAAGACTCTGCAGCTTAGAGGGAACACTGAATGCAACATAATGAATCATAGAATATAATGTAATGTAATTTGGAATGGTAAACTGGAATGTATAGCTCAGTCCTTGAGCATTTAGAAAGGATGGCTGTGATCACTAAGAGCCAGCATGGGTTTCTCAAGAACAAGTCATGTCAGACTAATCTGATCTCTTTTTTTTTTGGCAAAGTTTCTACCTTGCTGGATCAGGGAAATACTGTAGATATAGTTTATCTTGACTTCAGTAAGATTTCTGATAAGGTTCCACATATTATTCTTGTTGACAAGTTGGTAAAATATGGTTTGGATCCTGTTACTGTTAGGTGTATCTGTAACTGGTTGACAGATCACACCCAAAGAGGGCTTGTGAATGGTTCCTCATCCTCTTGGAGAGAAGTGCCTCAAGGATCTGTCCTAGGACCTGTTTTGTTTGATATCTTTATCAATCATTTGAATAAAGGAATAGAGGGAATGCTTAATTGGTAGGGGTAGCATATGCAGTAGAAGACTGAGTCAGGATACAGGATGATCTTGACAGGCTGGAAAACTGGGCTGTAACTAATAAAATGAATTTTAACAGGAAAAAATGTAAAGTTTTGCATTTAGGTAGGAAAAAATAAATGCATCATTATAGGATGTGGGAGACTTGTCTTGGCAACAATATGTGTGAAAAGGATCTAGAGGTCTTAGTATACCATACACCGAACATGAGTCAGAAATGTGTTGTGGTGTTTAAAAAGGAAAATGCAATTTTAGACTGTATCAACAGAAGTGTAGTGTCCAGATCACATGAAGTGATGGTATTGCTTTACTCTGCTCTGGTTACATCTCACCTAGAATATCGTGTTCCGTTTTGGGCACCACAATTTAAGAAGGATATAGACAAGCTGGAACGGGTCCAGAGGAGGGCAACAAAGATGGTGAGGGGTCTGGAGACCAAGTCCTACAAGGAAAGGCTGAAGGAGCTGGGGATGTTTAGCCTGGAGAGGAGATGACTGAGAGGTGATATGATCACCATCTTCAGGTACTTGAAGGGCTATTATATAGAAGATAATGTAGAATTGTTTTCTGTTGCCCCAGAAGGTTGGATCAGAACCAATGGGTTGAAATTAAATCAAAAGAGTTTCCAGCTCAAAATTAGGAAGAACTTCCTAACTGTTAGGGCGGTTCCTCAATGGAACAGGCTTCCTCCTTGGGAGGTGGTGGGCTATCCTTCCTTGGAGGTTTTTAAACAGAGGCTTAGATGGCCATCTGACAGCAATGAAGATCCTGTGAATGTAGGGAAAGGTATTTGTGAGTTTAGAGGGGTTCCTCAATGGAACAGGCTTCCTCCTCGGGAGGTGATGGGCTCTCCTTCCTTGGAGGTTTTTAAACAGAGGCTAGATGGCCATCTGACAGCAATGAAGATCCTGTTAATGTAGGGGGAGGGGTTTGTGAGTTTAGAGGGGTTCCTCAGTGGAACAGGCTTCCTCCTTGGGAGATGGTGGGCTCTCCTTCCTTGGAGGTTTTTAAACAGAGGCTTAGATGGCCATCTGACAGCAATGTTGATCCTGTGAATGTAGGGGGAGGGGTTTGTGAGTTTAGAGCGGTTCCTCAATGGAACAGGCTTCCTCCTCGGGAGGTGATGGGCTCTCCTTCCTTGGAGGTTTTTAAACAGAGGCTAGATGGCCATCTGACAGCAATGAGGATCCTGTGAATGTAGGGGGAGGGGTTTGTGAGTTTAGAGGGGTTCCTCAGTGGAACAGGCTTCCTCCTTGGGAGGTGGTCGGCTCTCCTTCCTTGGAGGTTTTTCAACAGAGGCTAGATGGCCATCTGACAGCAATGAGAATCCTGTGAATTTAGGGGGAGGGGTTTGTGAGTTTACAGTGGTTCCTCAGTGGAACAGGCTTCCTCCTCTGGAGGTGGTGGGCTCTCCTTCCTTGGAGGTTTTTCAACAGAGGCTAGATGGCCATCTGACAGCAATGAGGATCCTGTGAATTTAGGGGGAGGGGTTTGTGAGTTTAGAGGGGTTCCTCAATGGAACAGGCTTCCTCCTTGGGAGGCGGTGGGCTCTCCTTCCTTGGAAGTTTTTAAACAGAGGCTTAGATGGCCATCAGACAGCAATGTTGATCCTGTGAATTTAGGGGGAGGGGTTTTTGAGTTTACAGTGGTTCCTCAGTGGAACAGGCTTCCTCCTCGGGAGGTGGTGGGCTCTCCTTCCTTGGAGGTTTTTCAACAGAGGCTAGATGGCCATCTGACAGCAATGAGGATCCTGTGAATTTAGGGGGAGGGGTTTGTGAGTTTAGAGGGGTTCCTCAATGGCACAGGCTTCCTCCTTGGGAGGCGGTGGGCTCTCCTTCTTTGGAGGCTTTTAAACAGAGGCTTAGATGGCCATCTGACAGCATTGTTGATCCTGTGAACTTAAGGGGAAGTACTTGTGAATTTCCTGCATTGTGCAGGGGTTTCGACTAGATGACCCTGTGGGTCTCCTTCCAACTCTATGATTCCTGTTTGGTCCTTGAATTTGTTAAACATCCCCATTATGCTGTATGCTAATTCACTGCTTGCCCTTTACCTATATGTTTAATTTCCAATTCACTGTATTTATTTATTTTTATTTATTTTATTCGATTTATATCCCGCCCTACCCCACCGAGATCTGTATCTGTATCTGAAGAAGTCTGCCTGCACACAAAAGCTTATACCGTGAATAAAACCTTGCTGGTTTGACTTAAAGGTATCACTGCACTCAAACTTTGTTCCGTTTCTTGCAGATCGTAAAAGTGCACCGCAGCAAGTTCAAGGAACTTTGGGGCTGGAGCTCCTTTCCTATGAGATGAGGCTAGAGCCTGGGGCTTTCGATTTAGAAAAAAAGACCACTGAGTGGAAGGAATTACAGAAGTTTGTAAAATTATGCATGAGATGAAGGAAGTGGAAAGAAAGCTTTTTCTCCCTCTTCCATAATACTACAGCTTGGAGGTAGCCAATGAAGCTGATGGGCAACAGATTCAGAACACAAGAAACAAAGTACTTCTTTACTCAATGGGTGATAAAGATGCAGAATTCACCGACAGTGGATGTGGTTATGGCCATGACCATACATGGCTTTAAGAGGAAACTTGGCAGGTTTGTGGAGAAATCCATGAATCGTTACTACCCATGGTGCCTAATGGGAACCTTCGTCTTTACGAGCTCTCTCTCTCTCTCTCGGCTTGGCTTCGCGAACGAAGATTTAAGAAGAGTGCAATAGTCCACGTTTGCTGCAGGCTCGCTGGTGGCTGACAAGACCAATGTGGGACAGGCAGGTCCGGCCACAGCAGCTGCAGGGAAAAGTCTGATTTAGGGTTGGTCCTGTAGCAGTGCGATTCTTCCTCAATCTCCTTTTGTCCTCAAGACCAGCTATGCGTGCGTTCTCAAAGGAAGAGACAGCCTGGTGGATGGTGTGCCTCCATGCTTTGCGATCTGAGGCTAGGTCAGACCACTGGTGATGGTTGATGTGACAGGTGCTAAGGGATTTCTTCAGGGAGTCCTTGTACCTCTTCTTTGGTGCCCCTCTATTTCGATGGCCGGTGGAAAGTTCGCCATACAGGGCAATCTTGGGAAGGCGGTGGTTTTCCATCCTAGAAATATGCCCTGCCCAGCGCAGCTGCGTCTTCAACAGCAGTGCCTCAATGCTGGTAACCTCCGCCCGCTTGAGGACTTCAGTGTTGGTCACAAAGTCACTCCAGTGGATGTTGAGGATGGTGCGAAGGCAGCGCTGATGAAAGCGCTCAAGGAGTCGCAGGTGATGACGGTATAAAACCCACGAGTCGGAGCCGTAGATGAGGGTTGTCATCACAACCGCTTTGTAAACATTGATCTTTGTGCCTTTTTTCAGATGCTTGTTGCTCCACACTCTTTTGTGCAGTCGGCCAAATGCACAGTTTGCCTTTGCCAGCCTGTTGTCAATCTCCTTGTCGATCTTGGCATCTGAGGAGATGATGCACCCCAGGTAGCTGAACTGCTGGACTGTCTTCAGAACTGATTCACCCACAGTGATGCAGGGGGGGTGATAATCTTCCTGGGGTGCAGGCTGGTGGAGAACTTCTGTCTTCTTCAGACTAACTTCTAGGCCGAATAGCTTGGCAGCCTCTGCAAAGCAGGACGTCATATGCTGCAGAGCTGATACCGAGTGGGAGACCAGTGCAGCATCATCAGCAAACAGTAGCTCTCGGATGAGTTTTTCCATTGTCTTGGAGTGTGCCTTTAGTCGCCTCAGGTTGAACAGGCTGCCATCGGTGCGATAGCGGATGTATACACCATCGTCATCATCTAGATCTACTGCGGCTCTTTGAAGCATCATGCTAAAGAAGATCGTAAAGAGAGTTGGCGCGAGAACGCAGCCTTGCTTTACACCTGTGCCTATTGGGAAGGGCTCCGAGAGGTCGTTGCAGTGTCTGACTTGGCCTCGCTGGTCTTCGTGTAGCTGGATGATCATGCTGAGGAACCTTGGGGGACATCCTAAACGTTCCAAGATTTGCCACAGGCCTTTCCTGCTAATGGTATCGAAAGCTTTGGTAAGGTCGACAAAAGTCACATACAGAGCCTTGTTCTGTTCCCTGCATTTCTCTTGGAGCTGCCTGAGAACAAATACCATGTCGGTGGTGCTCCTGTTAGCTCTGAAGCCGCACTGGCTCTCTGGGAGGAGTTCTTCTGCAATGGCGGGCACCAGTCTGTTCAGGAGTATTCTGGCAAGGATTTTGCCTGCGATGGAGAGCAGGGTTATCCCCCGGTAGTTGGAGCAGTCTGACTTTTCCCCTTTGTTCTTGTATAGGGTGATGATGATTGCATCGCGAAAGTCCTCTGGTAATTTGCCTTGTTCCCAGCAGGTGACAAGTACTTTGTGAAGTGAGCTATGTAGTACTGTGCCCCCATGCTTCCAGATCTCTGGTGGAATTCCATCAACTCCCGCTGCCTTGCCACTTTTCAGTTGCTTGATGGCTTTAACAGTCTCTTCTAGGGTGGGGATCTCATCCAACTCTGTTTTCACCGGTTGAAGTGGGGTGAGGTGGATTGCTGAATCTTGAACTACGCGGTTGGCACTGAAGAGAACCTGAAAATACTCCGACCACCGGTTCAGTATGGATGCCTTGTCTGTGAGGAGCACTTGGCCGTCTGCACTATGCAAGGGACTCTGAGCCTGATATGATGGACCATATACTGCCTTCAGGGCTTCGTAGAACCCTCTTAAATCACCAGTGTCTGCACACAGCTGGGTTCTCTCTGCAAGCTTGGTCCACCACTCGTTCTGAATGTCTCGAAGCTTGCGCTGGAGGTTGCTACATGCAGCGTGAAAGGTTGCTTTTTTCCCAGGACAGGAGGGCTGAGCAAGATGTGCTTGGTAGGCAGATCTCTTTTTTGCCAGTAATTCTTGGATCTCTTGATTGTTCTCATCAAACCAGTCCTTGTTCTTCCTTGTGGAGAACCCGAGGACTTCTTCAGAGATCTGCAGGACGGTAGTTTTTAGGTGTTCCCAGAGTGCTTCTGGAGAAGGGTCTGTGGGGCAACTGGGGTCCTCAATTCTTGACTGGAGTTTTGCCTGGAAGGCAGCTTTAACTTCGGCTGACTGGAGGCTGCCAACCTGAAACTTCCTCCGAGGGATACCTCCTCTCCTGGGTGTGGGTTTAAAGTGAAGACGGAGATTGCAGCGTACAAGACGATGATCCGTATGACATTCTGCGCTGGGCATTACTCGGGTGTGTAAGACATCTCGAAGGTCTCTCTGGCGCACCAGAATGTAGTCGATAAGGTGCCAATGCTTGGACCGTGGGTGCATCCAGGTTGTCTTCAGACTGTTCTTCTGCTGGAAGATAGTGTTGGTGATGGCGAGCTGGTGCTCCATGCAGAATTCTAGCAGGAGGCGCCCGTTGTCATTGCAGTTGCCAATGCCGTGTTTGCCAAGTACTCCTTTCCAGGCTTCCGAGTCTTTACCTACTCTGGCATTGAAGTCGCCAAGGATGATCACCTTGTCCTCTGTAGGGGTCTTCCGTACGAGGTTGCGTAGATCAGCATAGAACTTGTTCTTTTCTGCAGGATCTGCTTGAAGGGTTGGGGCATACACACTGAAGAGTGTTGCATGCTGCTTGTTTTGAAGTGGGAGGTGCATGGACATGATGCGATCTGAGTGACCTGTTGGCAGGTTTTCGAGTTTGGAGGCAATGGAGTTCCTGACCATGAAGCCAACGCCAGAAAGGCGGCTCTCAGCCTTTGACTTACCCGACCAGTAGAGGAGCAGCAAACCTCTTAATTACAGTGCTGAGAAGCAACATCTGGGGAAGGCCTCTCTGCCCATCTGTTTGGTCCTCCAGGGGAACTGGCTGGCCACTGTGTGAAACAGGATGCTGGCCTAGATGGACCCTTGCTAGTCTGACCCAGCAGGGCTCTGACATTTGTAATCATCTGCTATATTTGCAATTTGCTTATATAAAAATAAGTCACATGCAGTATAACATTCCATAAAATACACCAATTTGTTCAATGTTATATGGTAACGAAATTATAAATGATGTATTTTACGATGTCAAAGCAAGAAAAATAAGCTTAATTGACAGGAAATAAATTATTGCATATATTTAAATTTTACCCCGGATTTCTGTTCCCCCACCCTGCGGACTTTAAACTCCTGGAAATTTAACATCTATAATGCTTCCATAGAAATCATATATCGAAGCCTTACATGAAAAACGTAGCCTCAAAATAAGAAACTGGAACAGGTCCTACCCCTTGGAGAAAGGATGTTTAAAAAATGGGATGTTCACCAGAGGTGCTTCAGATGCCAACGCCTGCAACGCTCTCCACCTTGTGAGGAACGGCCATTTAATTCAAAGCGTCTCTCGATGCATTCCTTGAGGAATTAAAAGACAGAAAAATGACATTACTGCCAAATGAACTGAAGCCACTAAGCCAGCAGGAGGCGTTTATGTGTAAATCCAACAGCAGCAAAATTTGCACCAGGTGGGACCAGAGCTGCACTACAAATCCAAGCCAGAAACTGGGGTCCAGGCAGCCACAAAAGGAGTCACACACGCTTTTAAAAGTGCAGAGCACACTGCTTGTTTAAAAAGGCCCAGATGTGCACCACTCAAACTGGAGCTTATTTTCCCAGAATTCAGTCCTGCTCACTGGACTGGGATCAATGTGGGGAGGGGTTTGGGAGTTCCCTGCATTGCGCAGGGGGTTGACTAGATGACCCTGGAGGTCCCTTCCAGCTCTAGGATTCTCTGCTAAGACGCCACAGAATTGCTGCAGCCATGTTCATTTTGGAAAATAAGCCAGCAATCCTAAGGAGCTCTGCTCAGAATCCCACTCAAGTCTGTCCCATGGGGCTTGCTCCTCCCAGGAAAGCATCTGCGGGCTGCCACGTGGCAACTCAAGAGTTAAACCACTTTCCTTGGGTCAGAGCAGCTGGCAGACTCCTCCAGTGGATATGCAAGGACACATATCTGATCACCAGGCAAGGGAAAGTTTATCTGTTCCCAAGGAAACCAAAAGGTCACTTCCCCTTGTTCCATCACATCATGAGAATTCACCCACAGTCCCTTCGGACAGAGTTTGCTATCCATTAAGAAGGCAGGAATGAACCAAGGGGCCTCTCCCCGAGAGGTAAACAAGGTGTGACCCTGGGAGGACCCCGGCTGAAATTCCATCTCTGCTCCAGGCACGTCGCTCTGGGCTTCAGTATCTCAGAATGCAACGGAGTGCCAGGAGCCCTTTTCATTACATAATCTCTCTCTGGATCTTCACTCAATAGTCCTCACAGGAAATTAACCCACTATGCCCTGAACTGATCTGAGCAATGGCTCTCCAGAGCTGGGTCAAATGAGGAAGGAAAATACCTCTCCTCTGTTCCAGTCTCCACCAGAAACAAGTTGACGGTGTAGATTCCAAGCCATGCATAGCGAGATATTTAGCAGTGACTTCTTCTCTCTGGATGTTTTTACCCCAATTTTAGACTTGTACAGAGATGGAAATAGAGGAGCTAAACAAAATCCCACCCCCTGGCATCTTCATTTGAGGGGTGGAAGCGGAAACGACAGAAGCTGAGGACGCCCATCAAAAAGTGGGGAGAAAAGTTTCCAGTTAGAATAAAGGCCAATTAAGAGACTCCTCCCAGCAGCAAAAATATGCACAGTCTCAAAAGAGGTCTCTTGGACCAGTCCCAATAGAATGAACCAAACCAGTTAGACGGGGTGGGGGGGAGGTGTCATGAGGAGCCATGCAAGGGGCTTGCTGGAGAGGACAAATGTTAATCCCTTCCTTGCCATCTATGTGCCACCAAGTCTCAGGGGTGTCTCCCTGGAAAAGTGAGTTATTTAGAGGTCATGACGCTTCAATCACAGGGATTATTAGGAAAGGCAGTGAAAATAAATTGGAACATATCATAAATCTACACCGCATTAGTTCACTGTATACACTTCTGGTCATCCCATCTCAAAAAGGTTGTGATGGAGACAGGAAAAATACAGAGAAGGGCCAGCAAAATGATCAAGGGCTGCCGCACCTTCTGCGTCTTCAGAGTAGGAAGAGCCAGGCCACTTAAAGGCCAGAAGTTTGGCTAATGTTTAGCCAAAAACTCTTTTAATTTCAACCCGCTGGTCCTGGTCGAAGCTTCTAGGGCAACAGAAAACAATTCTGCACCATCCTCTGTATGACAGCCCTTCAAGTACTTGAACGTGGTGAACCTAGTATCTCTCAGCCACCTCTTCTCCAGGCTAAACATGCCCAGCTCCTTCAGCCTTCCTCATAGGACTTGGCCTCCAGGCCCCTCACCATCTTCGTCACCCTCCTCTGGACCCAGGCCAACTTGTCCATATCCTTCTTAAATTGTGGTGCCCCAAACTTAACACAGTATTCTAGGTGAGGTCTAACCAGAGCAGAGTATCATGGAGGGCAGATGGATCAATTACTGTTGTTATCTATGATGGTCAAATAAAACATCTAAGAGGCAGCTGGTGAGGGGGAACAAGTTTCTGTGACCCTCAGGGTGAGAGGCCTCCTCTGTGAAAAGCACGATGAGTTAGCCTGGTGTAGTGGTTAAGAGCACGGACTCTCTAATCTGGGAGAACCAAGTCTGATTTTCCACTCCGCCACCTGCAGATGTCAAAATTAAATCTAAAGAGTTTCTAGCTAACCATAAGGCAGAACTGTCTGATAGAGTAGTTCCTCAGCCCTCCTCGGGAGGTGGTGGGCTCTCCTTCCTTGGAAGTCTTTAAACAGAGTCTAGATGGCCATCTGACAGCAATGCTGATTCTGTGAACTTAGGGGGAGGTATTTGTAAATTTCCTGCAGGGGTTGAACTACATGACCCTGGGGGTCCTTTCCAACTCTATGATTCTATGGTGTCACCTTGAGTCAAATACAAGTTCTCTCAGAGCTCTTCTCTCAAGAGCAGTTTCTGTCACAGCTCTCTCAGCCTCACCTACCTCACAGGGTGCTTGTTGTGGGGAGGAGGAAAGGAAAGGAGATGGTAAACCACTCTGAGACTCCAAATGAAGGACAGGGTATAAATCCAATCTCTTCTTCTCTTTCTAGATAGACTACTGGTTGGAGCCAGCACAGCTCTTAGGTTCCCATGTTATTATACCATCTGTAATCATTAAAATTCAACTTGGCCTGTCACTATTCCATCTTCCCATTGCTGCTGTGTAAAAACCCATGCTAGGTTCTTTCTCTGCATACCTGAAAGTGAGTTCCTAGAAGGATAATCTACTTTGAGTCATGGCCAAACTCAAGTATGCCAAATACTGAGTGCTGCTGTACACATGCGAGGCCTCGACTCAAATGACAAGGAGGCAAGGACAGAAAACAGCAATCAAGCCGCTTTCAAAAAAAGAATATAATAGACATGACGTGAATAAGCAATTCCACCCTTTCTTCCCCTTTTGGCCAATCATGACACAAACGGAAAAGACTAGCTATCAGGGTGCAAGTTAAAAGCCTGGGTTCCCCCACAGCCAAATTAAAACCACCACAAGAAGAGTCTTAAGGGGGTCCCTCAAGCCCCGCCTCCTGTTCACACAGTGGCCAAGAGGAAACAGAAGGGTCACCTCAATGCCAGAGGCCAACAAGCAGGGCAAAGAAGGCCTCCCTCCCTCTGAGGCTGCCTCCTCCTGCCGCTGGTCTTCAGCTGACTGCCTTTGAATGCAGTTCCCTTGCCAGCCCCACCTCCACAGGCAGGGAACTCCACAACCTGATTCCTTGTTGGGTGGAGCACTATTTCCTCATGTTTGTCCTGAATCTACTGCCCGTCAGTTTCACTGTGTGACCCTGGATTTTAGTATTATAGGAAAGAGAGCAAAAGCAATGTTTCCATCCACTTGCTCCCCCTCACACATCATTTTATACATCTCTGACAAGCCCGTCTCCATTTTTCCTCCAGGGTGAAAAGCCCCAGAACCTTCGGTCTTTCCTTGTGGGAAATGGGCTTCAGCCCCTTAATCATCTTGGTTGCCCTCTTCTGTGCTGTTTCCAGCTCTGTAATGTCTTTTTGGGGAAGTAACTTACCTAAGGGAAAGGGAAGCTGCAGAAGATGGAATTAACCAGAATATAACAACTCTGCAGAAAATGAAGTCCCAAATAGAAAGGAAGGTGGAAAATGGAGGGGAAGCCGCTTGCCTTCTGTGCCTTTTTGCCCAAAGAGATCAGAGCAGCCCCTGCACTCCTCCCCTCCCTGCTCACAAGATCTCAGAAAGAGGGTGGGGCCCTGCTGACCCAAGGGAGGGCTTCACAGCTGTCTTCTCCATATGAACCTCCACCTGCCCAGTCCAGTACTGGCTGTAGCAAAGCAAAGGTGCAATAAAGGAAGCTCCTTCAGGGTTTCCCCAGTCGATACAAATTAATTCATTCTGCATGGGACACAGTCTGGGTTTCCACTCTCCCCCCCCCCCCCCCCCAGTAGTGGCAGCTTGCTGGCTGCTTTCATAAGCTTTGGAACTTAAAAGAACCCAGCTCCCTTCAGTCTGATCCTTTGCAGACTCTTCTGATAGTTTGCTACAAAACACGCCTGCTTGGAAAATCTGCAATGGCTGTTCAGCTCAAGGCCTTGAAAAGAGTGATAGGATGCACTGGCAAAAAAGAGCCTGCAATCCTGCGACCACCTCTGCACGGGCAGCGCCTTGCAGCTTCTCTTGCCCAAGGCCACCATGAAGGAAGTGGAGGAGAGAGCCCGGGCGCTTCCAGCAGTTCAGTGGGCCACCTGAGGGAGGGGGGGAGCAATAAAAGAGACAGGTGCTGTGTGAAGACTGGCAAGCACCCCTGTGCCCTCACCTGCACAAAAAGCAAAAAACGACGACGATTTTGGATTTATATCCTGCCCTATACTCTGAATCTCAGAGCGGTCACAATTTCCTCTACCTCCCCCCCCCCCACAACAAACACCCTGTGAGGTAGGTGGGACTGAGAGTGCTTTTACAGCAGCTGCCCTTTCAAGGACAGCTTCTATGAAAGCTCTGGCTGACCCAAGGCCATCTCAGCAGCTGCAAGTGGAGGAGGGGGGAATCAAACCTGCTTCTCCCAGATAAGAGAGCTCTGGATGATCCAAGGCCATTCCAGCAGGTGCAAGTGGAGGAGTGGGGAATGAAACCCGGTTCTCCCAAATAAGAGAGCTCTGGCTGACCCAAGGCCATTCCAGCAGGTGCAAGTGGAGGAGTGGGGAATGAAACCCGGTTCTCCCAGATCAGAGAGCTCTGGCTGACCCAAGGCCATTCCAGCAGCTGCAAGTGGAGGAGTGGGGAATCAAACCCGGTTCTCCCAGATAAGAGAGCTATGGCTGACCCAAGGCCATTCCAGCAGCTGCAAGTTGAGGAGCGGAGAATCAAACCTGGTTCTCCCAGATAAGAGAGCTCTGGATGATCCAAGGCCATTCCAGCAGGTGCAAGTGAAGGAGTGGGGAATGAAACCCGGTTCTCCCAGATAAGAGAGCTCTGGCTGACCCAAGGCCATTCCAGCAGGTGCAAGTGGAGGAGTGGGGAATGAAACCCGGTTCTCCCAGATCAGAGAGCTCTGGCTGACCCAAGGCCATGCCAGCAGGTGCAAGTGGAGGAGGGGGGAATCAAACCCGGTTCTCCCAGATAAGAGAGCTCTGGCTGACCGAAGGCCATTCCAGCAGCTGCAAGTGGAGGAGGGGGGAATCAAACCCGGTTCTTCCAGATAAGAGAGCTCTGGCTGACCCAAGGCCATTCCAGCAGCTGCAAGTGGAGGAGTGGGGAATCCAACCCGGTTCTCCCAGATAAGAGAGCTCTGGCTGACCCAAGGCCATTCCAGCAGCTGCAAGTGGAGGAGTGGGGAATGAAACCCGGTTCTCCCAGATAAGAGAGCTCTGGCTGACCCAAGGCCATTCCAGCAGCTGCAAGTGGAGGAGTGGGGAATCAAACCCGGTTCTCCCAGATAAGAGAGCTCTGGCTGACCCAAGGCCATTCCAGCAGCTGCAGGTGGAGGAGGGGGGAATCAAACCTGGTTCTCCCAGATAAGAGAGCTCTGGCTGACCCAAGGCCATTCCAGCAGCTGCAAGTGGAGGAGGGGGGAATCAAACCTGGTTCTCCCAGATAAGAGAGCTCTGGCTGACCCAAGGCCATTCCAGCAGCTGCAAGTGGAGGAGTGGGGAATCAGACCTGGTTCTCCCAGATAAGAGAGCTCTGGCTGACCCAAGGCCATTCCAGCAGCTGCAAGTGGAGGAGTGGGGAACAAAACCCGGTTCTCCCAGATAAGAGAGCTATAACTGACCCGAGGCCATTCCAGCAGGTGCAAGTGGAGGAGTGGGGAATCAAACCTGGTTCTCCCAGATAAGAGAGCTCTGGCTGACCCAAGGCCATTCCAGCAGGTGCAAGTGGAGGAGTGGGGAATCCAACCCGGTTCTCCCAGATAAGAGAGCTCTGGCTGACCCAAGGCCATTCCAGCAGCTGCAAGTGTAGGAGTGGGGAATCAAACCCGGTTCTCCCAGATAAGAGAGCTCTGGCTGACCCAAGGCCATTCCAGCAGGTGCAAGTGCAGGAGTGGGGAATCAAACCCGATTCTCCCAGATAAGAGAGCTCTGGCTGACCCAAGGCCATTCCAGTAGGTGCAAGTGCAGGAGTGGGGAATCAAACCTGGTTCTCCCAGATAAGAGAGCTATAACTGACCCGAGGCCATTCCAGCAGGTGCAAGTGGAGGAGTGGGGAACAAAACCCGGTTCTCCCAGATAAGAGAGCTATAACTGACCCGAGGCCATTCCAGCAGCTGCAAGTGGAGGAGTGAGGAATCAAACCCGGTTCTCCCAGATAAGAGAGCTCTGGCTGACCCAAGGCCATTCCAGCAGGTGCAAGTGCAGGAGTGGGGAATCAAACCCGATTCTCCCAGATAAGAGAGCTCTGGCTGACCCAAGGCCATTCCAGCAGGTGCAAGTGCAGGAGTGGGGAATCAAACCCGGTTCTCCCAGATAAGAGAGCTCTGGCTGACCCAAGGCCATTCCAGCAGGTGCAAGTGCAGGAGTGGGGAATCAAACCCGATTCTCCCAGATAAGAGAGCTCTGGCTGACCCAAGGCCATTCCAGCAGGTGCAAGTGCAGGAGTGGGGAATCAAACCCGATTCTCCCAGATAAGAGAGCTCTGGCTGACCCAAGGCCATTCCAGTAGGTGCAAGTGCAGGAGTGGGGAATCAAACCTGGTTCTCCCAGATAAGAGAGCTATAACTGACCCGAGGCCATTCCAGCAGGTGCAAGTGGAGGAGTGGGGAACAAAACCCGGTTCTCCCAGATAAGAGAGCTATAACTGACCCGAGGCCATTCCAGCAGCTGCAAGTGGAGGAGTGAGGAATCAAACCCGGTTCTCCCAGATAAGAGAGCTCTGGCTGACCCAAGGCCATTCCAGCAGGTGCAAGTGCAGGAGTGGGGAATCAAACCCGATTCTCCCAGATAAGAGAGCTCTGGCTGACCCAAGGCCATTCCAGCAGGTGCAAGTGCAGGAGTGGGGAATCAAACCCGGTTCTCCCAGATAAGAGAGCTCTGGCTGACCCAAGGCCATTCCAGCAGGTGCAAGTGCAGGAGTGGGGAATCAAACCCGGTTCTCCCAGATAAGAGAGCTCTGGCTGACCCAAGGCCATTCCAGCAGGTGCAAGTGGAGGAGTGGGGAATCAAACCCGGTTCTCCCAGATAAGAGAGCTCTGGCTGACCCAAGGCCATTCCAGCAGGTGCAAGTGCAGGAGTGGGGAATCAAACCCGGTTCTCCCAGATAAGAGAGCTCTGGCTGACCCAAGGCCATTCCAGCAGGTGCAAGTGCAGGAGTGGGGAATCAAACCCGGTTCTCCCAGATAAGAGAGCTCTGGCTGACCCAAGGCCATTCCAGCAGCTGCAGGGGGAGGAGTGGGGAACCAAACCCGGTTCTCCCAGATAAGAGAGCTCTGGCTGACCCAAGGCCATTCCAGGAGGTGCAAGTGGAGGAGTGGGGAATCCAACCCGGTTCTCCCAGATAAGAGAGCTCTGGTGACCCAAGGCCATTCCAGCAGCTGCAAGTGGAGGAGGGGGGAATCCAACCCGGTTCTCCCAGATAAGAGAGCTCTGGCTGACCCAAAGCCATTCCAGCAGGTGCAAGTGGAGGAGGAGGGAATCAAACCCGGTTCTCCCAGATAAGAGAGCTCTGGCTGACCCAAGGCCATTCCAGCAGCTGCAAGTGGAGGAGGAGGGAATCAAACCCGGTTCTCCCAGATAAGAGAGCTCTGGCTGACCCAAGGCCATTCCAGCAGCTGCAAGTGGAGGAGTGGGGAATCAAACCCGGTTCTCCCAGATAAGAGAGCCATGGCTAACCCAAGGCCATTCCAGCAGCTGCAAGTGGAGGAGGGGGGAATCAAAGCCGGTTCTCCCAGATAAGAGCGCTCTGGCTGACCCAAGGCCATTCCAGCAGCTGCAAGTGAAGGAGGGGGGAATCAAACCCGGTTCTCCCAGATAAGAGAGCTGTGGCTGACCCAAGGCCATTCCAGCAGGTGCAAGTGGAGGAGGGGGGAATCAAACCCGGTTCTCCCAGATAAGAGAGCTGTGGCTGACCCAAGGCCATTCCAGCAGGTGCAAGTGGAGGAGGGGGGAATCAAACCCGGTTCTCCCAGATAAGAGAGCTCTGGCTGACCCAAGGCCATTCCAGCAGCTGCAAGTGGAGAGTGGGGAATCAAACCCGGTTCTCCCAGATAAGAGAGCTGTGGCTGACCCAAGGCCATTCCAGCAGCTGCAAGTGGAGGAGGGGGGAATCAAACCCGGTTCTCCCAGATAAGAGAGCCATGGCTAACCCAAGGCCATTCCAGCAGCTGCAAGTGGAGGAGGGGGGAATCAAAGCCGGTTCTCCCAGATAAGAGCGCTCTGGCTGACCCAAGGCCATTCCAGCAGCTGCAAGTGCAGGAGTGGGGAATCAAACCCGTTCTCCCAGATAAGAGAGCTCTGGCTGACCCAAGGCCATTCCAGCAGGTGCAAGTGGGGGAGGGGGAATCAAAGTCCCAAATATGAGTTTGCGCACTTCACACTACACCAAACTGGCTCTCCAAAAGCAGCCAAGGAGGGGCAAGCTGGCACCCTTCCTTCACTTGCTGGCAGCAAGGGGTGGGGGGACATAAGGGAAGCCATGTTGGATGAGGCCAACGGCCCCTCCAGTGCAGCAAACCCCCCAGGTGTGGGGCCAGAAGCCCTCCCTCCCTCCCGCTGTGCCCCTCCCCAGCATCCCTGCCCCAGCTGAGTGTTGCAGCCATGCCCTGTGGCCCAGAGCGCCCTTTGGCGAAGCGGGACCGCCTCTGACGCGAGCGCGCAGCAGGGAGAGGGGGGCGAAGGTGCTTCTTTGTGGCTCCGCTGACCCCGGGCTGCCCTCGGGGGGGGGGAGGGAGGGGGCGGGGCGGCGGGGGGGAGGGGCGCTGAGGGCCCCCGCTCCCCCCCCACAGGCCCCCTCCCCGCCCCACAGCGGCCGCCTGCCGGGAGGCTCTCACCTGGGGCGGGCCGGAGGGCGTCAGAGGCGGCTCCGGCCTCTCCCGCTTCTGCAAAATGGCGGCGGCGCCGAAGGAGAGGAGAGCAGAGGAGGGGGCGGGGCTTGCGCGGCAGCCGGCCGGCCGGAGAGCTCCTGCGCATGCGCCGCCGGGGAAGGGAGGGGCGGGGCCGCAGGGCACGTGGGGGGTGGGGAGAAAGTGTCACTGTGGGAGTGTGCGCGTGCGCACCCCCGAAAGCTCCTACCTGCTGGGGCAAAACTGGGCGGATCTTAAAGCGGCTGCGGCCGGGATCTCCTTTTAGTCCCCCCCTCCTCTTCTGCTGGGAGCTGCTCTGAGCAGGGCTCTTGTCACGGGGCGGGGGGGGGGCAGAGGCATCCTGCAGGGAGCTGGCTGGACTAGATGGCCATGAGGAGAGGGGGAGGAACCCTTCCAACTCTGTGCTTCTGGGGCAGGATGGGAGGGAAAGAAATGCACGAATAAAGCAGGCGCGAAAGGGATGCCGGTGCCCACCCACCGTATCTGCAGACAGCTCACTTTGGGGGGAAGGAACATAACAACATAAGAGAAGCCCTGTTGGATCAGGCCAGTGGCCCCTCCAGTCCAACACTCTGTGTCACATAAGAACATCTGAGAAGCCCTGTTGGATCAGGTCAATGGCCCATCCAGTCCAACACTCTGTGTCACATAAGAACATAAGAGAAGCCCTGTTGGATCAGGCCAGTGGCCCCTCCAGTCCAACACTCTGTGTCACATAAGAACATAAGAGAAGCCCTGTTGGATCAGGCCAATGGCCCCTCCAGTCCAACACTCTGTGTCACATAAGAACATAAGAGAAGCCCTGTTGGATCAGGCCAGTGGCCCATCCATTCCAACACTCTGTGTCACATAAGAACATAAGAGAAGCCCTGTTGGATCAGGCCAGTGGCCCATCCAGTCCAACACTCTGTGTCACATAAGAACATAAGAGAAGCCCTGTTGGATCAGGCCAGTGGCCCCTCCAGTCCAACACTCTGTGTCACATAAGAACATAAGAGAAGCCCTGTTGGATCAGGCCAGTGGCCCATCCAGTCCAACACTCTGTGTCACATAAGAACATAAGAGAAGCCCTGTTGGATCAGGCCAATGGCCCCTCCAGTCCAACACTCTGTGTCACATAAGAACATAAGAGAAGCCCTGTTGGATCAGGCCAGTGGCCCATCCAGTCCAACACTCTGTGTCACATAAGAACATAAGAGAAGCCCTGTTGGATCAGGCCAGTGGCCCATCCATTCCAACACTCTGTGTCACATAAGAGAAGCCCTGTTGGATCAGGCCAGTGGCCCATCCAGTCCAACACTCTGTGTCACATAAGAACATAAGAGAAGCCCTGTTGGATCAGGCCAATGGCCCTCCAGTCCAACACTCTGTGTCACATAAGAGAAGCCCTGTTGGATCAGGCCAATGGCCCCTCCAGTCCAACACTCTGTGTCACATAAGAACATAAGAGAAGCCCTGTTGGATCAGGCCAGTGGCCCATCCATTCCAACACTCTGTGTCACATAAGAACATAAGAGAAGCCATGTTGGATCAGGCCAGTGGCCCCTGCAGTCCAACACTCTGTGTCACATAAGAACATAAGAGAAGCCCTGTTGGATCAGGCCAGTGGCCCATCCAGTCCAACACTCTGTGTCACATAAGAACATAAGAGAAGCCCTGTTGGATCAGGCCAGTGGCCCATCCATTCCAACACTCTGTGTCACATAAGAACATAAGAGAAGCCCTGTTGGATCAGGCCAGTGGCCCATCCAGTCCAACACTCTGTGTCACAGAAGAACATAAGAGAAGCCCTGTTGGATCAGGCCAATGGCCCTCCAGTCCAACACTCTGTGTCACATAAGAGAAGCCCTGTTGGATCAGGCCAATGGCCCCTCCAGTCCAACACTCTGTGTCACATAAGAACATAACAGAAGCCCTGTTGGATCAGGCCAGTGGCCCATCCAGTCCAGCACTCTGTGTCACATAAGAACATAAGAGAAGCTCTGTTGGATCAGGCCAATGGCCCCTACAGTCCAACACTCTGTCACATAAGAACATAACAGAAGCCCTGTTGGATCAGGCCAATGACCCATCCAGTGCAACAGTCTGTGTCACACAGTGGCCAAAAAATTTATATATATTCATATACATATATATATACACACTGTGGCTAATAGCCACTGATAGATCTCTGCTCCATATTTTTATCTAACCCCCTCTTGAAGCTGGCTATGCTTGTAGCCGCCTCCTCCTCCTGTGGCAGTGAATTCCACATGTTAATCACCCTTAGGGTGAAGAAGGACTTCCTTTTATCCATTTTAACCCGACTACTCGGCAATTTCATCGAAAGCCCATGAGTTCTTGTATTGTGAGAAAGGGAGAAAAGTACTTCTTTCTCTACTTTCTCCATCCCATGCATAATCTTGTAAACCTCTATCATGTCACCCCGCAGTCGACGTTTCTCCAAGCTAAAGAGCCCCAGGACTCTACATCCTATCTCTTTCCCTCCTTTCCTCTCCTCTCTCTCTTTGCTTCTCTTTTGAATAATAGGATGGGATACTCTTTGTCATAGAATGCAATATAGAGATATAGATTTTTTCAGACACAACACCTCTAAGAAGAACATGGCATCTAGAGCAACATATAGTGATTGTCACCTTCACTCTTCAGGGGAGGCAGACATAAAGTTAACTTTCTCACAGGTAGAAAAGATTCTCTTACACATATCTCCTATTTTGACATATTTATTGCTTCAACTGTGGTTTCCCTGAATTGGATCCATAGAGCTGTTGACCGGTGCACTTGGCACTTGGCTTCTTGTCCCTGCCTTGTCTCCAAATGTCTACCTCCTTCTTGGGGGGGGGGGTCTCTACCCTGTCTACAACTTTGAATGCTTTTCTCCCATTTAATTGTACCTCAAGAAGTGTGCTTGTACACAGGAAAGCTTCTACCTTGAATAAGACTGTGTTGTTCTTGAAGGTGCTGGTGGGCTCTACCTTATTCTGTTGCTTCAGATCAACACAGCTGCCCCCCTAGATCTATAAACATATAACCAAGAAGACAACAGATAATCTAAAAAGAATGACAGGATCTCAAAAAGAGGGCACTAAAATGGACCCCTGCATCCTGGGACATGTGAAAGGGATGAGGGCGAGGCAGCCTCATGCACAACACAGCAAGGTGTGGTGGGAGGGTTTGTAAAACCGCTCTCCATCTTGGGTGGGTGTGGGGGTTCCTCTAGGTGTCCAGGCCTGAGATGCCTCAGCACTGTATTATTTGGAGCTCCCCTGCTCTGTTGATTCACACACAGACAACCTGCCTGGTCTGGTACAGCTCACACACACACACACACACCCGCTAGCAGCAGGAGAGGTTTCTGGGCTTATGCTGTCAAGACTAAGGGCAGGGATTACCCATAGACAACACGTGATTGCCCATAAGGAATAATGGAGGCCACACTTGCCCATAGGGAATAATGGAGAGCAGGCTAAACATAAGGACAGCAATTGCCTATAGACAACACTTGATTGGCAACAGAGAATCCAGGTTTGCTCATAGGGAATAATAGAGACCATGTTAACGAGAGGGCTGGTCTCCACATATATAGGAAGATTCCTCTAAGAGAGCAAAGAGGGAATTGAAATGGTTCAAAACTTTCTGTTCTTTGGCTCCAACATCAATCAATTGTAAGGACAGTCTGCTCTCCCTTCTTCCCTCTGGCAAGGGTGGTCTCCCTTATTCTCTACGAGCGGGGGTGGATTCTCTGGTCTAGGGGTGAGGGCTGTCCTTAGGGCCACCGGTCTTTCCCCTTCTTCCCTAGGAGAGAGGGTGGATTCTCTGGTCTGGGGGCGAGGGCTGTACTTATGGCCACCGATCTTTCCCCTTCTTCCCTAGGGGCCACGCAGGGTGGATTCTCTGGTCTGGGGGTGAGGGCTGTTTTTAGGGCCACCGGTCTTTCCCCTTCTTCCCTAGGGGCCACGCAGGGTGGATTTTCTGGTCTGGGGGCAAGGGCTGTTCTTAGGGCCACCGGTTTCCCCCCTTTTTCCCTAGGGGCTGTGCAGGGTGGATTCTCCGGTCTGGGGGCAAGGACTGTCCTTAGGGTCACCGGTCTTTCCCCTTCTTCCCTAGGGGCCACGCAGGGTGGATTTTCTGGTCTGGGGGTGAGGGCTGTTCTTAGGGCCACCGGTCTTTCCCCTTCTTCCCAAGGGGCCACACAGGGTGGATTCTCTGGTCTGGGGGCGAGGGCTGTCCTTAGGGCCACCGGTTTCCCCCCTTTTTCCCTAGGGGCTGTGCAGGGTGGATTCTCCAGTCTGGGGGCAAGGACTGTCCTTAGGGTCACCGGTCTTTCCCCTTCTTTCTTAGGGGCCACCCAGGGTGGATTCTCTGGTCTGGGGGTGAGGGCTGTCCTTAGGGCCACTGGTCTTTTCCCTTCTTTCTTAGGGGCCACCCAGGGTGGATTCTCTGGTCTGGGGGCGAGGGCTGTCCTTAGGGTCACTGTGTTTCCTCTTCTTCCCTTAGGGCCACCCAGGGTGGATTCTCCGGTCTGGGGGCGAGGGCTGTCCTTAGGGCCACCGGTCTTTCCCCTTCTTCCCAAGGGGCCACACAGGGTGGATTCTCTGGTCTGGGGGTGAGGGCTGTCCTTAGGGCCACTGTGTTTCCTCTTCTTCCCTTAGGGCCACCCAGGGTGGATTCTCTGGTCTGGGGGCGAGGACTGTCCTTAGGGCCACTGGTCTTTCCCCTTCTTCCCTAGGGGCCACCCAGGGTGGATTCTCTGGTGTGGGGGCGAAGGCTCTTCTTAGGGCCACCGGTGTTTCCCCTTCTTTCTTAGGGGCCACGCAAGGCGGATTCTCTGGTCTGGGGGCGAGGACTGTGCTTAGGGGCACTGGTTTTTCCCCTTCTTCCCTAGGGGCCATGCAGGGTGGATCTTCTGGTCTGGGGGCAAGAACTGTTCTTAGGGTCACCGGTCTTTTCCCTTCTTTCTTAGGGGCCACGCAAGGCGGATTCTCTGGTGTGGGGGCAAGGACTGTCCTTAGGGCCACTGTGTTTCCTCTTCTTCCCTTAGGGCCACCCAGGGTGGATTCTCTGGTCTGGGGGTGAGGGCTGTCCTTAGGGTCACCGGTCTTTCCCCTTCTTCCCTAGGGGCCATGCAGGGTGGATTCTCTGGTCTGGGGGCGAAGGCTCTTCTTAGGGCCACCGGTGTTTCCCCTTCTTTCTTAGGGGCCACGCAAGGCGGATTCTCTGGTCTGGGGGCGAGGACTGTGCTTAGGGGCACTGGTCTTTCCCCTTCTTCCCTAGGGGCCACGCAGGGTGGATTCTCTGGTCTGGGGGCGAGGGCTCTTCTTAGGGCCACCGGTGTTTCCCCTTCTTTCTTAGGGGCCACGCAAGGTGGATTCTCTGGTCTGGGGGCGAGGACTGTGCTTAGGGGCACTGGTTTTCCCCCTTCTTCCCTAGGGGCCACGCAGGGTGGATTCTCTGGTCTGGGGGCGAGGGCTCTTCTTAGGGCCACCGGTGTTTCCCCTTCTTTCTTAGGGGCCACGCAAGGCGGATTCTCTGGTCTGGGGGCGAGGACTGTGCTTAGGGGCACTGGTTTTTCCCCTTCTTCCCTAGGGGCCATGCAGGGTGGATCTTCTGGTCTGGGGGCAAGAACTGTTCTTAGGGTCACCGGTCTTTTCCCTTCTTTCTTAGGGGCCACGCAAGGCGGATTCTCTGGTGTGGGGGCAAGGACTGTCCTTAGGGCCACTGTGTTTCCTCTTCTTCCCTTAGGGCCACCCAGGGTGGATTCTCTGGTCTGGGGGTGAGGGCTGTCCTTAGGGTCACCGGTCTTTCCCCTTCTTCCCTAGGGGCCACGCAGGGTGGATTCTCTGGTCTGGGGGCGAAGGCTCTTCTTAGGGCCACCGGTGTTTCCCCTTCTTTCTTAGGGGCCACGCAAGGCGGATTCTCTGGTCTGGGGGCGAGGACTGTGCTTAGGGGCACTGGTTTTCCCCCTTCTTCCCTAGGGGCCACCCAGGGTGGATTCTCTGGTCTGGGGGTGAGGGCTGTCCTTAGGGCCACTGGTCTTTCCCCTTCTTCCCTAGGGGCCACGCAGGGTGGATTTTCTGGTCTGGGGGTGAGGGCTGTTCTTAGGGCCACCGGTCTTTCCCCTTCTTCCCAAGGGGCCACACAGGGTGGATTCTCTGGTCTGGGGGCGAGGGCTGTCCTTAGGGCCACCGGTTTCCCCCCTTTTTCCCTAGGGGCTGTGCAGGGTGGATTCTCTGGTCTGGGGGCGAAGGCTCTTCTTAGGGCCACCGGTCTTTCCCCTTTTTCCCAAGGGGCCACCCAGGGTGTATTCTCTTGTCTGGGGGCGAGGACTGTGCTTAGGGGCACTGGTTTTCCCCCTTTTTCCCTAGGGGCCACGCCGGGTGGATTCTCTGGTCTGGGTGCGGGGGCTGTCCTCAGGGCCACCGTGTTTCCCCTTCTTCCTTAGGAGCGAGGGTGGATTCTCTGGTCTCCCTTCCTTTCCGTGCGTCCTCGCGGGGGGGGGGGGGCCGGGGCCTTGCAGGAGTGAGGGGGCAGGTGGGATTGAAGGGGCTGGGGAAGCCCTGGAGGCGGGGGAGGGGCGCAGAGGGCGGGATTCCCTGCCAGGAGGCGGAGAGGGGCGGGGCGGGGCGGCCGCTGGGGGCGCTGCTGCTGCTGCTCCGCCTGGGCCGAGAGTGCGCCCCCCGCCTCCTCCTCCTCCTTGCTCCCCCCCCTCGCGGGCAGGCAGGGCGGCAGGTGGGGCGGCGATGGGGGGCCGGGGGGGGCTGTCGGCCTGGCTGGAGTGTGCCTGCGCCGTCACCTTCGACCTGGAGCTGGGCCAGGCGCTGGAGGTAGGTGGGGGGGGGGGGCGGCCGCTCTGCGAGGCGGGGGGAGGGGGGGCGTCGGGGCCTGCGTCGGCCTTTCTGCCTCTTCTTCTCCTCCTCTTCCCCTTTCTCTCCGCCTTCCCGTGGCGCAGCTGGTCTACCCCCCGGACTACCCGCTGACCGAGAAGGAGGTAGGTGGGCTGGGCTGGGGGATTCCTTCCACCCCCTCTCCGGGCTCGGGCCCTGAGCTGACGCTTCCTCCTCCTGCTGCAGAAGACGAGCCTGTGCTACCTGGCCTTCCCGGACTCCTACTCAGGTGGGTGGGGGGCGGGGGCGGGGGGGGGGCTTCTCTTCCCCTCCCCCCTCTTCAGCCCTCCGCCTCTTCCTCCCTGCAGGCGGCCTGGGGGACACCCACTTCAGCTTCCGCTTCCGCCAGTCGGGCGGGGGGGGCCTCCGGCGGGGGGGCGAGGAGGAGGAGGGCTGCAGCCGAGACGCCCCCCCGGCCCTGCAGGTCCGTCCGGCGCTTGGGGGCAGGCCCGGGGGGGGGCGGGGCGGAGCAGGGCAGCTCCTGGCTAGGGGGGCCAAGTCGACTTTGGGGGTGGAGCCAGGAGCAAGGGAGGGACAAGCACGATTGAACTCCAAACGCGAGTCGTGGCCATCACGACCCCACACCTCTGAAACGCCTTCCCTCCATTGGAAATCATGGGTTGGCTCATAGAACGGGATCTCCTGGTCCAGTCTTTTTGAAACCTGGAGGGTGTTTTGAGGGGAGGTACCAAATGCTATGCTGAAAATGTGGTGCTTCTGCCTCAAAAGACAGCCCCCCCCACAGAGCCCCTGATACCTGTGGATCAATTCTCCCCCCCCCTCTGCTTTCTGATGACCCTGAAGTGTGTGTGTGTGTGTGGGGGGGTCTTTCTATTTTTAATTATCTTTGGAACTGCTGTAAAAAATTTTTCGATGCTTACGCATTCATAAACAATGTGATATTTTTCTATTTTGAATCAAGTGTTTCGTATTTGTGGCACAGTTGCTTGGGCTAGTATCCTGCCCCCCCCCCCCCCATTGGCAATCCTACTCCTGGCCCAGAGGAGGAGGGAGGCAGAGGAGAATAGCCTCCCCTCTGTGACCCCCCCCCAAGTCCACTCACTCCACCAGGTGCCTGGGGGGGGGGTTCAGTGGGGAAACTGCAGCGCTCCAGTAGAGGGAGGGGGGTGGGGGTGGGGCAGTGCTGGTGGGAGGTAGGTGGGAGGGGCTGCGGGCCAGCAGCAGCAGCAGCAGCTCCACCCAGGGACCACCTCTCCCCCCCCTTCTGTCCCACAGCGGGATCCTGCCCATTACTTTGGCTACGTGTATTTCCGGCAAGTGAAGGACCAGTCAGTCAAGAGAGGCTACTTCCAGAAGGTGAGGGCCCAGCCAGGGGGGCCAGGCTGCCCCCCTCTCCCTCCTCCCCACCTCCTGAGCCCTTGGAGGGGAGGGGCCCCTGGCAGGCAGGCCTCTCACCTGGAGGAGATTGAAGCGGGGGGGGGGGGAGAGGTGCTCCCTGTGGCTGGATCCTGCTGGCCTCTCATCCCAAGGGGGCAGAAGGTGCCCTGGCTGGGGGACGCCCCAGTGTGTCAGCCCCGCTGGGAATACTACTGAGAACAAGCCCTTTGGGCATGTAGGGTGGTGGTGGGGGGGCAGCTCTTCCAGAGGCTTCTTCTTAGCCTGCCCCACGGAGAGCTCTACTCCTACGCAGGGATCCTTTTCTCTCACAGAACAGCCAGACTCTCACCCGACTTACGCGTCCTTGCTGATGATTTTGAGAGCACCCTGGGAAGAAATGCAGGCTAGAAATCCAGCCAGTGCAGCACCAGCCCCCCCCCCCCCCACCACCACCACACACACCTGCCACTGAAGGGAACAAAAGGCAATACATTTGGATCACAGCATGATTCCCGTACTGAATACAAAAAACATTCTGTGACTGTGATATATAGGCTACTTTATTTTTTAAAATGGAATTACTTTTACATTTCACAACTCTCATTCACAGCATTTCCAACAGCATTCATTCCATTAGTGACTAGCTGTAGTCTGGTTGCTGCTTCATCAGAAGTCTTTGTACTCTTTTTGAGCAGGCTGGCATCTGCTTATAAGCGAGTGGCCTGCCTGCAGCTGTGTCATTGCTGGTCAAACACTCTTGTCAGCACCAGCCCTGAGGCTTCACAAAGAAGGGACCGCCCACTGCTGCCACTTTGGGAGGGTGACGGGAACAAAGCAGCCCAGCCCCCACCCTGCAGGACCACCTGGGCAAGGGGACATCCTGGTGGGCGGAGCTTTGGAGTGCGACCCCCCCCACACACATTCTTGCCATTCTCTCTCACTCTCTCTCTCTCTCTCTTCCTCCAGTCCCTGGTGCTGGTCTCTCGCCTGCCTTTTGTGAATCTTTTCCAGCACCTGCTGCAGCTGATTGCTCCGGAGTACTTTGACAAGCTGGACCCATGCCTGGAGGCAGGTGAGGAGGTGGTCCCGGCTGAGAAATAGGCCCTAAGCGCCAAGAGGCAGCTCATTGCTACACCTGCCCAGAGCTGGGTGGGGATGCTTCCTTGACAGAGAAGCGCTGTTCTCCAGGGGCAGAGGGGGCCGTGAGGATGTGTCCAAGAGCCTCGTGGCCTTGCTGGGATGGTGCAGAGTGGGGTTGCTTCCTTTCTCCTAGGCAGGGGCTGGTGGGAGCCCTCCCTCCCAGTGGTACACAAATGCTTTGCTCGCCTGTAGGAGAAGAGCTCAGCTGCGCCATGGCTCTTGGAGCTGGCAGAAGGCCGCTGGAAGCAACGGAAGGGGTGGTTGCCCGGTGGTGGCATCGTTTTCCTTCTCCAGCAGCCAAGCTGGCTGATGATGGAAAGCCCCTCCTTGGCCAGTGCCACGCGGGCAAAAGGCCTGGCGGCAGCTGGGACTGCCAGACTTGTGGCTGAAGCGCGCCTTCGCTGGTGTGTCCCGGATGATGGGCCAGAGTGCCGTCTGTCTCGCCTCTGCTGCTGCGCTTTACCTTTGGGGTTTTGTTGCATGCTCTTTTTTTCCTGCCAGATCGGCTTCACAAGCAGTTTCCTTTCCAAATGAGTCGTGTCTCTTGCTGTGAAGCCGAGGGGGGGCCTGGCCGGGGGGGGGGGTTGCTGTGGAGCCACACTGAGGGTGGGAAGGCATCTGAGGCTGCTTTTGTGGTTTGGTTTCCCCCCCAGTGTGCAGCGAGATTGACAAGTGGCCGCCACCCGTGCCCGGCCGGATGCTGAACCTGCCCGTGATGGGGGTCGTCATTCAGGTGTCCGGGGAGGGGGGCGTTGGCTTCCCACGGGGGTGGGGAGGAGAGGGTGTGTCCTGCCGGTGTTTCTGTATCCTCATGCCATTCACTCTCTCCACGCAGGTGCGGGTGCCCTCGAGGGCAGACAAGCCCGGCTCCAGCCCAGACAAGCCCGTCAGTCTGGAGGTGGGAAGGGGAAGATATAAGGGTGTGGGCCAGCCACTTCCTCCAGAGAGCAGCTCAGGGCACAGAGGCCAGGCCTTCCCCAAGATTGCTTCCTGGCTGCCTCAGACTGTGGAGGTTCTTGTCCTGGCGAAGCTCGTTGCCTCCCAGCGCCACCCCCCTTCCTACCCAGGCTGAAGCCATGGGAGCGCCTTCACCCCAGTCTCTCTCTCTGGGCTGGCAAGTGTGGCCCTCAGAGAGCTTGAAGTGCTCTCGCCCCATGGCTGGAACTGAGGAGATGGGATGTGTCGCTGCACTGACCCTCCAGATTTGCCAGCCTGCTGCCCCACCCCCACCCCAGTTTCCCCAGGTGGCCACACTCCGATGTCCAGCTGAAGCTTTTGCAGGGGGGAGGGGAGGGGCTGAACGTCCTCTGCCTTTGTCTTGTGTCCAGAACCTCCCGCCGGCCCCCCTTGTCCTCAGCAGCGTCCACGAACTGGACCTCTTCAGGTGAGTGCTTTGCCCTCCCCTCCCCCCAAACCCCTGCAGGGCGGCCCAGGGACCGGGAGCGCTCTGAGGCCCAACCAGTGTAGTGCAAGCGACAGCCCCCCCCCCCCCCAGAAAAAGGCTCTCAGGCCCAGAAGGCTCTTCCGCACCATCTTCTCCCTCAGGGTCTTAAATGGCAGGGTTGGGACCTGCACCGTGTGTGTTTTGCTACTGGACGGCGTCTCTCACATCAGTCAGGGCGGGGCTTGCCTCTCTGGGCTTTGCAAACAGCCACATGTGGCTTCTGCTGACCTGTCCTCACCCCCCCAGGTGTTTCCAGCCCGTGCTGAGCCACGTGCAGATGTTGTGGGAGCTGATGCTGCTGGCGGAGCCCCTGGTGGTCCTGGCCCCGTCACCTGCCGTCTCCTCAGAAATGGTTTTGGCCCTCACCAGGTAATGGGCAGGCTGCTGGGCCCGAGTCAGGGCTTGGCTCTGTGCTGTCACTCAGAGCACCTCGGTTGCCCCCCCCAGAGAGCCCCTCCCTGCCCAGGGAGCTGGACTTCTGTGCCTGATGCGCCCTCCTCCTCCTCCAGCTGCCTGGCTCCGCTGAAGTACTGCTGTGACTACCGGCCCTATTTCACCATCCACGACAGCGAGTTCAAGGAGTACACCACCCGCACCCAGGCCCCGTGAGTGCCCCGTAGCCCCCCCAGGCCTTTGCTGTGGGGAGGGAGGGGCAAGGGGCTCACATCTGAGGGTTCTCTCTCCCCCTCCTCCACCCCCAGGCCCAATGTTGTGCTGGGGGTCACCAACCCCTTCTTCATCAAGATGCTGCAGCACTGGCCCCACATCCTCCGGCTGGGGGAGCTCAAGATGGCTGGTGAGAGGGGTGTGTGGCTGGGGGGCAGAGAGGTCTGTGTGTGGGGGATCTGGGGGCAGGAGGGGGAGGAAATCTCTGAGAAGGGCGTGCTGGGGGGTGGGGAGCCGGAGGGGGGGGAGGGGGTCTGTGGCGGGGGTGGCAGAGAGGTCTGGGGGGGGGGACTCTGGGGGCAGGAGGGGGAGGAAATCTCTGAGAAGGGCGTGCTGGGGGGTGGGGAGCCGGAGGGGGGGGAGGGGGTCTGTGGCGGGGGTGGCAGAGAGGTCTGGGGGGGGACTCTGGGGGCAGGAGGGGGGAGGAAATCTCTGAGAAGGGCGTGCTGGGGGGTGGGGAGCCGGAGGGGGGGGAGGGGGTCTGTAGCCGGGGGTGGCAGAGAGGTCTGGGGGGGGACTTTGGGGGCAGGAGGGAGAGGAAGGCTCCTCTGAGAAGGGCGTGCTGGGGGGGTGGGGAGCCGGAGGGGAGGGGGGAGGGGGTCTGTGGCCGGGGGTGGCAGAGAGGTCTGGGGGGGGGACTCTGGGGGCAGGAGGGGGAGGAAATCTCTGAGAAGGGCGTGCTGGGGGGTGGGGAGCCGGAGGGGGGGGAGGGGGTCTGTGGCGGGGGTGGCAGAGAGGTCTGGGGGGGGGGCTCTGGGGCAGGAGGGGGAGGAAGGCTCCTCTGAAAAGGGCGTGCTGGGGGGGGGCGGGGAGGGGGTCTGTGGCCGGGGGTGGCAGAGAGGTCTGGGGGGGGGACTCTGGGGGCAGGAGGGGGAGGAAGGCTCCTCTGAGAAGGGCGTGCTGGGGGGGTGAGGAGCCGGAGGGGAGGGGGTGTGTGGCGGGGGGGCAGAGAGGTCTGTGGGGGGGGACTCTGGGGGCAGGAGGGGGAGGAAGGCTCCTCTGAGAAGGGCGTGCTGGGGGGATGGGGAGCTGGAGGGGAGGGGGTGTGTGGCGGGGGGCAGAGAGGTCTGTGGGGGGGGACTCTGGGGGCAGGAGGGGGAGGAAGGCTCCTCTGAGAAGGGCGTGCTGGGGGGATGGGGAGCTGGAGGGGAGGGGGTGTGTGGCGGGGGGCAGAAAGGCCTGGGGGAGGCTCAAGGGCAGGAGGGGGAGGAAGGCTCCTCTGAGAAGGGCGTGCTGGGGGGGTGGGGAGCTGGAGGGGGGGTTTGGCGGGGGGGCAGAAAGGTCTGGGGGGGCTCAAGGGCAGGAGGGGGAGGAAGGCTCCTCTGAGAAGGGCGTGCTGGGGGGGGTGGAGAGCCGGGGGGGGAAGGAGGGGGGCTTTTGGAGGAGGAGGCTGGGCTCTTCTTGGGACTGCTGAGCGGGGGGGGGGGGCAGCTCCTGTGGAGTCCCTGGGCACGGCCTGTGCTTCTCTTTCCCTGCAGGAGACCTGCCCAAGCAGGTGAAGGTGAAGAAACTGGCCAAGCTGAAGTCGCTGATGCAAAGCCAGGTAGAGCCTCCTTGGGCTCTGTCTCCCATGCCTCCCCGTCCCTCGGGGGGGGGGGGGCGGGAGGTGGAGGAGCCTTCCGGTCCAGCCCGGCCTGGGGAAGTGCCTTTTTCTGCAGACGCACCCCCCTTACATGGGTAGAAGCTGTTGCAGGGGTATTTTTTTAACAAATGCATTTAAGAACAGTTTCATCCTTCTTTTCTGTGCAGTGAGAGCCCCACAGTGGTAAATGGTTAAGAAGATACTCAGATCGGCTCTGGCAGCAGTGCATGAAATGAGTGGGAAGCCTGGGGGGGGGTGTGTGCTAAGGGAAAGCCTTTTGCTGTGGGCACGAGAGCAACAGAAGGAGACGGAGTCCTCTCCTGGGGGGAGGGGTGTCAGTGCGGAGGAGCCCTTTCCTTGGCATGCCCCATCTAGCCTCTGGAGCAGGGCCCCTGCCTGTGGCTGGAGAGATAGGTGGTCCAGCCGGGGAGGGGCTGCTGGTGGCCCCAGACGCTTCCAGCAGGTGAACCCTGGGTGCTGCGGCCTCCCCTAGCCTGGCCTCGGGAGGGCTTGGGTGCCAGGGGTGGTGGTGGTGGTGGTATCTGGCGGTCTTGGAGGGGGCAGCAGGGCTCCCCCTCCTGCCTTCTCCCTGTCTCTTGCTCCTCGCTGCCTCTAGGACTTTATTCGTCGTACAAACCCTTCTTGCACAAGGACAAAGGCCTCCTCAAGAGACTCCTGAAGGTGAGCAAAAGCACCTGACCTTGCTGTCGGCGGGGGGGGGGGGGGCGGGGGGCATGCTTCAGTGTCCTGCCTCCCTTGCCCAAGCTCCTGCTCTGACCCCCCTGCCCCTTCTTGGTGGAAAGGAAGGAGGGAAGGGAGGAGTGCTCAGAGGTCACCCCCCCCCAGCTCCCCTGCTGTGGGATCTTACCGAGGGGGGCGGGAACCAGGCAGGTCTCTGCAGCTGGGGCCCCCCATGCCCCTGCCCTTCCAGCACCGAGTGTCACAAGGAGAAGCGGCCCCTGATTGAGATGTGCCAGCACTAAGCCCCGGCTGTGCCACGGTGCTGTGTGGCATCCAAGGCTGCAGGCGGGCAGGCCTGCATCTCAGAAGCAGTGCCTCTCCCATGCCCCCCCACACCCAGGTGGGGCCAGGACAAGGGAGAAGTCACCTCCCTCCTCTCCGTGGGCAGGCACTGGCGGGGGGGCCCAGGCCTGAGAAGAGCCCCCCCCACGCCTTGCTCTTCTGCCCCCTGCAGGGCATCCACAAGAAGCGCTCCTCCGAAGCCCAGAGTGCCCTGCTGAGGAGACACCTCCTGGAACTCACCCAGAGCTTCATCATCCCCCTGGTGAGGAGATGGGGAAAGAAGACCCCCCCTCCCCTCCCGTGGCATCCAGCCGCATCGCCTCTCTCCCCTGCCCCCCGCCAAAAAGGGTGTGTTGCTCTTGTGCTTCCCTTGGGGGTTCTGCCCCCCCTCCCTGTGTGGCTGGCCCTGACCTCCTCTCCTCCCCCCTCCCTCCCTCCTCCCAGGAGCACTACCTGGCCAGCCTCATGCCGCTGCAGAGAGCCATCACGCCGTGGAAGGTGAGGGCGCCCCCTCTTCTGGGCTGCTGGGGGGACCTGGAGGCGGCTCTTCCACTCCCCGGTGCTTCCGGGTCCTGCAGGGAAGCAGCAGCAGGAGCTCAGGGGCTTCTCTTCTCCTGGGCTGGGGTGGGCCAGGACACAGTCCAGATGGCGAGTGGAGGCGCTTGCTGGGATCTGGCTGGGGGGGGCACCCGTGCTGCAAGAGTTGTTCTCCCTCCCTCCCACAGAAGCCCCCTCCCATCCGCCCCTTCCGGCAGGAGGAGTTCCTCAAAACTCTGGAGCAGGCTGGGCCGCAGCTGACTTGTGGGACGAAAGGGGACTGGATGGGCCTCTACAGGTAGGCCCAGAGCCTGTTGCTCAGCACCAGCTGGGGGTCGTGCAGCCCTCCTGGCCTTCCGCCTCTCCAGGGGTCAGGCGGGAGCGGGGGGGGGGATCTCGTGAGGTCTCTGAGCAGCAGGAAGAGCCGGGGGTAGGGTTGCCAAGTCCAATTCAAGAAATATCTGGGGACTTTGGGGGTGGAGCCAGGAGACTTTGGGGCGGAGCCGGGAGACATTGGGGGTGGAGCCAGGAACAAGGGTGTGACAAGCATAATTGAACTCCAAGGGAGTTCTGGCCATCACATTTAAAGGGACAGCACACCTTTTAAATGTCTCCCTTCCATAGGAAATAATGAAGGCTAGGGGCACCTTCTTTTGGGCTCATAGAATTGGACCCCCTGGTCCAATCGTTTGAAACTTGGGGGGTACTTTGGGGAGAGGCACTAGATGCTATACTGAAAATTTGTTGCCCCTACCTCAAAAAACAGCTCCCCCAGAGCCCCCAAAACCTCCAGATCAATTCCCCATTATACCCTATGAGAATCGATCTCCACATAGGAATAATGAAGTGCTCAGCAGACATTCCTCCCCCCCCCCCCGTTTTCTGGTGACTTTGAAGGGAGGGATTGGCCTCTCTACTCAACTTCTTACAAGTAACACAGACACCCATCCCAAGAGGAAGCCTCGGGGGGGGGGGAAATCACATGGTGGCTTGGGGGCGGGGCTTCCCCCCGCTGGCCAGCTGACTGGGGGCAGGAAGGAGCCTGGGAAAGCGGAAGAACCCTCGCTGGGACCTGGGGATTGGCAAGCCTAGCCGGGGGTGAGACAGTCCTGGCTTGCTTCTCAGCAGGGCTCGAGGCCGGCTGCTAAACATGGACCTTGTTTTACCCGCTGGAACAAAAGCAGTCATGTCGGGGGGTGGGGAGTTACTCCCAGAGGCCAGGAACATTCTGTGAAGGGAATGGACTTTCTGGCCTTGTGCAGCTGGCTTCCCTGGAGACTGGAAAACCCCACGAGAAGCGTCTCAGGGTTGTGGTGGATTGTTTGATGAAAACATCAGCTCAGTGTGTGGCAGCAGTGAAAAAGGCACACTCCGTAATTGGAATTATTAAGAAAGGGATTGGCTGCAAAAGGGCCCGTATTGTCCTGCCCAGATGGAGCTCTGCTGAGGCCTCGTGTGGAAGATTCTGTGCACTTCTGGTCATGGTATCTTTGCAGAGGACATTGCAGAGCTGGGTAGAGTTCAGAAAGGGGCAACCAGGGGCACAGAGCCTCTTTCCTGTAAGGAAAGGCTGAAGAGACTCAGACCTTTGACATCATGGGGTAAAGAAGGCAAGGGGAAGACACCCTGGGGTTTATAACATCATACATGGGGTGGATAGAGGGGGCTCTCTCTCCCCCATAACACCAGGACTTGAGGGCACCTGATGGAGTTCTTGGCCAACAGGCACAGAACAGACTAAAATAAATCTTACTTAATGCCAGTTATGGGATTTCCAGTGGGCATGATGGATACCTTTAAAGGGGGCTGGACCAATTCATGGAGAATACGTCCGTTAGTGGTCACGAGAGGAACCTCCTCACTCAGAGGCAGTAAACGCTGGACTCCCATCGCTTGGAGGCGGCAGCATCATGGGAAACCCCTGGGCCTCCGCGCCCATCAAGGGAAGCCCTGGGCCTCCGCGCCCATCAAAGGAAGCCCTGGGCCTCCGCGCCCATCAAGGGAAGCCCTGGGCCTCCGCGCCCATCAAGGGAAGCCCTGGGCCTCCGCGCCCATCAAGGGAAGCCCTGGGCCTCCGCGCCCATCAAGGGAAGCCCTGGGCCTCCGCGCCCATCAAGGGAAGCCCTGGGCCTCCGCGCCCATCAAGGGAAGTCCTGGGCCTCCATGCCCTGTTGCTGCCCCCCCCCAGGTTAGCTGGTTGGCTGTGGTGGGAAACAGGAGGCAGAACTAGATGGACCGCTGGCCTGATCCAGCAGGGTTCTGCTTACGTTGCTACATTTCCATTTGGTATCACCCAATTCCTGGGAGAGGTTGGGCAAGCAGCCATCCCAAGGGAGATGCCCTTGTCCCTTTGTACACGCCAGGAATGCCCCTGCTGCCCGCTCTCCTTTCCACCCTTTGTCTGGTGACCCTTCAGGTAGTCTGTGGCCCCATCTGGTGGAACCCCCTGAACTGATCCTGCCCTTCCTGATCCCAAGATCTCTTCCCTCCTCTCAGACCTTCAGACAAGCTCTGCAGGGCAGGTGAGCCCCGTCCTGATGCAGGTGGGGCCACCCAGTGGCAGAGACCACAGCCACCTCCCAGCCGTCAGTCTTCAGGGGTTCCATTGAGCCACCATGCCTAGGAGCCAAGGACAGGCTTCTTCTCCATGAAGAAGAAGAAGATATTGGATTTATATCCCGCCCTCCACTCCGAAGAGTCTCAGAGCGGCTCACAATCTCCTTTACCTTCCTCCCCCACAACAAACACCCTGTGAGGTGGGTGGGGCTGGAGAGAGCTCTCACAGCAGCTGCCCTTTCAAGGACAACCTCTGCCAGAGCTATGGCTGACCCAAGGCCATGGCAGCAGATGCAAGTGGAGGAGTGGGGAATCAAACCCGGTTCTCCCAGATAAGAGTCCGCACACTTTAAGCACTACACCAAACTGGCTCTCTTTTTGGCAGCTCCCTTTTTGAAGGTAACCACCCCGGCATTCTGTGGGGACAAATCCCCTAGGCTGCGGCCGTGTGCAGAAGCAGAACATCCTTCTCTTTGGCCTGAACCTCCTGCCCACCAGCTCCCCTGGATGCTGCCCCTCCCTCTGTGGCACATGCAGGAAGAGCCCTTTATGCCTGCCAGGGGCGGTTTCATCTCTCTCTCCACCCCCCACCTGCCAATATCATCTCCAGACTGAAAGGAGGCCCTGGGGTCTTCTGGATCCTGCCCTTGATTGTTTCACACTTCTTCTGACTCTTTCGGAGACGAGGCAACCAGGAGCATCCGTGGTGCTCCAGAGGCAGCTACTCCACAACCGGCAGCAGGGACATTGCAACAGGACTTGCTTACTGGAAGAGCCATTTAGAATAAACGTCAGATGTTTGGGAGACGCAAGACTGGAGGGAGGGAGGGAGGGAAGGAAGGAAGGAAGGAAGGAAGGAAGGAAGGAAGGAAGGAAGGAAGGAAGGAAGGAAGGAAGGAAGGAAGGAAGGAAGGAAGGAAGGAAGGAAGGAAGGAAGGAAAATAGATGGGGGAAGAAGGGAGAGGTGGGAAGAAAGCAGTTTTAACTGGCTGGCTTGGCAAAGTGATTAAAAAGACAAATGTCTTCTCCAAACTGGCCGACGGTGGGAGCTTCAGGAGCCACGCAATACATGTGAAGAGCCACATGTGGCTCCCAAGCGGCAGTTTGGCCACCCCTGCCACAGGCGCTCTTCTGCTTTTCTCGCCTTCCTAGCAACAGACTCACAGCTCTCCGCTGCTCCCTGGTGATGCGGGAACAGGATGTCTGGGGGAGGCATCCCTTCCTCCCATGCTTCTAGTGAATCGCAGTTGGCTGCAGTTGTGGGGCTGGAGCTCTCTGCCCAGTGGCCACATCGTTATGGGAACAGCCTCTTGCCTTCTGCGCAGCTGATTCAGGCTGGCAACTGTGCAGAGGAGGATGGCTTCTGGCTGTGGGGCCCTCTCTCTGCCGCCCGGCCTCTTCCAGCTGACACCTCTCTTCCCCCCGCTCCCCCGGACAGGCGATTCTTCAGGTCCCCCAACTTTGATGGCTGGTACCGCCAGAGACACAAGGAGATGGCTCACAAGCTGGAGGCGCTGCACTTGGAGGCGATCTCGGAGGCAGTACGTGGGGAAGCAGCAGAGCCTGCAATGGGGCCAGGGGGGTGTGGGGCAGGGAGGGTGGCATCCAGTCCTTGCGGGGCCCACTGGTCCTGGCAGAGAGGGGGCAAGGGGCCTGTCCTGTCGCCGCCACTCTGATCCCTCCTTCCTCCCCTGGCTGGCTTCTGCTCGGAGAAAGAGGCGGGTCTTTCTGCAGCAGGGGGTGGGGGGCTGAGCAGCCCTGCATGACCCTCTTTCATTGTCCTGGGATTCCCATGCCCACCTTTGCCTTGACAAGGCCATCCTCAGGGTCTCTGGTTTCCTCTTGTGGAAAGAGCTGGGCTTGCAGAGGTATGAGAAGAAGAGAAGCCATGTTGGATCAAGCCAGTCACAGTGGCCAAAAACCCCAAGTGACATCAAGAGGTCCATCAGTGGGGCTAGAAGCCCTCTCACTGTGCCCCTCCCAAGCACCCAGAATACAGAGCATCACTGCCCCAGACAGAGTTCCAACAATATGCTGTGACTAATGGCCACTGATGGACCTCTGATCCTGTCCCCTCTTGAAGCTGGCCATGCAAGATGGGGATCTTGACGGAGTATCGGGGGAATGGTCTCTGATGTGGCCCCACACTGCCTGCCCCACCCCCAGTCTTGGGATGAGGCAGGGGGCAGCTTCTCTTCCTTCCTTCTGAGCGGACTGCTCTTCCTGCAGAACATCGGGGCCTGGGTGAAGCACAAGTCTGAGGTGGAGGTGGTCGACCTGGTGCTGAAACTCCGCGAGAAGCTGGTAAGCTGCCTCCCCCCACCCACAGGACGGGGAGCTTGATCGGCCAGAGCTGTGCTCATGGGATCCAGCCATTGAGGCTCCATCCTGCTGCCCATGGGGAGATCCACTTGCCACAGGCTGGTGGCCCCACGGAAGGAGTGGGGCAGAGTTAGGAGGCGAGATCCCACAGCCCAGTTGACGGCAGAACCAAGGAAGCCTTTTCCTGTAGAGTCCCACTCCAGGCTGCCCCCTGGGGGGAAACGGCGAGGAGCTGCCGGGCAGGACTGCGTTCAAGGGGGGAGCCAAAGAGCCACTTCAGGAGCACTTGGGATAAATGTCAGGTGTGCAGACACTACTCCCCCCTCCCCCCGTGCAATATGGTCCGGTCCAGGGGCAGTGTGAGGGCTCCAGGGGGCCTCCAGCCAAGCTCTGCCTCCCCCTCTGGAGCTTCTGCCCAGATCCAGTCAAGGAGGCTCCTCGGATGACTGCAGGAAAAGATCAGCAGCAAACACTCCCCCGCAAGGAGATCCTGGCCGCAAGGGACATAGTTATATACAGGCAGAACCGTTCTCAGCTGCCCTTTACATGGCCTCGGGTTCCTCCCAGGGGTAGGAGCTGTCCAGCCCCAGGGATACCAGAGAACAGCACCCCTGGAGAGAACGTTTGTTTGAAGGCCTCTCCTGTAGCTCACGAGGTTAAACTCCAAACTAAAGCCGGGCTGCATGATGATGAGCGATGAATAATAAACGTGGGGATTCCATGCTAAGGAGTATGGCTATAGGGATCAAATGAGCAACCAGGATAATAACATAACAAATAGGAATAATAAGTAAAGAGAACACTGCCAAGATAGAGACCCTGGAGAGTCTGTGATCCATGAGCAAGGAAACCACAAAGCGCTTCCTGGCCCCGTGGCCTTCTGGGAGTCCTGATGCCCAGAGGGAGAAAGGTGGAGGGTTCCGGCTTCAGCTCGGTTTCCTTTGCTCCTGTGCGCCAAGGCCGGGGGCTGCTGAGCCACACCTGCTCCTTGGCAAGGCTTGCGCGGGGATGCACCTGCCTGCAGGGAAGGGGGGCAGCCGCGGCCCCCTGGTGAAGGCACCCTGGGTGGGCCCTGTTCCGGGGCTGCTTGCAAGCCCTGGGATGGAGCGAGGGGTGGGTGTTCTGAACGGGCCTTTGGTCTCCCCTTGCAGGCACAAGCCAGGCACCACCACCTGCCTGTGAAGGGAGAGGCCCTCCAGCACGTGAGCCAGTTCATCGCCACCATCATTGGGTCCCTGCCCGAGGATCTCCGGGCGCTCCTGTGTCCGCAGTGAGCAGTCTGCAGCCTGGCCTGCGGGGGCTCGTGGGGAAGTCTGCCTGCCTGCGATGCACCGCCCACACTGGGCCTGGGGCTTCTGTCTGTTGGGCTGAGGAGGGGCTTGCAGACCCCCCCCCCAGGCAGCTGTTCTGGACAAGCCCCCTTGCAGTCATTGGGCCCTCCTCCTCCCGTTCTGCAGAGCCCAAGGAGTAAAGGCAGAGTCCAGGAGGCCTTTCTGCTGTGTTGTGTTTTGCCTCCCTTGAACCACAGCCAAGTGTCCCAAGAAGCAGCCCCCCCTGGAGCCTAAGGCAGGAGTTGCAGGATACCCTTGGGGGGCCAGGGGGCTTGCTGTGTTGTGGCTGCCCTGCAGGAGATGGCGGGGCTTCCACGGACCAGGCACGGCCCATCCTCAGGAGGGGTCTCAGCTGTCCAGGAAGCCTCCGCAGCAACGTCAGGGAGTCAGAGGGAGGCCCTGAGGCCTTTGGGGGCAGGAGGGCTCTGGAGGCAAAGGGGGGGGGGGATGGGGGGGTGGGCCTGCCTTTCCTGCTCCCAGCAGCCCGAGCAGGTTGATGCAGTGAAGGCCAGAGGCTGAGGAGAATGCGGGGCTGCTTCTCAGAGGCTTTGGATCTGAGGAGCGTTGCCTGGGTGGGGTGGAGGGGCTGTTTCCTCAGCCGCCTGCAGATCAGACTGGGTGGAAGCCCTGGAGGCGGTCCCAGTGGGGGGGGGGTAGGGGAGCTTGAGAGCTGGCACCTCTTTCTAGGAAGAGGAGAGGGCCCTTTGCTCCTCTGCCGCTCTACCTATTTGTGGAACCATTTCTGTCCTGCTGCACTGGCTCAGGACGGAGGCTTCACATGCAGACTTCGGGGGGGGGGGAGCGCTGTGTCACCCTCCCACTGAAAGGGATGCGGAGAAGAGCTGGTTGGGTGTCCAGAGGCCGGCCTCTTGTGGAGAGCAGATCTGGGCAGCAGTGGTGCCGCCCATCTGCTCCCCAAACCTTGTGCTTGGATGCAGACTTTGGAGGGGGGGGGAGCTGACACCTTCCAGCCAGCAGCTGCCCTGAAGGAGCTTTCCTGCAACTGGATGGGCTGTGTGTGTGTGTGTGTGTGTGTGTGAAGGGGCAGTCTCCCAGGAAGTGACCCAACAGCAGAAGCCATGTCAAGATGTGCTGCACCAGTTGGACTTTCTCATGATGGGCATGAGGACATGAGCTTCAGCAAGCCAAGCCAGTGGTAAATAAATCAGAACACACATCCTGTACAGAACACAGCAGAAGCTAAATGCTGCATATTCGTTGTACGAACAAGCCATCTGCCCCACATTCTTCTACCACTCGTTGCTTCCTTCTATTCTGCATTCTTTTCCAGAAAGCACAGCTGAATAGATCTAAACATTGTTCTTTTCCCTGCTATTCAGTAAAAGGGTTGCAGCTCTTAGAAAGGTAGGCTCAATGGCTCAGCTGAATCCATCCAGGCAGAGTCGACAATGTCGCTGTCTTCTTGCAGACTTGTTTAGCCAGGATCGAATCGTCAGGCTTTCCGTCTTTAACTGGTTCTGTGCCAAGTAACATTTTTGCTGTAATCAAAAGATCAGTTATGAATTTTCTGAATGGGATGGCCAGCGGCCCTTGCGGTGTTTGGAATTACTTGGTCATTTCAGAGAGAGCATTTTCCTGACATTTCCGCACTACTGAGCACTTCCCAAACATGCTTGAAATCTGCTATGGCTGCATTTCCCACAGAGAGCAGAATACACCCGATTTAATTTGGGACATTAAATGCCATTGGTATTTTATGGAAATGTGCTTTCCTTGAAGGGACAAAGACTGTCTACTGGACATCTTCCGTTAACCTTTCTCCTGCACAGGGTTTCCCTTCCTTTGAGCAGGGCTTGCCTCATTCACACACACGGCTCCCTCCCTCATCCTGAGCCACATTCAGGTGTGAATCGGCTGGTGCTCCCCTCCCCACCCCGTGGGCTGCCTGCTTTGCCATCCAGGGTGCTGAGAAGGTTTCTCCTTCCCCTGAAGATGGCTGACCCGGCATTGGGGAGGGAGCTGCACTAGAGGAGCATGTGAAATGCTTCCTTGGGGCCTCAGGTCCATGCACCCACCGGCATCTCCACTTGTCTCCAGCCTCCATCAACACTGGCAGTCCGAGGAGGTGGCCAGGCCGTGCACCATCTCTGTTGAGTTTGCAGGGAGCATTTGGATGGACAGTGCTTAAGAAAGGCATCGTGCTAAGGCTGTGCCACAGCAGTGGTGTCAGAGGCCGTTTCCAGCAATGGAGGGGAAATGGCCCGTGGGCTCCTTTGCGTGCCACACTCCCCACTTCTGTGCAGGCAGGGAGAGGGGCGGGCAGGCAGGCCTGGGCAAAAGGCTGCCTCTTTCCCACGGGCACCGTTCCACTGGGTCTCAGCCCGCCAGTGCTTGCAGCAGATGCTTCCCCCCTGAGCCCAGCCTCCCTAGAGTAGCAGAGCCTCAGCTAGAGCAGCCCCCAGGGCATCGATGCACGACTGGATCTGAGGAGACTGGTCACGAGCTCCCTTGGCACCTCTGCCAAGCAGGGGCTTTGGGCCTGGGCTGCTGGGGCACAAATGTTCCCCTCTGCGGTGCTGGGCCTGGCACGAGTGAGAGAGAGAGCAGCGAGTGGCTGGAAAGCTCCCCCCGCCCCGTGTGTCTGAGCAATGGGGCACTGCCTTTGCGGGGAACTGCCCACACCTGCACAGGGCAACCCCCCCCCCCCCCGACAGAGCTGTCCTGCTGGGCCGTCATGAACACTCCATGACCTGCATGCCGTTTCTCCCCTCTTCTTTTGACTGCCAAACAGCCTCTCCTGGTGGCTTCTGCTGTGTTCATGTTGCTGCTGCTAGCGGTGGGCGTGGGGGGCTTTATTACATTTGTCCTTCGCCACCTTGGGAATCGTGGGACTGTGAGATGAAATTGCATTTAATAATAAAACCTCTAAGTATATTTGTGTGGATTCTACAGTTGGTGCTGTGAACAGGAGATACCCCTGCAGTCCCCTGCACAATGTGTCCTGTTTATGGGCCCGTCGGGTCAGCTCTGAAATATCTGGCCAGCTGAGGGGGTCAAGCAATGACCAGGTGTTGGAAACAAGGACTTGCTCGGACTTTGAACCCCAAACTTCTTGTTATGGCACCAGGATGTCATTTGGAATTTAATCACAACCGCTGAACGTTAGGTGTGATTCAGGCGGACAGGACAGCTGTGTGGGTGTGGAGCGACAGAACACAGAGGGCGGAGGGGGGGGGGGCGGAAGCAGGCGCATGACAGCCTCCACCCGCTGGCCTGCAAGGTGCCCAAGTGACGTGCCAGGATCCCCTTGTTCCTGTTCTGCACCTTGGAGTATCTCAAGCTGCTCGACATGCAGCTGAAAATCAAAGGGGTGTGTGTGTGTGGGGAGATCAGCCCCATGTCAGTTTTTGACATGCTGCCTCCAGAAGTGCCCTAAAGCTGAGGCTTCCCCCACAAGGCAGGATGCAGACACCTGGCCAGCCAGCACGTCCGTCCTGCAGAGCCTAGACTGCACTGGGCCCAGCAGTATCACTGGAGAGACAAGCTAATGCAGCTGCAAAATAAAACAAAAAAGATTGCTTCCATCTCATTTCTTCTGGAAGATGGCTCCATACTGCAGCTCAGCCAATCTGACCACGTGGAGGGACGGTGGCTCAGTGGTAGAGCATCTGCTTGGGAAGCAGGAGGTCCAGGTTCAATCCCTGGCATCTCCAACTCAAAAGGGTCCAGGCAAATAGGTGTGAAAAACCTCAGCTGGAGACCCTGGAGAGCCGCTGCCAGTCTGAGGAGACAAGGCTGACTTGGATGGACCCAGGGGGGTCTGATTCAGTGGAAGGCAGCTTCGTGTGTTCATGTGATCCAAGCCACAGTCCCTGCGTGACTGGACTACTGTACCACGTGGCACTTGGGTATGTCCTTCAAGTACATTGGGAAGCTCCAGTTGGCACAGAGCGCTGCAGCACACTTGCCACCGGGGGCTCAACAAAACACGCCTCTCGCCCCTTCCCCAGTGGCCGAGTTCAGCCCAGGGGACGGCTCTTTCCTAAGACCAATGGCCCTCGTGGCCTTGGAGCCACAGACCTGCAAGGCTGCCTCCCACCGCAGCAGCGGCTTCCCCCACCTCGCCAACAGGGACGTTCAGCAACTGCCCATTCAGGGGCCTTCTCTGGGGCGGGGGGCCTATGAAAGCCCCCACAAAAGAACCCGGGGAGTATTTTTATGAAAGCTGGAACTGTAGAGAATGGAAGAGCAGAGGAGGACAACTTTAGAAGGGAAGAGACCCCTGCCCGTTCCAGGCACTGGCTGAACAAAGAGCACGACGGACTATTTGTTTTAGTTGCCAGGTTCAGGAAACGGGGAGAAGTGGAATTTCCCCAGCTGTAGATTGCGTGGGGCTGCCTACTCTTGCTGCAGGAGGCTGAACTGCACACTATCTTCTAATCTCCAGATGGGATAAGCAACGAGAGACAGAGATTTCTGCTTCCAGTTTCATCCCTCCAGACCTCTCAGCTCATCCTCGCTGGGCAGCCCTCTACAGGGACCTGGCCGACTAGATGCCCACCTGCCCAGCACCAGGGCAATGGCATTCTCAGCACCACCCCCCACCCCGCAGGGCATGCAAGGCTGCTCGGTTTCAGGTGGCCTTTGGTCAGCCTTAGGAAGCAGGGAGCTGGCCAGCTGGGTTAACCCTTCAGAAGAGCTTGTCGGTTAAGCTGACGCTTTAATTGGCCGCCTTGTTTTAGACTTATCCTACTTGTTTGTATTGCACTTCTGTCTATTGGATTGGAGCTGCTGTGAGTGAGCTGCCCCGAGTCCCCCGTGGGGAAGGGGGTGCAAGGTATAAACGAAACAAATGTGTTTTCTATCATACTGATTATTTCATGTTTACTCATTTCAAGAATGATTAAGATTGATTTTAAATGCAAGTCTTAAGTGAGAAACATGCGTGACCTTGGGCTGGCACACACGGCAGGACTTGATGCCCGGAATAAAGAACCGCCTGGCTTCTCTTCCTCTGGGGAGCAGGCCCAACCCTGGCTCTTACGGCCTCCTGGCAGTGCGGCTGGCTGGTCGCTGCTGCAGCCAGAGTCTGCTTGCCTTGGCAAGCCCCACCTCCCCACCCCCACCCCAGCTGCCAAGGTGTGCCGCCCCTCCCCCTCCCTGGAAGGCTGTTGTGCTCCTTGGCCCGCAGATCGAGGGCAGGAAGGGCAGGGGAGGCTCGCTTTATTAGCCAGTCGCAAACAGGGAGAAATCCCACCAGAATCCTCCCCCCCTTCTCATGTTCAAGCAAGAGTCCTGGAAAAGAGCTTCAATCCTGCTGAGCAGAGACTCCTTTGAGGAAAACGGGCTCCGCAGGGAAGCCTGCTGCCCTGAGCCAGGTGGAGGGGCAGTCGCCCCCTTCTTGGCACAAGAATACCCACAGCCATCCCCTGGGGGGCAGGCCTCCGGGAAGGCAGGGGAAGGGGCAGGGCGCTTCACCTCTTCCCCGAGAGCCACCAGCTGCGGCTGCCAGCCACGTGCCTCAGCACCGCCTGCCTCTCCTCGGGGCTGAAGCGGAGGATGGTCAGGATGGCCGTCAGTGTCTGCTGCCGACCCAGCAGGTCCGTCCAGGTGAGGAAGCGATAGAAGATGTTCTTGAGGTACTCCAGGTTGGCGCCTTCCCTGCTCTGGTCCCGGAGGCTCTTCTGCAGGCGGCCCTGGAGGGCAGCCACCTCCTCCCGGTGCTCCTCCCCCTCCTGCAGCAGCCTGGCCTGCAGGCGGTGGGCCTCAGCCTCCAGCCGGCGCTTCTCTTTCTTCAGAGCGGCCACCGCCACCTCCTGGCGGGCCAGCTGCTCCGTGTACAGGAGGAAGCCGGGCTCGCCGGGAGCAGTCAGGCGCAGCGCCTGGGTGAGGCTCTCCAGAGACTCTGTCCCCTCCGGCTGCGGCTCCTGGCTGCTGCTGCTGCTGGCCTGAGGGCCTGGCCCGGCAAGGGCCTTCCTGGCTCCCTGGAGGCCGGAGGGCAAGACCACGGTCCGCAGCTGCTCCAGCTCCTGGTCCTTCTCGGCCAGCATGGCCAGGGCCCGGTCCCGCTGCTTGTGCATTTCCTCCTCCAGCAGGAGCAGCCGCTCCTGGCAGGCCGCCTGGGCCCTCTCCAGCTCCTGCCGGTGGAGCTGCTGCAGGCGGGAGAGATCCTGCTTCTTGGCCTCCAGCTCCGCTCGGTGCTGCTTCTCCCCCGCCTCGCAGGAGAGCCGCAGGGAGACGTACTTCTCCTTCAGCTCCGCCAGCTGCTCCTGGGCCTCCTCCAGCTCCTTGGCCAGGCTCCCGTCTTTGGCCGCCTTGTTCTTCAGGACCACCTGCGCACGCAGCTTGTACCTCTCAAACTCCTCCTTCAGCTGCTTCAGCTCCTGCTGGTAGTAGGCGGCAGAGGCCTTCTCCCCGTCTCCGTTCTCCGTGCCGCCACCTGCAGGCAGCTCCGGCAGGCAGAAGGTCTCCAGGGCCGGAGGGCACTGGCCGTGCTTGGCAGCCGCCTGCAGCAGCTGCTGCAGCTTCTCCATCTTCTCCTTGAGGATGTTGACGTCCAAGCTGCTCTCCTCGAGGGAGAAGTCCAGGGGGGAGCGGCCAGAGGCAGCCATGGCCAGCGTCTTGTTCTCGAGGTCCAACTGGGCAACACGCTCCTTCAGCTTGTGGATGGCCACCTGGTCCTTCTGCTTGGCCTTCTCATAGGCGCCCAGGAGCTCGGACACCTCCGACATCTGGACCTCCAGGTTGGTGACCCGCCGCTCCTCCATCTGGACCCGCTCCTCTGCCTGAGCCGTCTGGAAAGAACAAAGCAGACAGGCACTGCGTTAGATGGCTCCCTCACTACAAAGCCTAAAAGAGCTCTGAGGGACACAGGCTGCAGAGGGAGACGGAGAAACACAAACCCCAGAAGGCGGCAGCCAGAAAGGGGAAACCTCTTCTGTCTGAAGGCTCCATGTTAGCATCATGTGATCCAGGCAGCTCCATGGGCACAAAGAGTCCTGCCCGCCAGAATGTCCCAGGACAGGATGAAATAAGTACTGCGTGTTGAGGCAGAACCCGCCCCTCCTTCACATGGGGTGAGAACAGAGCTGCCATGATGGAGCCAGGACTGAGAGGGAAAGAGATCTTGGAGTTGTAGAGCCACTGTTTTCAGGAAGGGAGTCTGAAGGATTCAGCCCAAGTGAGGTGCCCAGAGATCAAGTTCTAGACCACTGGGAAAATTTAAAAACGGTATGTCTCCAGGCCCTGACAGCATACACCAGGGGTGGCCAAACTGCAGCTCCCCAAAGACTCCTGAGTTAAACTTAGGAGTCACAGGATAAGAGCAGGAACAGAATCATAGAATCCTAGAGTTGGAAGGGACCTCCAGGCTCATGTAGTCCAACTCCCTGCACAATGCAGGAAATCCACAGATACCTCCCTCACACACATACATCACCAGTGACCTTTGGCTCTATGCCCAGAAGATGGCAAAAACCTCCAGGATCTCTTGCCAAATTGGCTCAGCGAAAAATTGCTGCCTGACCCCAAAGTGGTGCTCAACATTTCCGTGACATGTAAGAAAGGGCCACAAGAATCAAGCACAGATGCAGCCCTTCCTGTCCTCCCTCTCTTGATCTGCCTCAGTTCACAGGCTCAGCACTGCAGTCAGGTGGCCATCCAGCCTCTCTTTAAAACCTCCAAAGAAGGAGAGCCCACCACCTCCCCAGGAGGAAGCCTGTTCCTACTGTTTAGTTGAAAACTTCTTTGATTTAATTTTGACCCGTTGGTTCTGGTCCAACCTTCTGGGACAACAGAAGACTAATCTGCCCCACCCTCTCTATGATAAGCCCTTTCTATGGAGCCAACTTGGCTTCTTTAGGCTCTTTCCATTTTTCCTTCTCATAGGAATTGTTTGCAATTGTGCCCTCAATACTGCCCTTTTAAGAAACTCTCATCTCTCTTGAGCTCCCTTCTCCTTTAGTATTTCTGCCCATGGGATTTTACCCAGCATCCCTCTAAGTTTGTCAAAACTCCCTCACACACATACATCGCCAGTGACCTTTGGCTCTATGCTCATTCCCCTAAGCTCATTTCCTGAAGACCAACCTATACATCTGACTATGTACAGTTTTCCAAAGACTTGTAAATTCCACAATCATGCGGTCCCTACTCCCCAGGGTGCCCACTGCTTCCACCTCATCAACCAGTTCTTCTCTGTTGGTGAGAATCAAGAGCAAGACAGCAAGTCCCCGTGTTTCCCTCTCCACTCTCCTCGCAGGACTTGGTCTCCAGACCCCTCGCCATCTTCACTGCCTTCCTCTGGACATGTTCAGGCTTGTCTAGATCCTTCTCAAAATGTGGTGCCCAAAGCTGAACGCAAGAGGCCTAACCAGAGCAAAGTGATACCATCATTTTGCATGATCTGGACACTTCTTGGGGTCATAGCGGAAAGCTCAGTTAAAACCCACCACACAATCCACTGCAGAGCTGCTTCAGTCTAAGCTCATCACCTCAGTTAGCGTAGATGGAAGCAACTCTGCAGAGGACTGTGATGTCGAGGTGCTGCAGTGGCAAAACAGGCAGACTCCATGCTGGCACTTATTAGGAGAGGGAGCAAAAATATAAAAGGCCAATATTACAGCACTCTTATGCAAACCTATGGTGTGGTCTCATCTGGACTATTGTGCAGTTCACCATGTATCTAAAAGGACTTTGCAGAGCTGGAAAAAGTACAGAAAAGAGCATTCAAGATGCTGAAGAGTTCCTGGAGCTCCTTTCCTCTGAGGGAATGCTGAGGACTTTGGCACTTTTCGGTTTAGAAAAGAGACACTGAGGAGCAACAGGAGTCTGAACCCCAGGGGAGACTAGGAGCAACCTCACAAAGCCCCCAAGCGCAGAAAAGGAAACTGTCTGTGGCCAGAGAGAGGCTGAAAGAGGTGCCCAGGCAGCCTCCAGGGGTCTTCTGGTGCCCCCCCTCCCCAGGGCACCAACAGTAGCACCTTTCTCATCTCCTGCAGCAGCTGAGCTTGGAAACTGTTCTTGAGGGCAACCACTTCTGCCTGCAGCTCCTGCAGCTGCGGGTCGGGCCTGCTGCTCTCCTCTTGGGCGGCCTGCAGGGCCCTCCTGAGGCCGTCCACTTCTTGGGCCAGCTGCTTGGCTTGGCGCTCATAGCCTTCCATCTGGCCGGCCACCCCCGCTTTGCCGGCCAGCGCCTCTCTGGTCTCCTCCAGGCTCAGCTCGGCCTCCTGCCGCTGGGCCCTCTCGCTCTGCAGCAGCCTCTGGAGCTCATGCAGCATGACCGCGTGGTCGCTCTGCTCCTGGGCCCGGTCATGCTGCTGCGTGATGAGGCGGGCCCTGGTCTCGGCCAGCTGCTCCTGCGCGGCCTTCAGCTCCTCGGCCGCCCTCCTGCCCGCCTCCTCCAGCTCCTGCTTCATCTTCTTCTTGTCTGCCTGGTAGGAGGCCTCCATGCGCGACTTCTCCTGGGTGACGGTGGCCAGGGCGCTGGTGACGGTGGCCAGCTGGGTCTTCAGCTGCAGCAGCCTGCGGTCTGCCTCGCTGGGCTCCCCGGTGCTGCCGCTTTCCGAGCCGCTGGCCTCGTCCAGCCTGGGCGGGGAGGGGGCGCTGGCGCTGGCGGCCTCCTCCTCCTCCCCCTCCCGGGGGCCCGGCTCTTCTGCTCTGCCCGCGCCCAGGACCCTGAGGCTGGCCTCGAGCGCCTCCTTCTCCTTCAGCAGGCTCTTGTAGGCGCGCACCACGTCCTTCAGGCGGGCCTGGTACTGGGCCAGCTGCTGCTGCTGCGCCTCCACCGTCTCCTGCAGCTCCCGCCGGCTGGGGCCGCCCCCCCCGAAGGCCATGCCCAGCTTCTCCATGCAGCCGCCGCAGGGAGCCTCTTTGCCCGGGCCCGGCCGCCTCGCTCGCCCGGATTGGCCCACAGGGCGGCTCCTCCCACCCCTTCCGGGTCGGGCGAGAGTCGCGCTTGCGCTCTCCGGGCTGGCTGGGGCAGGGGCGGAGGGCGCCTGCGCGGCGGGGTCATAGAGACCGGCAAGGGAGCCAGAGCGGACGGGAAGTCCGCACGCGACAATTTTTAAAGTTCCGCTTCCCGAGTCTTGGCGGGGGGGGGGGGAGGGAGCCGGGAGCTGCCCGGGGGGGGGGGGGAAAACCCCCCTTTGTGCGGAGGGGCCTCTCCCTCCTCCTCTTCTCTTCCTCCCCCTCCTCCTCCTCTCGGGGCGGGGCGGGGCATTGTGCGGTCACAGAGGGAGGGAGGGGCGGGGGCTGTGGTGCCTCCTCGGGGCGGGGCGGGGCGGGGCGATGCAGGTGGGGCTGATCGACTGGACGGGCGGCTACCTGACGGCCCAGGGCTGCTGCGGCGGCGCCCTCACCGCCCTGGGCGCCTCGCTGGGCAAGAAGCAGGTCAGCCCCCGCCCTTGCCCTGCCCGGGGCTCTCGGGAGGAAGAGGAGGGGGTGGGCTGGTCCTGCCCCCCTCCCATGGTTTGCGTTTCCCAGGGGCCGTGGGGGGAGGCAGGTTTGCACGACGATGCTGCCCTCCTGCCCCCCTTCCTGAGGCTGACTAGTGGCCCTTTGCTCCGCCCCTTGGTCCTGCCTGGGGGCAGGGAGGGCTGCCCGAGGGGGTCTGGAGGGCTTGGCTGAAGGGTCTCTTCTGGCCTCTGCAGACCTGGGAGCTGAAGGTCATCAGGAAGTGCGGGGAGCAGACGGTGGTGGAACTGTGGGGGCACCAGGGACAAGCTCTCTGGGTGGACCCCGATGGCGCAGTCTGGTGTGCCCAGCCGGAGAAGCAGGGCCAGTTCCTCCTGGAGGTGCACCCCAGCAGGACATGGACCCTCCAGCAGGCCCAAAGCGGGAAGTACTTGGAGTCGGACGGAGAAGATGTCTTCTGCATCGCCCGGGCCGTGACCTCCCAGCACATGTGGATGCCTCAGCTGGCCATGCACGCCCACGTGGTCCTCTTCAACCCCCACTTGCAACGCTACGCTCGAGCTGATCCAGAGCTCAGCCGGGTCTGGGTGGACACGCAGGTGCCGTCCCTGGAGGAGTGCAGCTTTATCCTGAGGTTCAGGGGGGGGCTCTATCATTTGGAGACGGCCAACCACAAGTTTGTCTCCAGATCAGAGAAGCTGGTGCAGAAGCCGTCTGTGGAGACTGCCTTCCACTTGACCCTGAAGCCAGGAGGCCTGGCGGTCCTTGCGGACAGGGAGGGGCGTCTCCTGTATCCACATGGAAGTCGGGGGCTCCTCTGCCTCGGAGACAGCCCTGCGAACAATGAAGAGTGGTTTGTTATCAGGAGGTGTCCGCAGTGGGTCAGTCTGAGGACAAGGGCCAAACGATACGTCACGGTCATATGCGGCAAGTAGACTCTGTTTTCTCGCACAAGAAGCAGAGGTGGTTCCCATTCACAAAGGCAGACAGGCCTGGGCTCGTCTAGCTGGTGTAGAGCTGTGGCTGTTAGCTATAGCTGTGAAGACCCGTGCTCAAATCCCCACTCAGCCAGAGACCTTGCAGCATAATGCCTTTAAGCCGTTACTCAGTCTAGACAGCATCACAGGGTGTTGTGGGGATCGATGCGGGGCTGCTCCTGTAAACTGTTCAAGAAACATCGGCTGGTGCAAAAGGCAGACATTTGATCACTGGCTGAGAGAACGCTGTGCTTGTCTGGGATTCCCATATCTCTTTCCCTTTATGAGCTCGTGCCCTCAATGCACTCATCAGAGCTAGTTTGGTGTAGTGGGTAAGAGCACGGGGTTTGATTCCCCACTCCTCCTCCTCCTCCACTTGACGCCAGCTGGGTGACCTTGGGTCAGTCACAAGTTCTCTCAGGGTGTCTGATGTTGGGAGGGGAAGGGACAGACTCCAGATGGAGCGAGGGGGGGGGGGAGAAATCCAGTCTCCGCCTCCTCTTCTTCAGACCTCTCCCTTTTCATTCAGCTGCAACCCACTGGGCTTTTCCCCTGGCTGGAATCCCCTGCCAGCCTCCTTGGTGTAGGGAGCTCCCCCCCTCAAGTGGACTGACTTTACCACGCTTTTAGCAGAAGTCAACTATTGAATGAACTTCTCTGGCAGTCTGAATTTGTGTTTTAGCTATGTTTTATAATTGCATATATTTACATTTTGTGAGCTGTCTTGGCCTATGGTGGACTGGGGGTGGGGGTGGGGAATGCCTGTTTGGCGTGGATCCAGAGCAACAAACTGCCTTTCCCAAGAGGCAGCTCTAATTAAACCTGCATTTTAAGTTGCAATCTGTGAATGAGCCGATTCAAACGCTCTGTGCTGGTGGATAAGATCAGTGGGAAGCGAGCCTCCCTGTCACATTCTCTCCCCCCCCCCCCTTCCAGATTCAGATGTGTATGCGGGGTCCAGGGAGGTGACCCCGATGTCCATCTTTCACTTGAAAGTGAACTCCAGGTCCAAATCTGTGCAGTTAAAAGGCATCAACCACAGTTACCTGGCTCAGGTAAGTGAAGCAGGTAGGGGCTCTTTGGTGTATGGAGGGGGAAGTGAGTGGTGTGCCAGAAGTCGTGGTGCTTGGGCGGGGGGGGGGAGCCACAGTGGGAGGGCTTCTGGTGTCCTGGCCCCACTGGTGGACCTCCTGATGGCTCCTGGGTTTTTTGGCCGCTGTGTGACCCAGAGAGTTCGACTGGATGGGCGACTGGCCTGATCCAACATGGCTTCTCTTCTGTTCTTGTGAGCCAAGGGCTGGATGGGGGCCAGCAGTTCTGCTGGGGGGGGTCCGAATGGGTCAGTGAATAGGAGGAGGGAGGGAGGGAGGGGTTCCTCCAGAGCCTCTTCTCCTTACTTCCTCCGCCCCCCACACAAAACTTCAGTGCAGCTGGTGAGGCAGATCAGATGCCTCTTCTTCATTCTGTAGATGCCAGAAATCTCCTGCTGGGGATTCAAGTCCCATCCCTTCTGCCCTGGAACAGAGAGCGGGGGCCTACGGCTGTGCATCCTCCCTGCCCAGGGCACAGAATGGTTTCCAAGGGGCTACCCAGGTCCCCTGGTATGGCTGTTGCCAACAGGGCTGGTGAAGCAGCTGGGAAACTGTCTTCGGGGGCAGGGTGGAAATTGCCCAGTCTGCAGTAGCAGGCCAAGGAGATTTTGTGCTTCCCACCATTAAAACTGACCTCTGCGGAGTCTGTTAAGAGCTGAGGGATTATACTGGACCCTCCAGACAAGGAAGCATTAATTTAGCCTGGAAGATTCCCTCCTACCTTGACTTGTCAATTCTGGCGACCTGATCCCCACTGTGGTGACATCCAGACTAGACTGCTGTAATGCGCTCTACATAGGTCTCCCCTCAAAGGCAGAGACCAGTTCTGCACTAGACCTTTAATCCTGCTTTAGCCCCGCCTCCAAGCTGACGTTCTTAGAATCACAGAGTTGGTTTCTCTGATTCTAGTGTAGAATGTCAGTTTGGGGATAGGCCAGGGCTAAACCGGGATTAAGGGTCTAGTGCAGAATTGGTCAGAGACTGCAGCTGGTGCAGAACATTGCAGCTTAGTTGCTATGAGAAGCTAGAACTCCTGTTGTGCAACACACAAACAGAGGATTACAGTATGAGAGACTACTGAACAGCAGGAGGTAGATACTGTGATAAAAACACTAGTTTAGTCAGTTTGGTGTAGTGGTGAAGTGTGTGGATTCTTATCTGGGAGAGCAGGTTTGATTCCCCACTCCTCCACTTGCACCTGCTGGCATGGCCTTGGGTCAGCCAGAGCTCTCTTATCTGGGAGAACCGGGTTTGATTCCCCACTCCTCCACTTGCACCTGCTGGCATGGCCTTGGGTCAGCCAGAGCTCTCTGATCTGGGAGAACCAGGTTTGATTCCCCACTCCTCCACTTGCACCTGCTGGAATGGCCTTGGGTCAGCCAGAGCTCTCTTATCTGGGAGAACTGGGTTTGATTCCCCACTCCTCCGCTTGCAGCTGCTGGAATGGCCTTGGGTCAGCCAGAGCTCTCTTATGTGGGAGAACCGGGTTTGATTCCCCACTCCTCCACTTGCACCTGCTGGAATGGGCTTGGGTCAGCCATAGCTCTCTTATCTGGAAGAACCGGGTTTGATTCCCCACTCCTCCACTTGCAGCTGCTGGAATGGCCTTGGGTCAGCCAGAGCTCTCTTATCTGAGAGAACCAGGTTTGATTCCTCCCTCCTCCACTTGCAGCTGCTGGAATGGCCTTGGGTCAGCCAGAGCTTTCTTATCTGGGAGAATCGGGTTTGATTCCCCCCTCCCCACTTGCATCTGCTGGAATGGCCTTGGGTCAGCCAGAGCTCTCTTATCTGGGAGAACCGGGTTTGATTCCCCACTCCTCCATGTGCAGCTGCAGGAATGGCCTTGGGTCAGCCAGAGCTGTCTTATCTGGGAGAACTGGGTTTGATTCCCCACTCCTCCATGTGCAGCTGCTGGAATGGCCTTGGGTCAGCCAGAGCTCTCGTAGGAGTTGTCCTTGGAAGGGCAGCTGCTGTGAGAGCCCTCTCAGCCCCACCCACATCACAGTGTGTCTGTTGTGGGTGGCAGGGGGGCGGGTTGGTGAAGGAGATTGGGACCTTTCTGAGATTCATCATTGAAACAATAGAGATAAAGTATATCTGTTATAGTGATGATGTTCAGCGCAGAGGTATAGGCTGTTATTTGGGTGTGAAGACCCCCTGCTGTGGGAGGCCATTTTGCAGGCATGGGGGGGCCACCTGCAAGGCAGGGCCCCCCCGGAAAGGAGCCAGATAAACCCCTGCCTTCTGTGTGGTGGCCTCTGCCTTGTGGGATGGGCTGCCTGGGGGGGTCAGGAAGACTTCCCCAAACTGCGTAAAACAGAATTGCACGGGGAGAGTATTTCCATCAAGGGCGTGGGGCAGAAGGGTCACGAAGGTGCTTTTTGCAAAGCAGGGGAGGGTGGACTAGCTGGCTGGCTGTACGCAGGACCGTGTGGATCGCCCGTCTCTGACTGCCTGGGCTTCTAGTGTGGCGTTGCCATTTCCTGCCTCCCGTCTGAGACTCTTGGCTTCGCTTCAAGGCGCTGTTCATGTCCTGTGTTATTGGCAGCCTTGTCTTCAGTTGCGTGACCCACCTTCCGTCTCGGGGAAAAGGGGGGGGCTGCTTAGGAAGTAAAACAAAACAGCTTCCAACCATAATAAGAGAAGGCTGTGGGGGCGGGGGGAGGGAGATGACTGCCTGCTCCAGAGAAGAGCCCCGTTTTGCCTCTTTGCAGAGAGACGGCAAGCGTGTATTGGCCAACGGCTGCTGCAGAGAGGCCAAGACCTGCTTCCACATTCTGTGGCATTATGGGAAGATCTTCCTGAGGGCTTCCAACGGCTGCTTCCTGGGCACTGTCCCAGTCGGGCTGGTGGTGGCCAGAGCCAGGCGCCCAGGTGAGGAGAGCAGCAGGCAGCTCCTTCTCTTGTCTCTCTAGGGGGGAGTCCGGCTGCCTCCTCAGCCCTGCCAGGGCTGTGCCCGCCTTGGGGAAGAGGTGGCTCCCCTGCCGGCTGGGCAGAGACTTGGGAGGGAGCACAAGAGCCCCCCTCTGTGGGTTGCTTCCCCCAGCAATGGCTGCAGAGAGACTGCCTCTGAGCCTGGAGGCTCCGTGTGGCTGTTGTGGCTCCACGAAGGGGCCCTTGGAAGCCAGGGAAGCACATCCCGGGCCAGGCCTCCTGCTTCCTCTCTCCGGGTCTCTGGCCAAGAGACTCCTGCTGACCGCGGCTGTCTCTGGCTGCAGGGCCCAGTGAGGAGTTTGAGCTGCGGCTGGCCAACCGCTCCTTTCTGTTGCTGCGCGGCTGCTACGGCTACGTGGGGAGTGCCCCCGGCCACGAGGTCCTGCAGTGCAACCTCCTGGAGCCCGACTGCATCGAACTGTTGCCCTGCAAGCACAGCGTCTACCACCTCCAGAGTAAGGGGGGGGCTCTCCCTGCAGGGCCCCTTCCTCCCCCCAACCCTCAATCGTGGGGAGTGCAGCCCGGCTTCCCGTGCCAGGCGGGGCTGGTTCTCTGCGTGATGCTGCATGCCCCCAAGGTGGTGGGGAGGTTGCTGGGCTGCCGCCTTCCTGCTGCAGCTGCAGGGGGGTCCTTGAGAGAACTCACGGTCAGCTGTCTCTTTTTGCTATGTTGGCCAGAGACCCCCCCTCCCTGGGGGGCAGGCAAGGGGCCACCCCTTCTTCCCTTTGTCTTCTCATGCCTGGCTTCCTCCTGCAGCCCACGGCAAGAGCTTTTGGTCGCTGACTTCAGAGAAGACCTTTCAGACTTGGGGGAAGTTTGGCTTGAACTTCTGCTTGGAGGTCCGAGGGAACAACCGTCTGGCCATCCTGGCCCCCAACGGCTACTATCTGCGGGGGGACCGGGAAGGCGCCCTCATGGCCGACAGCACGGAAGTGACCGGCGAGAGCCTCTGGGAGTTCTAGACTGAGGGGGGGGGGGATGGTGCAGGAAGCTCTTGCTTCGCCCACCTTCAGGTGAGACCAGGAGATCAGACCCCCCCCCCCCCCGGAGATGGCTGATGCATCTGCCCAGCTCCTTGCCCCAGCTGGGGTCAGTGAACACAGAAGAACTGGCTTCCAACCCGCCCTCCCGCTTCCCCCGAGTTAGAACTGTGCTTTATATAGAATTTCCCCTCTACAACATTTCTAAAGCTGTATTTCAACATTCAAAGCAGTGTATAAAAAGGAAACTGGCTTTTAAAAGCCCTCCTGAGTCAAAGAGGCTGAGTGACCGTTTTGTTGCCCAAGGGTGGAGTCTGCCTCCACAGAGCCAGCGGGGGTGTTGCCAGGCCGGCACTGACCCGTTCCCAGGTCAAGGCATCATCAGAAGTGGCCCCTCAAGCAGAATGCTGGGCTGGTGGGCTCTGGCTCCTGCGTCTCTCTCAAAATACTGGAGCACTCCAGGGCATCCAGCGAAGTCGGTGGCCAGTTGATCCTGCAAGGACCAAAGGAAAGAGGGATTAAAATGCCAGAGGATGCAGAAAGAAGCAGCTTGCAAAGGGAGTTGGACATCTGCCCTGGGAATTGGTCTGTCAGTGGCGACTCAAGGGCACCTCCGCCTTCAGAGGCAGGCAGCCGCTGCATCCCAGGGCCAGGAAGGAGGCAACAGCAGAGAATCTGGAAGGGAACCTCCAGGGTCATCTAGTCCAACCCCCAGCACAATGCAAGAAGCTCTCCGACACCTCCCCCTCAATTCACAGGATCTGCATTGCTGCCAGGAGAAGGCCTTGGCCTCTTATGTGCTGTGGCCAGCCTTCCAGGGCAACTGGCTGCTGTGTGAAACAGGATGCTGGATTGGGTGGACCCTCACTGGCTGCACCGCCCAGGCCCATGTCAGTTGAACGTGTGACCTTTGCCTGGGGGGGGGGGTGGCCGGAGTTCTGGGGTAGGGCCTACAGACCTTTCTGGAAACTGAGGGCTTGGCCCTGGGGCGGGTCTTCTGAGGACGTGCCCAGCCTGCTCCAGGGTGCAGCCACAGCCCTTCTTCCCCACTGGGCTGGTGGCAGGAGAGGGGTCAGGGGCATCCCATTGAGGGCTGGGACTTGCCAGGGAGGGTCCTCAGTGAAGGTTTTGGGTGCTGCCAGCAGCTTAGCTTACAGGAAGGATGCAGGCGATGCTTCCCCTATAAAGTGGGCCAGTGAAGAACAATGAAAATCGCTTTGGTGGGAAGAAACTCGGGGGGGGGGGGGGTCCAAAAGAAGTGAAAATCCGTGCAGATGAATCCCCTGCGGATTTCATGCCTGGCAGGCTGATGGCTCCTTCACTGCAGCTGCACTGGCAAGAAAGAGACAGCCCTCCCCTTTTGCTGGGGTCCTTGGTTTGGCATCCGTGGCTAAACCTCGGAGGGAGGCCCCTCCCGTCCCTCACTGCATGCCTTGGGACGTGGTCACTCTGCCGCAGACACAGTCTGGGAGAAGACTGGGGGGGGGAGGGGGGGGAGGAGCCCAGCAGGAGCAGACTTGGCCCGTAAGCCAGTGGGGGGGGCAGCTGCCTCTGAGGAGTCCCAGTGGCAGGGGCCTATTGCTGCTGCCTGGCCAGCTCTAGCTTCTGAGCATGCCTGAAGTGCCTCTGGCATGTGGGGGGGGGGGGTGCGCAGTGTCTCCCTTACATACTCCCCATAGCAGAGCTGGAGGAAGGCAAAGACTGAGAGGCCAGTGTGGGAAGGGAACAGAAAGGATCCAGGAGCCAGAGCACCTTCCCCAGGCGGCCAGCCCGAAGCATGGGGGGGGGGCGGGTTCCGTATAGCAAACAAGACAGCTAAGGGGGGGAGGGGAGGGGACGGCATAACATTGTGCAGGCGGCACTGAGAGCTAGAAAGCAGCCCCAGCATTAGAGGCTGCAGCCCCGCTTAGGGCTCATCGAAGTGTTCTTGTGCCCCACCCCAAAAAAGAAAGGGAGAAAAAGATGTCTTTGTACAGGCAGTAAACCAATCTCTGCATTATAGGATCCTCCCCTCCACTGTGGTGCACAGAAAGCCCCTCGAAAGAGAGGATTCTTCTCCACTTCTGGCCAGCTGAGCCCCCTGGATTCAGATCTCCCTGTCCAGACAGCTGGTTCTGGAGTCTCTTTCAGCGAGCGAGTGGCATTTGGAAGAAGGCAGGCAGCAGCCCAAGCAGAGACATTGCGGGGTGCTGTGCAATGCCCAGAGGAAGGCTCAGGAGCACTGGGCATCAGGAAACAAGCCAGCAGGCCATAGCAGAAAGTCAGGTCTAAGCCCCTCCCATGGAGAGCCCACCTGGTGCCCAGGTCTTTGTGTCTGCCACGGGCGGCTTCCTCACTGCCTGGGCTCACACTCAGCCCCCAAGGCAAACAGTGCAAAGGCCCAGAGACCATTTCTGCTTGCAGGCAGGCATCACGAAGGCGGAAAGGGGGCCGCCCCCTTGCAGCCTCTCTGGTTTGAATGACAGTGCTGGATATAGCAGCCCCAAGAACCCCAACCCATTGGGCCCCATGGCATCCTCAAGGGGGAGTTAATTGCCTCCCCTCGCATGCTGTTTCTCTGACTTAAAGCAGCTCGGGGTGAGAACTGGCCACCCCTCCCCATCCCAGGAGCCCTGTTCCTTTTGCAGCAACAGGGCCTCTGCGGGGAGCTGCAGTGGGAAGACAGAAGAGAGGCTCCTTTTGGAGCACCACCTCGGCCGGAGGAAGCGGCTCTCCTCTGGGCTCCATCCGTGGCTGCCTGCCTGAACCAAGAGCCAGGCAATGGGCAGCATAAGGTCAGCCAGGCTGAGGGACAAAAGGATCACCTGCTCCCACCTGTGCTTTGGGATTTCTTGCCCAAACTTGTGCTGTCTGAGAGTCGGTGTGGAGATATTTTATTTTCAATAAGTGCTTTCTCATTTTGAATGCTGGCTGCTGATCTTTGTGCCCCACAGACCTCCACTGTTTGAACACAATAATGAGAAAAGGGGGCACATCACTCCTTCCCCAGTGTCGGGTGAAGGCAGGAAGCAGCCACTGGGAAGCAGAAGACCAGGGATGAGGCCACTAAGGCACCTCGGGGTGGGGGGGGGGAGACCCAGGAGAGACCGCTTGCGGGCTGCTGGTGCCCGGAGGCCTCAGACGAGGGAAAGAAGGCTGGCCGTTGGTGGCGGTGGGGGGGGGGTGCAGGGTCCGAGTGTTCGACTGCAGCCCCTGGCACAGGACCCAGTCCCAGCATGCGCGGATCGCTTCTGAGAGCTGGGAGGCTGCCCAAGGGAGGTGAAGGACCTGGAGCACAAGGCACTGGAACGCCCCCTGTGCACATTGGGTGGGGAGGGGGCTTCCTGGGTGAGCAGAATGCTGCAGGGGGTGGGTGGGGGGCTTGGTCTCTTGGGACACTGTCTCCTTGCAGCAGAGACTACGAGTGGTTCCTTTGAGCAGAATTTCCCATCTGTGGCTGCTCAGTGACAACCAACAAAGAAAATGACACGGCTAACCGATCCAACCCAAGGCCCCAGAAGACCCTTTGGGATCTGGCCGGGAGGACCTCCCCTGCTGGAGGTCTCCTCCCGATGCAGAGCTTCTGGAGGCCTCTCTTGCCACACAGCCTGGTGCTCGCTCTCCTCAGCCAGGGGTTTAGAAGCCTTTTTGTGCCAGCACAGCCCTTGAACTATGAAGTCTGCTCTCTGGGCAGGAAGGGGGACTTACACAGAGTTCCAGGAGGAAAAGGCCTTTGTGCGTGTTGGGGGGGGGGGGCAGGGGTTCCATGGCTCCAGGCGGCAGAGGAGGGGGGGCTTCCAGTCTCCCAGGTGAGGGAGGCAAGGTCCCTCCAGCGGCCAGCCCTGCAGACGGAGCAGGGAGAGCTCATGCCTTGGGAAAGACCTGCCCCCTGCTCAGTGGAGCAGTGCCCCCCCCCCAGTGCCCAGGTGTCAAGGAGCACCTGTCCCTGCCCCCCTTCCCACCCCCACTGAGTAGCCCCCCCGGAAGGCTGCTCTTACCGCAGAAGGGCTCCGTGCAGGCAGAAGGCGTGGAGGGGGTCAGGTGTAAACGAGGTGCCGTTCCCGGGTGGAGATGGAAGGCGGTGGAGCCCTGGGCTTCTGGGCCAGGCACGAGCTCAGCTGCAGAGGGCGGAAACAACAGAAGGGCTTCATTCGCTCCCCAAGGAGGTGGAGGCAGCGGCCACAGTGAGGCCCCTTTTGCAGAGTCATTGCACCTCCTGCTGCTGCTGCTGGGGAAAGCAGTTGTGGGCCTGTCTGTGCTCCGGTGCTGACCCAGCCCAGCTGCTCAGGGTTCCCTCAGCAAGACTTTCCAGGGATCTCAGGGATGCCCCATGGCAGGAGCCATTGGAAGGAAGGAAGGAAGGAAGGAAGGAAGGAAGGAAGGAAGGAAGGAAGGAAGGAAGGAAGGAAGGAAGGAAGGAAGCTGCGGCAGGCAGCAGAGCTGAGGGCAAGGAGGCCGGAGGCCCTTTGGCCCTGCAGAGGGGGGGCAGTTGGCTCTCCCTGCCGGCCGGCCGGAGCCGCAAAAGGAGGGCTGGGCCCCAAGGGTCTGCTGGCCAGTGGGCCTGGCTCAGGACCAAGCGGGAAAGGCAGAGCTGAGCAGAGAAGAGGGTCCTTCCTGCCCCCGGAAGCCCTCGTGGCAGCCGCTTGGCTGGGCTCCACGTCCTCCGTGGCCTGCAGGAGAGGCTCTTTTCTCCCCCAGCAGGACTGGACGAGGAGTCCCTCTTCTCCACACCAGCCCTCTTCCCTGCCAGCTGGCCATGGAGGCAAGAAGCTGCCTTCTGCTGGGCCAGACCCTCCGGTCAGCCCTCAGGGGTCTCCTCCGCTGGAGGTCTTTCCCGACACCTCCTCCGTCCTTTCCCCTCAGCCGCAGCCCCCCTCCCCCGCGTCATGGAGGCTGAGCCTGGCCATGGTGGAGCAGGACGGGAGTGGGCGGGTGGTGGGGACAGAAGGGGCGCTGCTGGAGAGCACAGTGCTGGCTTGCCAAGAAGCCTGGTGGGTGGGGAAGGGGCCCGGGGAGCTGGGGCTGGGGGGGGGCAGGCCGAGGAGGAGGGAGGGCTCTGGCCAGGAGGGCAGGCAGGGGGGGCCAGCAGGGAGGGATGGGGCAACCCTCCACTCCCCCCCCCCCGGGCCTTGAGGCGTCTGACTACCTGCTCAGAGAGAGAAGCAGGGCTGGGGGCCGATGGGACGGGAGCCCATCCCCGGGCAGCAGCTGGGGCCACGGAGGAGAGCCCCCAGCCCCACACGGCCCCTGCGGGGGGGGGAGAAGAAGGAAGGGCCCCTTGCGTGGGGGCTCCCCGCCATGATGCCCCCTGGGTGTCAGGGCAACAGCCCCACCCCACCCCATCCTGGGAGGAGCATCTTGGGATGGGCCAGGCTGCCGAGGAGGAGGAGGAGCTCACGTCGGGCCCCTGCTCAGCCATGCAGGGGACAAGACCCCCAGAGCAGGGGCCCAGAGGCAGGGCAAGCGGCTGGCTCTCCCAGTGCGAGGGGAGGGGGTGCTCCTTTGTGGGCAGAGCAGAACCTGAGCAGTCCGCAGGCGTCTCCCGCCGCCATCTCGCCCTCCGATTCGAGAACCAGACCTAGTTGGCAAGAGGGAGAAGTCGGGGTCAGCCGGCAGATGGGTGAGCCCCCCCCCCCGCAGAGGCCCCCAAGAAACACCCTAGAGGGGACACTCCAAGGAGTGAGTGCTGCCTCCCAGGGTCAAGGCAGTCTCCCTCCGAGTGCTGGAGGCGGAGGCTGTGCCTGGCTGGGGCATCTGGCTGGCCTGCTGGAGGAGGACAGGCAGCCACCCTAGAGGGACCCAACCCCCCACCTTCCGCACAGCAGAGCCTGGGGTCCCCTGCAAAGCCAACCAGAAGCCAGTTCTGCAGGGCTGGTCCTGAGGGGAGCTGGTCTTGCCCATCCTGGGATCTCAGGCAGTGAGTCTGGGGGGGGGGGGGCTACGTGGCGCTCTTCTTTTTCCTGGGAGGCTTCTGGGTCCCCTTTCTCTGCACGGGGGGGGGGATTCTGGGGGACGGCCTGTGGTGTTGGAGGCCATTTCCCTGGCTTTGCTGGCGCTCTGTTCCGTTTTAGTGCTGCGTCCTTCTCCTGCCCGTGCTGCATTGCCTTGCTTGCTGCTGGATCAAAGTAGGACCCCCCCCCCCCCCGCAGAAAGCGCGCAGACCTCCTTGAGTCTCAGAAGCAAAGGCAGACAATAAGTGATGTGAGGCCGTCCACAAGACAGACTCCAGGGCCTGGGCCTAGGGGCCCCCAGGACAACACTGCCCACCCTGGCTGGCACCCCAAGGAGCACGCCCACTGCCTGGCAGGACCTTTCCAGCCCCCCCCCCCCGTCCAGTCCGGAGCCCCTTCAGGCCTGGGGGAAGTTTCACCTGCTGGACTTCTGTCTCCCTGTGAGCTGCAGAGGGCGCTCTTGTCCCAGCTCAAGGGGGTCCCTGCAGAGCCAGTGATGATGTGGGGCTGGCTGCACATGGGGGAGAACCCCGGCCAATGTCTAGCAGCAAGAAAGGGAGGCCATTTGTCTCAGTGGGACCACTAACGAGACATGTCCCAGATCCCTCTTGGACGGAGTGACCCCTTGACATTATGGGTGTGGGGACAGTGGCCCCTGGGGATTGCTGTGTGCCCAGCAGAGTGGGGGCCGGGCCAAGCCAGAGCAGGGGCCCTGGCAGAGAGAGGGGGAGTCAGGAGCCTACCCAATGGCCCCTCCCAGGGAGCCCTAAAGGCGGCTCTCCCACTCCCGAGATTCTCTTTTGGCCAGGGACAGAGAGGGTGGGGGTAGGGGGTTGCTCCCTTTGGGGGAGCCCAGGCAGCCGGAAGAATAATAAGTATCCTCCTCATCCGGCATTGTGTGTAGTATAGACAGGAGAGTTGAAGAGCGTCTGGCATCCTTAAGTTCTAAGTCTTTTAGTGTTATGCAGCACTGGGTGATGAGGGGGGCTGAGAGCTCTGAGAAAACTGTGACTGACTCAAGGTCATCCAGCGGGCTGCATGTGGGAGAGTGCAGAATCGAACTGGTTCTCCTGATAGGAGTCTCTCTCTGGCTCTCGCAGCAGGAAGAGAAACGGGGGGGGGGGGCAATGCCAATCAGTTTTTCTTAAGTCCAGAACTCCCTGGGTAGCCCTTCCACCCTGTCTCTTGCTGCTCAGGAGGCCGGCGGAGCGCTGGGGACTCCTCTCTGCTTCCAGGGGATGGGAGGATGCCAAGTGGGTGAGCGTCTGGGGAAGGGAGGCAGGACTCGCCCCCGGCCCACCCAGCCTGGCAGAAGCGGCAGCCAAGTGGTTCTGCTGCTCTGGCCAAGAAGGCCGCATGCCCAGGAAGAGGCTCTCTCTGCTGGGCGGGAGGGAGAAGCCAGGCCTTGGACCCCTTGCTGGGAGGGCGTCTAGAGCAGGGAGTGCAGCCACGGGTCGGTTGGCACGTCCTCCGGGCTTGCATGCGAATGTCAGTCTGTGGGGACAGTTTCACTCACGCGGATGGTGGCCCTGGGGAGCTGGGTCACAGCAGAGAGCTTCTCCCACGTTGCTGTCCCTGGGTACTGCCCTCTCTGGAATTCTGGAAGGGAGTTTGAAAGGGCCTCAGCCCCACCCCCTTGCCTTCCAAAGCAACCCCCTCCAGCAAACCCTTGTTCTGTTGAAGAAGGCAGAGGCTGCAAAGAGGTCACCAGGCCCCCCCCATTGGAGGCACAGAGAGGGCACAGCCAGCCAGCCAGCCTGCCTACCTCATGCAAACCCTGTCCCCTCCTCCCCCACCCCCTCCCCTTTCCAAAGTCCTTAGCCTCTTCTGCAGCTCCCCAATCATGTGGCCAATTTACTAAGAAGTATATAGAAACCAGTCCAAATGTCCAAAACATGTATATTCAAGTCCCAAAGTAGTGTGGTGACAAGCCAATTGATTAAGTCCTTGTTTCTTTCCAGTCATCATCAGACTGGGACCACTAACAAAAGAAAATATTATACAAAAATATCAGAAGGACATTCAGACACCACCAACCCGCTTCCAGTGGAAAAGGATATCATACTTACATATGCAGAAGAAGCCACATAGCTGTAGCCGAGGTGAAATTGATGCTGGAGACGCTCCGCGTCCCTCTTTTTTGAAAATTGTGTAAAAAATCCATATAATTGAATCAATATGTAAGTATGATATACTTTTTCACTGGAAGAGGGTTGGTGGTGCCTGAATGTCCTGATATTTTCTTTTGTTAGTGGTCCCACGTCTGATGAAGACTGGAAAGAAACAAGTACTTAATCGATTGCCTTGTCACCCCACTACTTTGGGACTTGAATGTACATGATTTGGACTGATTTACTTCTGAGTAAATTGGTCACAAGCTTTCATTTTTTGTTGTGTTATCCATTATAGTGACCTCTCTCAGATTGTACTCTACCCCAATCATGTGGGGCAGAGCCTTTTGGAGAGGGGGCAGCTGGAGCTGTGCGTTCCACTCTGCATGTGCCCCCCCCCCATGACATGGAGCCCAGGAGAAGAGGAGCTGTGCATCAGAGACAGGCCTGGGCCCCCTGCCCGCCCCCCGCAGTCACCTTCTTCCAAGGCTTCCCATTGCTCCTTCGAAAGGGACTGTCTCTTCCTGCCCCTTTGCCCCCCAGCTCCCTCCAGCTGGGCAGGCGGGGGCTCTGGAGTTGCTGCAAAGCCCTTGGAAGGGCCTGGGGGGCCTGCAGAAAGGAAGGTGAACACGTCCCGTCAGCCATTCTGTCATGTATGTTGAATTGTATCAAGGATCTGGGTATCCCTATTTAGTGGAGCCGGAAGAACGGAGCTTGGGGAACTAGGGACAATGGAGAGCAGCATCCTGATACCTGCTGCCCTGCACCAATCAGAGGGCCCCGGCCAGTTAGAATGGCCCAATGACCTGCTAATGTGGGAAACCAGAGTTGTATATAGTTCTGGCCCCACCGGCCAGCCAGAAGTCTTGTTCAGGCAGCCCTATACCACGCTGCCTTTAACAAAGAGCTGTCATCACTGCTGCCTCGTCTTCTTGATGCTTTGAACCCACTCTATTATACATTCTGTCCCCAAAACAAGAGGGACCCAGCAAGAAGAAGAAGCTACATGATCCCAAATCTAAAACAAGCAAAATGTTGGTCTGGAGTTGATCTGTCAAACTGTTGTCCAAATTGCTCTGGTTTTAACTGTTGTTTTAATACTGTTTTTAGAATATTATTATCTGCCCTGAGCCCATCCTTGGGAAAGGGCGGACTATAAACTGCCTAAAATAAAATACAATAATAAATAAATCTGCTGCCAACTTCTGGTCCTGCCTGTTTTTGGGGGGAGGGAGGGAGGCCTTTGGAGGCCCCAGGCTTCCCAGCAGAGAGACTCCAGCAAGCCCCCCCCCCGAGAACCCTTCCCTCCCCAAATGGGCCAGAGCAGGCCTCTTAGCAGACCTCCCTCAAACCGCTCTCGGTCCCTGAGTCACCCGGGGGGGGATCCAGCAGCAGAGCCTGTGCATCGGCCGAGTTCCTCCGCTTTGTCCAGCCCTGGTTCTGCCTTGACCTTGGAAGGGCCCACTTTGGCCTCACGGAGGGAATCGAGTGGCCCGGTCGGAGCCCAGGCCTGGCCCTAATTGCAGTCCTACCTGCAGCTGCTGCAGAAGACGGAGATGCAGGCCACCCCCCCCCGCCCGCCTGTCTGCCCAGTGATCGCGGCCCCGAGGGAGGCAGCAGCGGACGGGGACCCTGGCTGGGCAGGCTTCCCTGGGAGCAGAGGCGGCTTACCCGGGGGAGTGGCAGGGGGGTCCCTCCTCTGCAGCCTCTTCAGGATACGGTTGATGGAAGACACCTGCAGAGGCAAGAGGGGACAAGGAGGACCTGCGGCCACGCCCAAGTCTGCCCTAGAGGCTCCGCTCAACTCACTTCTGAGTAGACCTGCGGAGGATCACACCTACTACAGAGGCGAAGCTTCCCTCCAGACCCTTCTAACACCTGAGATCCTCTGGAAACCGCTGCAGAATCCGCGTGGAGAAGAGGAAGGAAGACACTCCTGTGTCTGACACTGTGTGGCCCCCGACTGGAACACCAGCGACTGACTCAGGCCCTTGGTCCAGCCAGCTCAGCCTGGTCTACTCTGACTAGCAGTGGCTCTCCAGGAGAGGCCTTTCCTAGCAGCGACTGTCAAGAGAGAAGGCACCCCAGAGGAATGCTCCAGCCAGTAAGTTCTCTGATGCTCTGCAAATGTCAGCCCCCCACCCCGGACACACCCTGGCGGCTACTCCTGGAGGCCCTCCGCTCGGCTGCTTAATCAGCTCACCCCGGGCGGCTGAGAGTCTGGCATGGTAGGCGGCACTCCCTCTCACCCCAGAGAGTACCACAGATGCTGCCCATGAGAGGCTATAGCCGGCATTTGCTAGAAGTGTGGGTAGAGACAAGAACCCTTGTCCTTTCCCCACCCTGCCCAGAAGATATTTGCATTATTATCTGGGACTCCTTGTCTGAAGAGTCAACAGTGCTGTGTGAGGATTCCAGTAAGCGCAGCAGGTTAGTTTTGTGACGCTTGTCCTCCATTTCCCTGCCCCTGGATGATGGACCTTGGATTCCCTCCATCAAGGCTCCATTTGCTTTATGGTGTGTCTTCCTTCCTTCCTTGGAGGGTTCCTGGGACCAAATCCAGGTAAGGCAGGGCCAGGTAACTGCCCCACAGGAGGGTCACATGCACTGGACGCCTGCCTCCTGCTCCTGAGTGGGAAATGAGACCAGCAGGAATTCCTGCATAGAAAGCAGAGGCTCTGCCGCTGAGCCATGGGCCCACGTGCCCCCCAGGAGCCCACCCGGGTAAGCACTTAACAACTCACACTGGGCATCCAGCTGGTGGCACAGAGACCCTCATTCTGCAGTTCCCTCCGGATCTCCCAGGCAAAGATGGACGGCTGCTCTTGCTTCAGCTGGGCGATCCGAGCCACCACTTGTGGGGTGGACTTGCGTGGCCGGCTGCCTCCCACAGCCTTGGCTTCGATCACTCCACTCTGGTAATAGCGAGTGAGAATCTTGCTGACACACCCATTGGACACCTGGGGGGGGGGGGAGAGAAAGAGAGAGCAGAGTCTGTGTGTGTTGCGGGGGGGGGGGGGAGATGGACCAGAGCACTCAGACAGGGTGCTGAGAAGATGGGTCTCCTTGGCTCACTCAGCCGAAGACCCCCACAAGGCCTTCCCTCCCTCCCTCCCATGGTTGTGGTTCTCCAGCCACACCCCTGGCCTGGCCCCCTCAAGAGGGCTGCCCTCTGGCCTGGACTCTTCTATCCCCCCCTTCTGTTTTCTTCCCGCACTTCTCACGGGATGGAGATGAGACAGACGCCCTTCTTTTCCCAGTCTCCCTTCTTCCGGGTCACTCTTACCTACCTTCAAGTGGCGAGAGATGTCTGAGGCCCGCAAGCCACAGGAGGCCAGCTCCACAATCCTCTTCCTTGTGAGGTTGGGCAGAGGGCAGCCATTCACAAACACCCTGCCCAGCTGGTTCACCCTGCCGGTCCCTGCAGACAGCCCAACATGGTGGATTGAACAGAACATGGCAAGCAGGACCAGAACCAGTGGGTTGAAACTATATCAAAAGAGTTTCTGGCTCAAAATTAGAAAGAACTTCCTGACCATTAGAGGGGTTCCTCAGTGGAACAGACTTCCTACTGGGGAGGTGGTGGGTTCTCCTTCCTTGGAGGTTTTGAAACAGAGGCTAGATGGTCATCTGAAAGCAATGAGGATCCTGTGAATTTAGGTGGAGGAGTTTGTGAGTTTAGAGCGCCTCCTCAGTGGAACAGGCTTCCTCCTGAGGAGGTGGTGGGCTCTCCTTCCTGGGAGGTTTTTCAACAGAGGCTGGATGGCCATCTGACAGCAATGAGGATCCTGTGAATGTAGGGGGAGGTCTTTGTGAGTTTAGAGCGGTTCCTCAGTGGAACAGGCTTCCTCCTGGGGAGGTGGTGGGCTCTCTTTCCTTGGAGGTTTTCCAACAGAGGCTAGATGGCCATCTGACAGCAATGGAGATCCTGTGAATGTAAGGGGAGGGGTTTGTGAGTTTAGAGGGGTTCCTCAGTGGAACAGGCTTCCTCCTGGGGAGGTGGTGGGCTCTCCTTCCTTGGAGGTTTTCAAACAGAGGCTAGAGGGCCATCTGACAGCAATGAGGATCCTGTGAGTTTAGGGGGAGGGGGTTGTGAGTTTAGAGGGGTTCCTCAGCGGAACAGGCTTCCTCCTGGGGAGGTGGTGGGCTCTCCTTCCTTGGAGGTTTTGAAACAGAGACTTGAGGGCCATCTGAGAGCAATGAGGATCCTGTGAATTTAGGGGGAGGGGTCTGTGAGTTTAGAGTGGTTCCTCAGTGGAACAGGCTTCCTCCTCGGGAGGTAGTGGGCTCTCCTTCCTTGGAGGTTTTGAAACAGAGGCTAGAGGGCCATCTGACAGCAATGAGGATCCTGTGAATTTAGGGGGAGGGGTCTGTGAGTTTAGAGGGGTTCCTCAGTGGAACAGGCTTCCTCCTGGGGAGGTGGTGGGCTCTCCTTCCTTGGAGGTTTTTCAACAGAGGCTAGATGGCCATGTGACAGCAATGAGGATCCTGTGAATTTAGGGGGAGGGGTTTGTGAGTTTAGAGAGGTTCCTCAGTGGAACAGGCTTCCTCGGGAGGTGGTGGGCTCTCCTTCCTTGGAGGTTTTTCAACAGAGGCTAGATGGCCACCTGACAGCAATGAGGATCCTGTGAATTTAGGGGGAGGGGTTTGTGAGTTTAGAGCAGTTCCTCAGTAGAACAGGCTTCCTCCTGGGGAGGTGGTGGGCTCTCCTTCCTTGGAGGTTTCTAAACAGAGGCCAGATGGCCATCTGACTGCAGTGCTGATTTGGTGAACTTAGGCAGACGATGAAAAAGAGGGCAGGAAGTGTTGCATCAGGGCTTAGTTCTTGTGGCCCTTTCTTACACACCCAGGGAAATGTTTGGGGGTGACCACCTTGGGGTCAGTCAACAGTTTTTCTCCAGGCCATCTTCTGGGCATAGAGCAGCGGTCACTGAGGATGTGTGTGTGTGTGTGTGTGTGTGAGGTATTTCTGAAATTCCTGAATTGTGCGGGGGGTTGGATTAGATGACCTTGGAAGTCCCTGCAAACTCTATGATTCTATGCAAATCTCCAGAAATTTTGCAACCTGCACCTGACAACCCTAGTCAGGTCTGGCCCTAATGAATCCTCTTCAAAGGCCAAAATAGGCCTGAAGAAAGCCCTCTCCACATCCCCACCTTTTAATGACAGAACCTAGCCTGGAATACTGTGGTTGCTTAGCAAGGGCCACTGAGGGAATCTGTTGCTTAAAGGTACAAGGCCTCCTTTTATCATTTCTGTGTTTCTTGAACTCCCCAGTATTTTTTTCTTTTCCCTCCCAGGTTTGTAGAACAATCTGTCTTGGCTGTTCACAGCTCCAATCACCAGATTTAAGTATCTAAAGATTGGTTGACTTCACTATTAAAGTATACTAGGTATCTTAGCCCATGGAAAAGTTACTGTAGAGCATTTGTGATAATACAGTTACAAAATGCACAGTGTAAATACCGTGTACAATCATTTACTTATAAATAACTCTTCCAAAAAAACAATCACAATGCAGGCGTTGATCAGCCATATATTGAATCATGTACTCAAAAGCAAGACTTGTAAACAGTTAATTACGGAACGTCAACAGCTGTCTCCTTCAAAAGACTGGTCTGTGAAAAGATGATTATAGAAGTTTGTGTTCAAGCTTTGAATCACATTGGATTCATGATTTCTTGGTGGAAATTAAAGCTGGATCACTTCATATTGTATTCACACTGAAAATGAAAAGGGTGTGGAAATCCACATTTGCAATCTTCAAAAGGGCAGAAGCCCCTCTCTCTCTCACATCACAACTGACCTCCCTCCAGGGGTCTGGAAGGGACATTGTTGAGCAGTGGCTTGCCTGTGCCGGACTCTGTGCAGCAGCCCCATTCCCTGGGCAGTCTCCCATCAAAGTTTTCACCAAAGGCGGCTTCCGAGATCTGAGCAGACAGGCCTTGCCTGGGCCATCCAAACCAGGGCCAGCATTTGGACCCTTTTGGGGATGTTTAGCCTGGAGAGGAGGCGGCTGAGAGGTGATAGGATCACCATCTTCAAGTCCTTGAAGGGCTGTCATACAGAGGATGGGGTGGAATTGTTTTCGGTGGCCCCAGAAGGTAGGACCAGAACCAATGGGTTGAAATTAAATCAAAAGAATTTCCAGCTCAACATTAGGAAGAACTTCCTGACAGAGCGATTCCTCAGTGGAACAGGCTTCCTCCTCAGGAGGTGGTGGGCTCTCCTTCCTTGGAGGTGTTTAAACAGAGGCTAGATGGCCCTCTAGCATTGCTGATCCTGTGAATTTAGGGGGAGGAGTTTGTGGGTTTCCTGCATTGTGCAGGGGGTTAGACTAGATGACCCTAGAGGTCCCTTCCAACTCTATGCTTCTGTGATTCTCCCCTGAGTGCAGGCTCCAAGTGCTCACCATACACAAAGGCAAGAAGCCTTAACTACCAGTGTGCCAAAACACAAGGAAGGCACCTGGCAGCACCAACGTGCCCTGCAAGGGAAGGAAAGGGAGCAGCAGAGCAGGTGGGCGAAGCAGCAGCCTCTCTCCGGGCTCACAGGACAGGGGCTGCTCTTCCAGGGGGGTGTCTCCTCCACTTTGCCTGGCCCAGCAGCCAGCAACTTAGTCCCACCAGTCTCCACCTCACTTTCCTTCAGTGTAAGAAGGGAGCCTTCCTCCGATGGAGAGATGCTTCAGTTGGAAAGTGGCCCCTTGGGCTGCAGGAAGGCTTTGGGCTACTGGAGTCAAAAAGAAAAGCACCCTGTAAAGATGGTCGTTCATAAACAGACCAAACTTTGCTCAGCCAGTTGACATTCTGGGATACGGAACAATGCACCTTCCTGAGATCCCCAAATGAAACTAATCTGGTTTTCCCTGAAGTACACCCCCTTACAGTCCATGTCCCCTAAGCAGTGGAGGAGGCCTGGTTTTGTGGGGCCAGAGTTTCTCTTGTGGTCGTAGCTCCCCCAAGCATCTTATGCACCACTTTGCCCTGTGGGCACCCTGTTTTGGAGCCATTAGGATTTGGGCTGGGGAGCCGTCCAGGTGTCCTTGTAGGGCACAGTTCCCAGAGAAGGGGGGCGTATGATCTGAGGTGGTTCAGAGCATGTTTGGGGTGCAGGGGGGCTGCAGCTGCCCCAGGCCCCTGTTCAGGACACCTGATGTGTGTGTTCAGGGGGGCTTTGTGCGGGGAGACGGTCTCGGTCCCCTTGCAGGAAAGGATTCCGAGTGGCCTTTGCCTTGATTTACTCTGACCTGGAGAGCCTTGGCTGGCCTGACGCCAAGCTAGGTTAGTTAGTCCTGGCCAGTCTTTCCATGGGAGACAGCAAAGGAATGAGGGTGGCCACACTGAGGCAGGCAAAGGCAAGCTGCTTCAGAGCGTATCTGGGCTTTAAAGCACCACGGAGTCTCCTCTCCAGATGTCAGCTGTGACTTGAAAGCAACAAAGCAAAAACACAAAACTGGACTCAGCTGCTTCTGCCCCCAAGTTGCTCAAGTTAAAACATGAAAAGAGCCCTGCTGGGTCTGACCCCCAAAAGTCCGTTGAGTCCAGCCTCCTGGTCGTGTCGCGCCGTCCCATGCCTGGCTTGGGAGCCTTTAACTTGAAGACCTGCTTTTAGACTGGGGAACAGCACGGAGCCCCGTGACTTGGAGTCCTCTAGCTGGCTTTTGGTGCACAGATCTCTTGGAGTCCCAGCACCAGTGGCTGGATTCACACCTCAGGGCCTGGAGACCAACTTCTGCCTCCTAAGGAAGAGGAAGGTGGGGGGGAGGCAGGCAAGACCGGGAGGGGCGGCGGGGAGAGATGAGAGCTGGCAGAGGCAGGAGGCCAGAGAGCACAAGCCTCCACACCCTTGTAGCCAGACCCAACAGACCGCAATAAGGAGGAAGCACCCACCAAGTCCAGAAGGGGGGGGCAGGCAGGCAGGGTCTGCGGGGATAAGGGAGGAAGAGGAGGAAGGCCTGGTGGTGCCGAAGAGGGGGGAGAGGAGGGGGCAGCAGAGAAAGGCCTAAAGAGGAGGGGGGAGGAGGAGCCTAGCAAGCCAAGACAGAGCAATGCAGTAGCCTGAAATGGAGAAGGCCAGAGACTGGTCTGACTTGGGGGAGGTGGGTGAGTGTGGGTGTCAAGTGCAATTTGAGGCTGTGGGATTTCCTGGCCTGCCTTGGAAGCGGCTGAGCAGGACTTCCGGAACCAGCCCTGCCTCTTGCTTCTTGGGAAGGGGGGGGGGGGCTGCTGGTGCCCAAGGGACCCCCCTCTCCCCCTCCCGGTTCCTAGTTCTCCATCCTACATGAGGGGGCTAAAGGTATTGGGGGGGAGGGAGAGCCCCTTCCTTACCGTGGTGCTGCTGCATTGCCCCAAGGAGGTGCTGCTGGGGGGTTTCTTCAGGCACTCTGCCTGTCTGCCTGTCTGTTGAGGAGAGAGGGGAGAACTGGCAGCTGCTCCGGAAAGGAATCACACACCCAGGAGGCTGAGGAACAAGCCATGGCTGGGGGCCTGCAGCTGCCCTGCTAGTGGCCTCCGAGTCCGCCTCCTGGCCGGGGCGGGCTGACCTGCCCCTCCCCCCCACCCCCAGCTTCAGTTTCCACCGCCGGAGGGAGGGAGGGAGGGAGGGAGGAAGGGAGGGAGGGAGGGAGGGAGGAAGGAAGGAAGGAAGGAAGGAAGGAAGGAAGGAAGGAAGGAAGGAAGGAAGGAAGGAAGGAAGGAAGGAAGGAAGGAAGGAAGGAAGGAAGGAAGGAGGGAGGGAGGGAGGGAGGGAGGGAAAGGAGATGCCCCCCTCCAGCTGGCCCGGGCTCTGGGCTCGCTGGCCGGCTTCGGCAGGGGGGGAGGCGGGGTGGGGGCCTGGCCGGGTGGGGGTCAGGGCAGCATCCGCAGAGCCCTCCGCGCCCGCCTCTCTTTGCCCCCCGCGGGAGCCGCAGCGGCTGCGGAGTTTCAGCACTGGGGCGGCTGGACAGCGACGGCAGAGCCTTTCCCCTTTGGATTCGCTCTGACTCCGGCGCCGGGGCAGGCAGGCAGGCGGGGGGGGGGGGGCGTCTAAACGCGGCGCGCCGGGCCTCTTGGAGCAGCAGACCGGGGGGGGGGGAGTGTGGCGGCAGGAGGCTCCTCTTGGCGGGGCTCTCCTTCCGTCCGGGGCCCGCCAAGCTGCCCGGAGCTTCCCACCTGCTGGAAGGGGCATCCCTCCTCCTCCGGCGGGGCCGGCGGCGCGCTTCCTCGGGAGCAGGAGCGTCGGGGCGCCTTCTGCCAGGAGCAGCGAGGCGGGCGCAGTCCCTTGCTGGGGGGGGGGGGCAGGCGGCCTTGAGCAAACAGAAGCGGCTCTTCCTTGAGGGGGGGGAGGGAGATCCCCCCAGGCCGCCCAGCCAGATGGCCCCCGCCGCGCCTCTCCTCGCCTCCCCAGGCCAGGCCAGGCCAGCGCCGCCAAAGCGCCCCGAGCGTATTTGACGAGCAAACAGTGGGCCCTTCTGGCCCCCACCCGTCGGCTGGCCCTGGCCCGGCAGCGCTCGACCCCCCTCGGCCCCGGCTCGGCCTCCCCAGCCAGAAGGCTGCGCCAGGCGGGGGGAGGCGGCCACCATCTGGCCCCAATTATCCATTAACCACCCGCCCGCCCGCGTCGCCTCCCTGCCAACCCCGGCCAGCCCCGTCTCCGCGCCAGCCCGCCGGCCTCTCCCTGGGCCCCGGAGCCCGCCGAGGGGAGGGGGCGACGCCCAGGGCGTGGGGCTTGCAGGGGACTCGAGGCCGGCCCCCGCCGCGCTCCCTTCTGCCAGGATTAGCCCGACGGGCAGCCCCTTGAGGCGGGGGAGCGTGCGCAAAGATGCCCAAGGCGGGCCACCGACACCGGCGCCCTGCAAAGCGGCTCCCTCTCGGGGCGGGGAAGTCCTGGCGGAACGTCGAGTCAGGCCCCGCTCCCCCCAGGCCTTGTGGGGCTTCAGAAGCTGCAGGGAGGGGACCCAGCCGCCCTCCCCCTCCGCAAGGGCCGCGGGGAGCCAGGAGGCGCGCCCGGGCTCTCTCTCCAGAGCGCACCGAGGAGCCGGAGGGCCAAAGCAGCTCCTTCCCGCTTCTCCAGCCCCCAGCCCCAGGCAGGGCAGCCCCCGCACCCAACAGCAGAGAACCTGTCTGTCTGCCCCCCCCCGCCCACCCTCCCCCCCCGGAGATTCAGAAAGCCGAGCGGCAGGCCTGGCGCTTGGGGCAGAGCGCGCCTTGGAGAGGGACTGAGGGAGAGGCGAGCTCTGCTCCAGGACTCCCGCCCAGACCTTCGCTGGCCCGGCCGGGGGCTTGCAGGGGACTAGCTGCTGGAGACGGGGGGACGGGTTGCGGCAGTCGCCACTCCCCCACGCCGGCTTCCTGGAGCAGCTTCATCTCCTCCCGGCCTTCCCAAACCCTTCCGACGCCCTGGGCAGCCTCCAAAAGGCAGCCGCCCGCCCGCCGGCGGGCCTGGCGAAGGAAGCCCTTTGGCTCCAGAGCTGTCCCTTGGTGTAGGAAGGCCAGCGTCGGGGGGTGGGCGGCGGCTTCGGGACAGGGGAGGCCGAGGACTTGGCGTGGAGGAGCCGCTGGGATTCGCTGCCGCCAGGTGGGGCCGCCGGCCTTGAAAGGGCCACGCAGGGATCCTCCTCGGCTCGCTCAGCGGCTCCGAGTGGGAGGAGGTCCAGGCGGGCGGGGGCAGCCTCCGCGCTGAGAGGCCTTCCTGGCCACACCTGGCTGGGGAGAACTGGACGCTGGAGGCGGTGGGGTGGCCCTCCTCCTCCTCCTCAGCCAGGTGCTGCCGGCAGCGGAAACCTTCCGGGCTGACTTGCTTTGCTCCAGGGGAGACCCAAAGCAGCAGCTTCCCACCTTCTCCCTTTGCCCCCCCTCCCAGTGGGGAAGGCCGCGAGGGTGTGGCTGCTGGCCCAGAAGCCCCTGCGAGAGAGGAGAGGCAGAGCCCAGCCTCCCAGGAGCGGCAGCTTCTTGGCGCCCTGCTTGGGAACGCAGCCATTCCCTTGAGCACCCAGGGTTAAGAACCAGGAATATCCTCCCCCTCCTCGACCAGGCCTGCGGGCGGCAGCAGGGAGCTCCCTCAGGCCAGGGCCTGTGGCCCAGGGGCACAGCATCTGCCTTCCATGTAGACCCTCCCAGGTTCTAAATCTCCCTGGGCCCCGGAGCCCGCCGAGGGGAGGGGGAGACGCCCAGGCCGTGGGGCTTGCAGGGGACTTGCGGCGGGCACCCGCCACGCTTCCTTCTGCCAAGATTAGCCCGACGGGCAGCCCCTTGAGGAGGGGGAACGACCACTGCTCTCAGTGTTACACCTGACGCGGCACTGCCTCGAAGCCGGCACCTGACTCTGCAGTTTACCATTCTCAGCACTCTACCTCCTATTTTACCATTCTCAGCACTCTACCTCGTACTTACTCTAAATTGGAAGAACTTATACTAACAAGCACAATAGCACTTTTTAACAACATTTGTTGGGATTTAGATATACCATTAGCAGAGTAACATGGAGATAGCCACGAATAACAGCCAGGCACACGGTTTAGCTTAAGAATCAAAGTAGTTTACTTTACTCATGAGGAAAAGGTATGGCTGGGATTTCTAGAAAACAAAGAAGGATTCAATATCCTGTCTAGCTTCTAGACTACATCTCGACTCTCTGGAGTCCTAACTTCAGCTGCATGGAGATCTGAGGGCTTCACACAAAGGGCAATAAAACTGACCAAATGGTTTCCCTCAGACCACCGCCCAAATATATGGATTAGCCTATTAGGGTTCTCCCTCAATGGTCACTATGCATATTGACACCGAGCCTTGGCGGGAAGGACATGCACACATTCTCATTGGCTCTACCTCTCACTGGCTAAACCTCAGCATGCATCTACAAACACTTAATTAACTCATGACAACAGGAAGTGAAATTGCATCAGAAACCCAACAACATTTTACCTCCATCCACTCATGAACCGCATAGTTTATAATTTGAGTTTTTGTCAATTAACTTTTTGATTAGCTGTTATTGTACAGATTGGGTTTGAATTATATAATTTTTTTGGCAAATTAATTTGAGGGTGATTAATTAGGGTGGGATTTATAGTTAATTACTGCCATCAGATTTAAATTATATGTTTTACCAATCAATGTACAAGGGAGATTGTGGGTTGGGTTTTATTGGGTTGATTTGAATATTGGGATCTAGCGGGGCGGAGCGGATTGGGGAGTGTTAGTGTGCATTGGTGGTGGCTAAGACTGCGGCTGCCACTAGAGGGGGCTGACTGGCCTAGGGATTCCAGTGCTCCTGGGGAGGGGGAGGTATGGCTGTGGGAATAGACAACGATATAAGGGAAGGAGACCGAGACAAGTCAGTGCTCAATCACCTTCCAGTCTGTGTCCCATCCCGAGGGTGACAGGTAGTAGGGTCAGGTTGAATGACTCGCCTCCGTCATTGGTGTTATGCAATGCCAGGTCCTTTAATAATAAGACCTCTGTCCTTCTAGAGTTTTTACTCGAACAGAACATAGACCTGGCTTGTGTGACTGAGACCTGTGTCCGAGAGGGCGATATAGTGGCCCTCTCACAAACAGCTCCCCCGGGTTACTCAGTCTTTCACCAATCGCAGAGCAGTGGGCGGGGGGAGGAGTGGCATTATTTATACAAGAGACTTACTCCTTCAGGGTGCTCCCGGCCCCAAGGATTGAGGGTATTGAATGCGCCGGTCTGGCGTGGGAGGTTGGAGAGGCGTTGGCAATTTCCGCCTAACGCACCAGCCAGTGCCTTACTATCCCTACTCGAGGCTGTAGCAGGCTGGGCGTTGGAGCACCCAAGGCTGGTGATCCTGGGGGACTTCAATGCCCATGCTGATGATCCGGCCTCTAGTCAGGCGACGGACCTAGTGTCATCCATGACGACGCTAGGACTCTCTCAATTTGTTACATCCCCCACCCACCAGGCCAGACTTGATCTTTGCGGCCGGGGTTACGGTGGACGATATAACCGCAGAAGCGGTGCCATGGTCGGACCACCTTGCCCTTAAGGCTCATGTAGATACTCCACTGTTTAGGCGACGAGCTTATTATGGCTCGCCCACGGAGCCAGATGGACCCGGAACGGTTCCAAATGGCTTTATGGGATCACTGGCTCACTGGCGATTCTCTCAATGACCTGGTTGAGACCTGGAATAGCCAGCTCTCCAGGGCCATTGACCAGATCGCACCTTGATGCCCTCTGAGACCTCGGACTAGGCTGGTGCCGTGGTATACCCCGGAGCTGCGCCAGCTGAAATAAGGTCTCAGATGGTTAGAGAGGCAATGGCGGTGTACTCGTGACGAAGCGACCAGAGCATCTTATAGGGAGTTTATGAGGTCCTATGAGATGGCAGTCAAGACCACAAAGAAAATATACTTTGCGGCTAAGATTGCATCTGCAAATTTGCGCCCGGCACAATTGTTTAGGATAATCCGTAATTTTACTATATTGCCACAAGGCAAGCCAAATGTTAAGGAATTAGGAATTAGAGATTGGCTGTGAGCCTTTTGCGAAATTTTTTGCAGACAAGGTCCAGTCGCTCTGCCATGGCTGCCCTGCCATAGTGGACACAGTATATGAACTCGAGGCCCCGTGTCTGTCTTCTGGTTTGATCCTGGATTGCTTCGATTCACTTAATGTTATCAGATTAGTAATTGTTTAATTAATGTATTAAGTGGTTTTAAGGTTAATTTAACGCTTATTAATGTAATGTTTTATTAATGTATTGTTATTTCTCTTGTTGTTAGCCGCCCTGAGCCTGCTTTGGCGGGGGAGGGTGGGATACAAATAAAATTTTACTTACTTACTTATTTTACTCAACTTGGAGGAAGTTGACAGAATCCTCGTCACTGCATGCCCAACTACTTGTGATCTGGACCCATGCCCCTCCTGGCTAATTAAGGCTTGCCAGGAGGAGCTAAGATGTCCTATATGGGACATCATAAATAGATGGGTCCAGGCGAAATTACTCGCCTCCGTCACTGGTGTTATGTAATGCCAGGTCCATCAATAATAAGACTGCTATCCTTCGGGAATTCCTGCTGGAGCAGGACATGGACCTGGCATGCGTGACCGAGACCTGGATGCGCGATGGGGAGACCGTAGCTCTCTCCCAAATGGCCCCCTCAGGATACTCGGTCTTTCACCAGTCACAGACTAGCGGGCGGGAAGGAGGAGTGGCACTATTCATATGAGAAGCTTACTCCTTTCGGGCTCTCCCAGCCCCGGAGATCAAGGGCATTGAATGTGGGACGTTCAATGTCTGATGTGGGACGTTGGGGAGGGGTTGGCGATCTGGCTGGTGTACCATCCGCCTAACGCACCGCCTTATCATCCCTGATGGAGGCCGCGGCAGGCTGGGCATTGGAGTACCCAAGGCTATTGATCTTGGGCGACTTCAGTGTTCATGCCGATGACGTGGCCTCCAACCGGGCAATGGACCTGGTGTCATCCATGGTGACACTGGGACTCTCCCAAATTGTTACAACGCCCACCCATCAGGCAGGGCACATGTTAGACTTGGTCTTCGCGGCGAGAGTTTTAGTGAACGATATTACTGCTAAAGCAGTGCCATGGTCGGATCACTATGCCCTCAAGGCTCGAGTGGATGTGCCACCCCAAGCCTGTTTAGGCAGAGAGCGTATTTTAGCTCGCCCACGGAGCCTGATGGACCCGGAATGGTTCCTGACGGCCCTGCGGGATCCCTGGCCCCCTGGCAATTCCTTAGATGATCTGGTGGAGTCTTGGAATTATAGGCTCTCCAGAGCCATCGATCGCACCTAGGCGTCCTCTGCGCCCTCGTTTAAAGTCGACACCTTGGTACAACCAAGACTTGCGGCAATTAAAACGGGGACTCAGATGACTAGAGAGGCAATGGCGGCGTACTCGAGATGAAGCGACTCGAACATCTTATAGAGAGATTATGAAGTCCTATGAGATGGCAGTCAAAACTGCAAAGAAAACATTCTTTGCGGCCAAGATTGCATCCGCAATTTCGCGCCCGGCACAATTGTTCAATATAATTCGGAGTCTTACAACGCTGCCACAAGGCAGACCAAATTCTAATGAATTGGAGATTGGCTGTGAGGCCTTTGTGAATTTTTTTGCAGATAAGATCGCATCGCTCCGCTGCGACCTCCCTGCCATATTAGAGACAGTTAGCGAACCCAAGGCACCGTGCCTGTCTTCGGATTGTGTTCTGGATGGTTTCAGTGCTCTCAGCCTGGAGGAAGTTGACAGGATCCTCTTATCTGCACGCCCAACAACTTGCAAATTGGATCCATGCCGCTCCTGGCTTATTAAATCCTGCCAGAGGGAGCTTAGATATCCTGTGCGGGATATCATAAATAGATCCCTGATGGAAGGGCATTTCCCAACACCGCTTAAAGAGGCAGTGGTCCGTCCTCTCTTAAAAAAAAGTTAGACCCGGCCGAATTGGCACACTACCGGCCGGTCTTGCATTTGCCCTTTTTGGGCAAACTCATCGAGAGGGCAGTGGCAATGCAGCTACAGAGTTTCCTGGAGGATGCTTCCGTCCTTGATCCCCTTCAGTCCGGCTTTCGCCCGGGCCATGGGACGGAGACGGTGTTGGTTGCCCTGGTAGATGACCTTCAACGGCATCTGGATCGGGGCGGCTCGGTGGTGCTGATGTTGTTGGACCTATTGGCAGCGTTCGATACGGTCGACCATCGGTTACTGACCCGCCGCCTTGCCGACGCGGGGATTCAGGGGTTGGCCTTACAATGGCTTTCCTCTTTCCTTGAGGGTCGGGGACAAAGGGTCGCGATTGGGGGTGAAATGTCCTGGAGACACACGCTTGATTGCGGAGTGCCTCAAGGGGCGGTCCTCTCCCCAATGTTATTTAACATCTATATGCGCCCCCTTGCCCAGATTGCCCGAGGATGTGGGCTGAGTTGTCACCAGTATGCTGATGACACCCAGCTCTATCTGCTTATGGATGGCCGGCCTGTGCCCCAGAAAATTTGGACCGGGCGTTACAGGCCGTGGCTGGGTGGCTCAGGCTGAGCGGGCTGAGGCTAAATCTGGCGAAGACAGAGGTCCTTTGCTTGGGTTGTCGGGGTCCGGGAGGGGAAATCCCCCTGCCAGTTTTTGACGGTGCGCCGTTGACAGCGATGCACAAGGTCAAGAGCCTGGGGGTACTATTGGAGCCTTCCTTAACAATGGAGGCTCAGATAGCAGCCACTGCTAAGTCCGCATTCTTTCATCTTAGGCGGGCGAGGCAGTTGGCCCCTTTCCTGGAGCGTGACGATCTGGCAACGGTGATCCATGCAACAATCTCCTCGAGGTTGGACTACTGCAATGCCCTCTACATGGGGCTGCCCTTGTGCCGAACTCAGAAGTTGCAGTTAGTGCAGAATGCCACTGCCCGGTTGTTATTGGGGCTCCCAAGATGGGAGCACATTCGGCCAGGGCTCCGGATTCTGCACTGGCTGCCAATAATATACCGAGTTCGGTACAAGGTGCTGGTTATTACCTTTAAAGCCCTATATGGCCTAGGACCTGAGGGACCGTCTCTCCCCACATGTTCCCGAGAGAGTACTGAGATTGGGATCTCAAAATCTGCTCGTTATTTTCGGGCCAAAGGAAGCCCGCCTGAAATCTACCAGGGACAGGGCTTTCTCTGTAACGGCCCCTTTCTGGTGGAACCAGCTGCCGGAAGAGATGAGGGCCCTGCGGGACCTTGGCCAGTTCTGCAGGGCCTGTAAGACAGCTCTCTTCTGGCTGGCCTATAACTAACTGGCATTGGAAACTGAGTGTAGTTTTAATAGACCGCTGTTATATGTTTTATTTTACTGTTTTAACTGTGTAAGATGTTTTAAATTCAATAATTTTATGTTAGATTTTATGTGCTGTGAGCCGCCCTGAGCCACTTCGATGGGAAGGGCGGGATATAAATTGAAATAAACTTGAAACTTGAGATCTCTTTCAGGGGTGTTTTTTTTCAACACCCCTGAAAGAGGCAGTGGTCCGCCCCCTCCTGAAAAAGGTTACATCAGATCCGGCCGAATTGGCGCATTACCGGCCGGTCTCAAATTTACCCTTTTTGGGCAAAATTATAGAGAGGGCCGTGGCGTTGCAGTTACAGAGTTTTCTGGATGACACTTCCACCTTAGATCCATACTAGTCTGGCTTCCGCCCAGGCCACGGGACAGAGACAGTGCTGGTCGCCCTCATGGATGAACTCCGGCGACATCTGGATCGAGGCGGTTCGGCGGTATTGCTGTTGCTAGACCTATCGGCAGCATTCGATATGGTCAATCATCGGCTGCTGACCCGCCGCCTTGCTGATGCAGGGATTCGGGGGCTAGCCTTACAGTGGCTCTCCTCCTTCCTTGAGGGTCGGGGACAAAGGGTGGCGATTGGGGGAGAGCTGTCCCAGAGACAACTGTGGGGTGCCTCAAGGGGCAGTTCTCTCCCCGATGTTATTTAACATCTACATGCACCCCCTTGCCCAGATTGCCCAGAGATATGGGCTGGGTTGCCACCAGTACGCTGATGACACCCAGCTCTATCTATTGATGGATGGTTGGACTGACGATGTCCCTATAAATACGGACGAGGCGTTGCAAGCTGTGTCAGGCTGGCTTAAGTTGAGTGGGCTGAAGCTGAATCCAGTGAAGACAGAGGTCCTTTGCTTAGGTCGTGGCGGGCTGGGAGAGGGGATCTCCCTACCAGCTTTTGATGGTGTGTCACTGATACCAGTGCGTAGGGTCAAGAGCTTGGGAGTGCTACTGGAGCCTTCCCTGACAATGGAGGCCCAGATAGCAGCCACTGCTAAATCCGCCTTTTTCCATCTTAGGAGGGCGAGGCAGTTGGCCCCCTTCCTGGAGCGTGGCGACCTGGCAACAGTGATCCATGCAATGGTCACCTCCTGATTGGACTGCTGTAATGCTCTCTACATGGAGCTGCCCCTGTACCGAACTCGGAAACTGCAGCTAGTGCAGAATGCAGCAGCCAGACTGTTCGTGGGACAACCTCGGTGGGAACATGTACGGCCTAGGCTGTGGGAACTGCACTAGCTGTCAATTGTGTACCGAGTTCATTACAAGGTGCTGGTTATCACCTTTAAAGCCCTATATGGCCGAGGACCTGCTTACCTTAGGGACCGTCTCTCTCCATATGTTCCCCAGAGAACACTGAGATCTAGTTCACAAAATCTTTTGAAAATCCCTGGGCCAAAGGAGGCCAAGCTAAAAGCAACAAGGGAGCAGGCCTTTTCAATAATGGCACCCCAATGGTGGAATCAGCTGCCAGAGGAGGTGTGGGCCCTACGGAACCTTAACCAGTTCCGTAGGGCTTGTAAAACCGCCGTCTTCCAACTTGCCTTCTAAGGTGGAACCTTGGCAATGATATCAAGCCATCTTTATAGATGTGCTGAAATTGTAGCATCATTAATTTACACCGGTTTTAAATTATTTATTTATGAACTGTATTTTAATTGCATTATTGTATTGTATTAACTGTATTTATGTTATATCATGGTATATGTACCATGTCTTGTAAGCCGCCCTGAGCCTGCCTAGGCGAGGAGGGTGGGGTATAAATAAAAATTTATTATTATTATTATTATTATTATTAAATCTGCAGTGAAAAGAACCAGGCAGTAGATGCGGCCAAAGCCCCTCGAGAGCCACCGCCAGCTTCAGCAGACTGTGCTGACTTTGGTGGACCAGGAGGGGTCTGATTCAACGGTGTCCAGTCAATTAGAGACCAGCATGCAGCATTTGACTAGGATTCAGAAGCCCGTTCCGTAGACTGTGTGCCTTTCTGGTCACCGCATCTAATCAAAGGCACCACAGAGCTGGGGAAGTCCAGAGGAGGGAGGGCAACCAAGCTGATTAGGGGTTGGAGCACCTTCCCTATGATGAGTAAGGGCTGAAGAGTCTGGGAGGTCAAAGGGATTTAGGCAAGGGAGACAAAGGGCTTCTCCTATATAGCTGATGGGGTTCTCTGCCACAAGGTGTGGCCACTTGTTGGAATACAAGCTATGTACATTCCAGCCATTATAGAGTTAACTGTTTGTTTACCTGATAGAGGAAGTGATGTATTGTGACCTAAACCTAACTGTGGGCTAGTTCTTGTTTTGCCCGGGAAAGATGTGAACACAACATTGGTCAAAAAGGATGTTAGGTGTGAAATGCTTTGATCTTGTATGCAAGCTGAATTGCTCTTCTTCCTGGCAAAATGCTTTTTGGGGAAAAGAACAGTCTCACAAAGGATGTAGCCATGTAGGACAGACATACTTAGACTAGCTGGTATGCTAAATTGTTTTTCTGTTTTATCCCAAGTACCCTATCCTGATGTTTTCTAGTAAACTTTATTTATTTTGATAAGCTTAAGCCTCGACTCCAATTATTACCATTCCTAGACTCTGAACTTAACATGTATTTCCCAACAAATTAGTAGCAGAGGATTGGTTGCAGTGGAGCATGGTTTATATTGGAGTTTGGCATATTGGAAAATGATTTTTAAAGTCAGAACAGGCAGACAGTGAAAAGTAATTTTAAAATGACCAGAAGCTGTTTGAAAAGGCTGTATTTTTTTGCTATCGGAACGATCGAGAGGAACAAAGGACCCGCTGGGAGCCTACTTCACCCTTGATTGCCATCCTCTGAGCGAGAATCTGCATTTCAACTAGAAGCTGGAAGCACTGCATTCCTCAAGGGCCGCTTTCTCCTGCTGAAGCCTGAATTCAAGAATGTCCGAGGAAGAGGAAAATCCCTCAACATCAGCCCAAGTGAATGCAATGATGGAACGTTTCGTGAGTAATGACATGATCAATGTAAAAATTCCATGCTTAAATGCAAGCAATTTTAGATTCTGGTTGATGAAAATGAAACTGCTCCTTCGTGAGAAAAATTGCTATGAAGCAGTATTCAATGAAAATAAGGATGGAATTCCAGATTTTGATATTAAGATAATCGTGCAAAATTAATAATTCTGAACGCAATATCAGAGAGGGAATCAACTTTAGTCCTGGACTGTGTCACGAGTGCAGAAATGTTTAAATTCTTAGAAAAGCAATCATTTATGCCTTCTATGACTCAGAAAATATTTCTCAGAGAGAGACTGCGCAGTTTTAAGATGAAAGAAACAGATTCAATGGCTACCCATCTGAATCAGAAAATGGAAGTGGTTTCAGAGCTTAAAAGAATTGGAGCCACAGTAGAAGATGAAGAAGTGATAGCAGCTTTATTTAATTCTCTTCCTAAAAGCTATAAAAGTACTGCATCCTTGTTGAGGATGAGAGAGAAACAGGAACTTGACTACGTTATGGAATACTTGAAAGATGAGGCCAGAAGAAGGGAACTTTTTGAAACTGAGAATAAGATGTCTGTACTTAGAGTGCATCCTGGGAAAAATGAAATTATATGTCATTTTTGTGGGTTACCAGGACATTATCAATATTCCTGTAGAAAAATTAAAACAAAATCAAAGTACAAATGCTTCTACTGGAGCAGCGACACCCAATGGGCAAGTGGAGAATAGCAACAAAAAACCCTGGTTTTAGATCTTCAAAGTGTCAGCTATGTGCATTGAAGCTTGTCTTTATTACCTTAAATGTTTATCTGAATGCTAACTAACACCCTCGCACCTCGCCTCACTAACCCTGAAACTGTAACGAAATGTGAAGAATAGCTGGGAGAGATAGTCCAGGTGCCAGAGAGCTTCCCAGAGAGCTTTGAAGTGTTAAACATCTAGCTTGTTCTCAGGCCGGTCTAGCAAGGCCACAGCAGGGAGGAGAGACAGGCCATGCCGGGGAGATAACAGATAAGAGAAATGCTCTCTGTCAACGAGACAGCCCAGGTTCTATTATGGGAAGCAACTTAAGGCTCCTTGCTTTGATGTGTATCCATAAATGCTTATGCTTGAACCCCTTTCGTCATTAGTATCAATGACTCTGCGCTGTGCAACATTGTTGTAATCAATAAATGGAAACTTATTTTTAAACTAAAATAAGTCTATTCATTCTTGGAACTTCAATGCCCCTATGCTGACACAAAGCCAGCAACAAAGGCTAAGAATGTGTCTGATAGGAATCCCACATATGCAATTACTGAATCAAATGCAAATCTTGAGAATCATTGGATGATAGATTCTGGAACTTATTTTTACGTCTGTAAAGATAAGAAATCTTTTGTGGAATTGGATGAGGACAACTGTCCTAAATTAGAGCAAGCCAATGGACAAATACTGAAAGTTGAAGAAAGTGGGACTGTAATCTTAAATGTTATGGATGAAAGTCAAGAAATTAAAAAGGTTACACTAACAAAGTGTGCATATGCCCCTGAGGCAGTCAGCAATCTAGTTTCAACAAAAAGAATTATCAGAAGAAATCATGAGATTGTACTCAGAAAGGAAAATGGAAATATTATTGATCCTGAATCTGGAACTGAACTTATGCTTGATGTAGTTGATGGTCTTCATTATCTAAAACTTGATGATGATAATGTCGATGATGATGATGATATGCAAAATGATGCTGAAAATATTTCTGATGTAACAAATGTTGTTGGGCCAGTGTATAATACAATGCAATCTGTATGTCAGCATAAATCATGTCTTCTTAAATGGCACATAACTATGGGGCACCGTAGTGTGCAAAGTGTGCAAAAATTGTTAAAAGAATGTAATGTTGATGTTATTGATTGTGATCAAATGCAATCTGGTTGTGATATATGTTTAAAGGCAAAAGGTACCGCCCCAAGATACACGGAAAAAAATACTGTACACAATGAAAAATTTCTAGAGATGGTATTCTCAGATATTGCAGGGCCAATCAAAGAATCGGCTGGTGTAAGCAAGTACTTTTTAACATTTATAGAATCCAAGTCAAGATATGTCTATTTCTACTTAATTAAAAGTAAAGATCAAGTATTTGTCAAATTTAAGTCCTATATTGCTGCTGTGAGAAATAACTTTGGTAAAGTTCCAGAAGTATTGTTCACAGACAATGGAACTGAATACAGTAGCAGTGAGTTCCAAAGGTTTATGGAACAACAAGGCATTCAACATAAAACTACTACACCCTATTCACCACAGCAGAATGGTGCAGCTGAGAGACTGAGCCAAACAATTATCGAAATGGCCAGATCAATGCTAATGCAATCTGGGCTGCCAGATTATATGTGGGGTGAAGCCGTAAATACTGCAGTTTATTTGCATAACAGAATTCCATCCAAAGTGACTAATAAATCGCCGTTTGAGATTTGGTATGGCAAACGACCTGGTTTGAAACATTTAAGACCTTTTGGTTGCAAAGCATACGTGTTTGTACCTAAGGAGAAAAGGGGAAAACTAGACCCCAGAGCAGAACTTGGTATACTTGTAGGCTATGCCAATGGTGGAAGAGGATACAGAATCCTAGACCCTAATACATGTACTGTCAAAGAATGCCATGTCGTATATATAGATGGCAACAGTGTTTTGCAAGCTCCTATGCAAGCTGAATCCACAGTACAGAATCCTATAGAGGATCTTACCTTTAGTGAATTTGCTATTTGGCAGCCTGCACAGACCACCTGTGAGCAGGCAGGTCCCCCTTCACAAGAAAGCACTGAATCAGAAGGGGAAGCAGGAAGTCCCAAGAGAAACAGAGACAACCACAGTTACTGTGAGAAAGTCAGCAAGGAGCAATAAAGGCGTACCACCGCTAAGACTTGGAATTTGTGCAACAGTACAACCTGTCAAAGAACCCTCAACTTGGAAAGAAATAAATCAGCTACCTGATCCAGAAAGAAAGTGGAGGAGTGGGGCATCAAACTCGGTTCTCCCAGATAAGAGAGCTATGGCTGACCCAAGGCCATTCCAGCAGGTGCAAGTGGAGGAGTGGGGTATCAAACTCGGTTCTCCCAGAGAAGAGAGCTCTGGCTGACCCAAGAACATTCTAGCAGCTGCAAGTGGAGAAGTGGGGAATGAAACCCGGTTCTCCCAGATAAGAGAGCTATGGCTGACCCAAGACCATTCCAGCAGGTGCAAGTGGAGAAGGGGGGAATCAAACCCGGTTCTCTCAGATAAGAGAGCTCTGGCTGACCCAAGCCCATTCCAGCAGGTGCAAGTGGAGGAGGGGGGAATGAAACCCGGTTCTCCCAGATAAGAGAGCTCTGGCTGACCCAAGGCCATTCCAGCAGGTGCAAGTGAAGGAGGGGGGAATCAAACCCGGTTCTCCCAGATAAGAGAGCTCTGGCTGACCCAAGGCCATTCCAGCAGGTGCAAGTGGAGGAGGGGGGAATGAAACCCGGTTCTCCCAGATAAGAGAGCTCTGGCTGACCCAAGGCCATTCCAGCAGGTGCAGGTGGAGGAGTGGGGCATCAAACTCGGTTCTCCCAGATAAGAGAGCTCTGGCTGACCCAAGGCCATTCCAGTAGATGCAAGTGGAGGAGGGGGGAATCAAACCCGGTTCTCCCAGATAAGAGAGCTCTGGCTGACCCAAGGCCATTCCAGCAGGTGCAGGTGGAGGAGTGGGGCATCAAACCCGGTTCTCCCAGATAAGAGAGCTATGGCTGACCCAAGGCCATTCCAGCAGCTGCAAGTGCAGGAGTGGGGAATCAAACCCGGTTCTCCCTGATAAGAGAGCTATGGCTCACCCAAGGCCATTCCAGCAGCTGCAAGTGGAGGAGTGGGGAATCAAGGACAGTTCTCCCAGATAAGAGAGCTCTGGCTGACCCAAGGCCATTCCAGCAGCTGCAAGTGGAGGAGGGGGGAATCAAACCCGGTTCTCGCAGATAAGAGAGCTCTGGCTGACCCAAGGCCATTCCAGCAGCTGCAAGTGGAGGAGTGGGGAATCAAACCCGTTTCTCCCAGATAAGAGAGCTCTGGCTGACCCAAGGCCATTCCAGCAGCTGCAAGTGGTGAAGGGGGGAATCAAACTGGGTTCTCCCAGATAAGAGAGCTCTGGCTGATCCAAGGCCATTCCAGCAGCTGCAAGTGGAGGAGGGGGGAATCAAACTGGGTTCTCCCAGATAAGAGAGCTCTGGCTGACCGAAGGCCATTCCAGCAGCTGCAAGTGGAGGAGTGGGGAATCAAACCCGATTCTCCCAGATAAGAGAGCTCTGGCTGACCCAAGGCCATTCCAGCAGCTGCAAGTGGAGGAGGGGGGAATCAAACCCAGTTCTCGCAGATAAGAGAGCTCTGGCTGACCCAAGGCCATTCCAGCAGCTGGAAGTGGAGGAGTGGGGAATCAAACCCGGTTCTCCCAGATAAGAGAGCTCAGGCTGACCCAAGGCCATTCCAGCAGCTGCAAGTGGAGGAGTGGGGAATCCAACCCGGTTCTCCCAGATAAGAGAGCTCTGGCTGACCCAAGGCCATTCCAGCAGCTGCAAGTGGAGGAGTGGGGAATCAAACCCGGTTCTCCCAGATAAGAGAGCTATGGGTGACCCAAGGCCATTCCAGTAGGTGCAAGCGGAGGAGTGGGGAATCAAACCGGTTCTCCCATATAAGATAGCTCTGGCTGACCCAAGGCCATTCCAGCAGCTGCAAGTGGAGGAGGGGGGAATCAAACCTGGTTCTCCCATATAAGATAGCTCTGGCTGACCCAAGGCCATTCCAGCAGCTGCAAGTGGAGGAATGGGGAATCAAACCCGGTTCTCCCAGATAAGAGAGCTCTGGCTGACCCAAGGCCATTCCAGCAGCTGGAAGTGGAGGAGTGGGGAATCCAACCCGGTTCTCCCTGATAAGAGAGCTATGGCTCCCCAAGGCCATTCCAGCAGGTGCAAGTGGAGGAGTGGGGCATCAAACCCGGTTCTCCCAGATAAGAGAGCTATGGCTGACCCAAGGCCATTCCAGCAGGTGTAAGTGGAGGAATGGGGAATCAAACCCGGTTCTCCCAGATAAGAGAGCTCTGGCTGACCCAAGGCCATTCCAGCAGCTGGAAGTGGAGGAGTGGGGAATCCAACCCGGTTCTCCCTGATAAGAGAGCTATGGCTCACCCAAGGCCATTCCAGCAGGTGCAAGTGGAGGAGTGGGGCATCAAACCCGGTTCTCCCAGATAAGAGAGCTATGGCTGACCCAAGGCCATTCCAACAGGTGCAGGTGGAGGAGTGGGGCATCAAACCCAGTTCTCCCAGATAAAAGAGCTCTGGCTGACCCAAGGCCATTCCAGCAGGTGCAGGTGGAGGAGTGGGGCATCAAACCCGGTTCTCCCAGATAAAAGAGCTCTGGCTGACCCAAGGCCATTCCAGCAGCTGCAGGTGCAGGAGTGGGGAATCCAACCCGGTTCTCCCTGATAAGAGAGCTATGGCTCACCCAAGGCCATACCAGCAGGTGCAAGTGGAGGAGTGGGGAATCAAACCCGGTTCTCCCAGATAAGAGAGCTCTGGCTGACCCAAGGCCATTCCAGCAGCTGCAAGTGGAGGAGTGGGGAATCAAACCTGGTTCTCCCAGATAAGAGAGCCATGGCTGACCCAAGGCCATTCCAGCAGGTGTAAGTGGAGGAGTAGGGAATCCAACTCGGTTCTTCCAGATAAGAGAGTTCTGGCTGACCCAAGGCCATTCCAGCAGCTGCAAGTGGAGGAGTGGGGAATCAAACCTGGTTCTCCCAGATAAGAGAGCCATGGCTGACCCAAGGCCATTCCAGCAGGTGTAAGTGGAGGAGTAGGGAATCCAACTCGGTTCTCCCAGATAAGAGAGTTCTGGCTGACCCAAGGCCATTCCAGCAGCTGCAAGTGGAGGAGGGGGGAATCAAACCCGGTTCTCCCAGATAAGAGAGCTCTGGCTGACCCAAGGCCATTCCAGCAGGTGCGAGTGGAGGAGTGGGGAATCAAATCCCGTCCTCCCAGGTAAGAGAGCTCTGGCTGACCCAAGGCCATTTCAGCAGGTGCAAGTGGAGGAGGGGGGAATCAAACCCGGTTCTCCCAGATAAGAGAGCTCTGGCTGACCCAAGGCCATTCCAGCAGGTGCAAGTGGAGGAGGGGGGAATCAAACTGGGTTCTCCCAGATAAGAGAGCTCTGGCTGACCGAAGGCCATTCCAGCAGCTGCAAGTGGAGGAGTGGGGAATCAAACCCGATTCTCCCAGATAAGAGAGCTCTGGCTGACCCAAGGCCATTCCAGCAGCTGCAAGTGGAGGAGTGGGGAATCAAACCCGGTTCTCCCAGATAAGAGAGCTCAGGCTGACCCAAGGCCATTCCAGCAGCTGCAAGTGGAGGAGTGGGGAATCCAACCCGGTTCTCCCAGATAAGAAAGCTCTGGCTGACCCAAGGCCATTCCAGCAGCTGCAAGTGGAGGAGTGGGGAATCCAACCCGGTTCTTCCAGATAAGAGAGCTATGGGTGACCCAAGGCCATTCCAGTAGGTGCAAGCGGAGGAGTGGGGAATCAAACCGGTTCTCTCATATAAGATAGCTCTGGCTGACCCAAGGCCATTCCAGCAGCTGCAAGTGGAGGAGGGGGGAATCAAACCTCGTTCTCCCATATAAGATAGCTCTGGCTGACCCAAGGCCATTCCAGCAGGTGTAAGTGGAGGAATGGGGAATCAAACCCGGTTCTCCCAGATAAGAGAGCTCTGGCTGACCCAAGGCCATCCCAGCAGCTGGAAGTGGAGGAGTGGGGAATCCAACCCGGTTCTCCCTGATAAGAGAGCTATGGCTCACCCAAGGCCATTCCAGCAGGTGCAAGTGGAGGAGTGGGGCATCAAACCCGGTTCTCCCAGATAAGAGAGCTATGGCTGACCCAAGGCCATTCCAGCAGGTGTAAGTGGAGAATGGGGAATCAAACCCGGTTCTCCCAGATAAGAGAGCTCTGGCTGACCCAAGGCCATTCCAGCAGCTGGAAGTGGAGGAGTGGGGAATCCAACCTGGTTCTCCCTGATAAGAGAGCTATGGCTCACCCAAGGCCATACCAGCAGGTGCAAGTGGAGGAGTGGGGAATCAAACCCGGTTCTCCCAGATAAGAGAGCTCTGGCTGACCCAAGGCCATTCCAGCAGCTGCAAGTGGAGGAGTGGGGAATCAAACCTGGTTCTCCCAGATAAGAGAGCCATGGCTGACCCAAGGCCATTCCAGCAGGTGTAAGTGGAGGAGTAGGGAATCCAACTCGGTTCTCCCAGATAAGAGAGTTCTGGCTGACCCAAGGCCATTCCAGCAGCTGCAAGTGGAGGAGTGGGGAATCAAACCTGGTTCTCCCAGATAAGAGAGCCATGGCTGACCCAAGGCCATTCCAGCAGGTGTAAGTGGAGGAGTAGGGAATCCAACTCGGTTCTCCCAGATAAGAGAGTTCTGGCTGACCCAAGGCCATTCCAGCAGCTGCAAGTGGAGGAGGGGGGAATCAAACCCGGTTCTCCCAGATAAGAGAGCTCTGGCTGACCCAAGGCCATTCCAGCAGGTGCGAGTGGAGGAGTGGGGAATCAAATCCCGTCCTCCCAGGTAAGAGAGCTCTGGCTGACCCAAGGCCATTCCAGCAGGTGCAAGTGGAGGAGGGGGGAATCAAACCCGGTTCTCCCAGATAAGAGAGCTATGGCTGACTCAAGGCCATTCCAGCAGGTGCAAGTGGAGGAGGGGGGAATCAAACTGGGTTCTCCCAGATAAGAGAGCTCTGGCTGACCGAAGGCCATTCCAGCAGCTGCAAGTGGAGGAGTGGGGAATCAAACCCGATTCTCCCAGATAAGAGAGCTCTGGCTGACCCAAGGCCATTCCAGCAGGTGCAAGTGGAGGAGGGGGGAATCAAACCCGGTTCTCGCAGATAAGAGAGCTCTGGCTGACCCAAGGCCATTCCAGCAGCTGGAAGTGGAGGAGTGGGGAATCAAACCCGGTTCTCCCAGATAAGAGAGCTCAGGCTGACCCAAGGCCATTCCAGCAGCTGCAAGTGGAGGAGTGGGGAATCCAACCCGGTTCTCCCAGATAAGGGAGCTCTGGCTGACCCAAGGCCATTCCAGCAGCTGCAAGTGGAGGAGTGGGGAATCAAACCCGGTTCTCCCAGATAAGAGAGCTATGGCTGACCCAAGGCCATTCCAGTAGGTGCAAGCGGAGGAGTGGGGAATCAAACCGGTTCTCCCATATAAGATAGCTCTGGCTGACCCAAGGCCATTCCAGCAGCTGCAAGTGGAGGAGGGGGGAATCAAACCTCGTTCTCCCATATAAGATAGCTCTGGCTGACCCAAGGCCATTCCAGCAGGTGTAAGTGGAGGAATGGGGAATCAAACCCGGTTCTCCCAGATAAGAGAGCTCTGGCTGACCCAAGGCCATTCCAGCAGCTGGAAGTGGAGGAGTGGGGAATCCAACCCGGTTCTCCCTGATAAGAGAGCTATGGCTCACCCAAGGCCATGCTAGCAGGTGCAAGTGGAGGAGTGGGGCATCAAACCCGGTTCTCCCAGATAAGAGAGCTATGGCTGACCCAAGGCCATTCCAGCAGGTGTAAGTGGAGGAATGGGGAATCAAACCCGGTTCTCCCAGATAAGAGAGCTCTGGCTGACCCAAGGCCATTCCAGCAGCTGGAAGTGGAGGAGTGGGGAATCCAACCCGGTTCTCCCTGATAAGAGAGCTATGGCTCACCCAAGGCCATTCCAGCAGGTGCAAGTGGAGGAGTGGGGCATCAAACCCGGTTCTCCCAGATAAGAGAGCTATGGCTGACCCAAGGCCATTCCAGCAGGTGCAGGTGGAGGAGTGGGGCATCAAACCCAGTTCTCCCAGATAAAAGAGCTCTGGCTGACCCAAGGCCATTCCAGCAGGTGCAGGTGGAGGAGTGGGGCATCAAACCCGGTTCTCCCAGATAAAAGAGCTCTGGCTGACCCAAGGCCATTCCAGCAGCTGCAAGTGCAGGAGTGGGGAATCCAACCCGGTTCTCCCTGATAAGAGAGCTATGGCTCACCCAAGGCCATTCCAGCAGGTGCAAGTGGAGGAGTGGGGAATCAAACCCGGTTCTCCCAGATAAGAGAGCTCTGGCTGACCCAAGGCCATTCCAGCAGCTGCAAGTGGAGGAGTGGGGAATCAAACCTGGTTCTCCCTGATAAGAGAGCTATGGCTCACCCAAGGCCATTCCAGCAGCTGGAAGTGAAGGAGTGGGGAATCCAACCCGGTTCTCCCTGATAAGAGAGCTATGGCTCACCCAAGGCCATTCCAGCAGGTGCAAGTGGAGGAGTGGGGAATCAAACCCGGTTCTCCCAGATAAGAGAGCTCTGGCTGACCCAAGGCCATTCCAGCAGCTGGAAGTGGAGGAGTGGGGAATCCAACCCGGTTCTCCCTGATAAGAGAGCTATGGCTCACCCAAGGCCATGCTAGCAGGTGCAAGTGGAGGAGTGGGGCATCAAAGCCGGTTCTCCCAGATAAGAGAGCTATGGCTGACCCAAGGCCATTCCAGCAGGTGTAAGTGGAGGAATGGGGAATCAAACCCGGTTCTCCCAGATAAGAGAGCTCTGGCTGACCCAAGGCCATTCCAGCAGCTGGAAGTGGAGGAGTGAGGAATCCAACCCGGTTCTCCCTGATAAGAGAGCTATGGCTCACCCAAGGCCATTCCAGCAGGTGCAAGTGGAGGAGTGGGGCATCAAACCCGGTTCTCCCAGATAAGAGAGCTATGGCTGACCCAAGGCCATTCCAGCAGGTGCAGGTGGAGGAGTGGGGCATCAAACCCAGTTCTCCCAGATAAAAGAGCTCTGGCTGACCCAAGGCCATTCCAGCAGGTGCAGGTGGAGGAGTGGGGCATCAAACCCGGTTCTCCCAGATAAAAGAGCTCTGGCTGACCCAAGGCCATTCCAGCAGCTGCAAGTGCAGGAGTGGGGAATCCAACCCGGTTCTCCCTGATAAGAGAGCTATGGCTCACCCAAGGCCATTCCAGCAGCTGCAAGTGGAGGAGTGGGGAATCAAACCTGGTTCTCCCAGATAAGAGAGCCATGGCTGACCCAAGGCCATTCCAGCAGCTGCAAGGGGAGGAGTGGGGAATCAAACCTGGTTCTCCCAGATAAGAGAGCCATGGCTGACCCAAGGCCATTCCAGCAGCTGCAAGGGGAGGAGTGGGGAATCAAACCTGGTTCTCCCAGATAAGAGAGCCATGGCTGACCCAAGGCCATTCCAGCAGCTGCAAGTGGAGGAGTGGGGAATCAAACCTGGTTCTCCCAGATAAGAGAGCCATGGCTGACCCAAGGCCATTCCAGCAGCTGCAAGGGGAGATGGGGGGAATCAAACCGGGTTCTTCCTTATAAGAGTTCCTCGCTTCACCGCTGCAGCCAACTGGCGCCTTCTCCTCCCTTCAGCGGGGCGGGGCTAGGGCGGGCGCAGTGATGGTAGAGCCCCGCCTACTGTCACGTGGGGGGGTGGGGGTTTCCCCGGGATTCCCTTTTCCCGGATCTGCGCATGCGCTCTTGGCGTCGGGCCCGGGACCCGCTTCCCGTTCGCCTCCCACGTGGGGCCGCCGCGCGTGCAGCTCTTTGCCTACGTGTCCTTCTGCCAACGTGCCCCGGAAATCCCGCCTCCGTCGCCGCGACGTCGCGGTTTGAATGCGGCCTATTCCCTCCACTGCCGCCGCTGGACGGCTCCATTGGCCAGGCTGGGGCGCGGTGGGCGCGGCTTGATGAGCCGGGCAGCGATTGGTCGAGCGGCGCCTGGGGGCGGGGCTCCCGTGGTTGCTGCGCCTGCGCCCGCCCCTTCCCTCCTTCCTGCCTTCCTCCTCCGGCCATCCGCTCCTCTCGCCGCCGCCGCCGCCAGACCCTCGCCCGCCTCGGCCCTCCTGCTCCTCCTCGGCATGGCCGCGTCCTCTTCTGCCGCCGCCGCAGCCTCCGCGCCGGCCGCCCCCCCGGCCCTGCAGCGCGGCATCGTCAAGATGGTGAGTCCCGCCCCGACCCCTCCTCCTCTGGGCATGTGCAGAGTGCCCCCCGCCCTCCCAGACCCTGCAGCGCGGTGAACCCAGCCCTGACCCTCCTCCTCCTCTGGGCATGTGCAGAGTGCCCCCCCACCCGCCCCCCCCAGACACTGTAGCACGGTGAACCCAGCCCTGACCCTCCTCCTCCTCTGGGCATGTGCAGAGTGCCTCCCACCCGCCCCCCAGGCCCTGACCCTCCTCCTCCTCTGGGCATGTGCAGAGTGCCCCCCACCCTCCCAGACCCTGCAGCACGGTGAACCCAGCCCTGACCCTCCTCCTCCTCTGGGCATGTGCAGAGTGCCTCCCACCCGCCCCCCAGGCCCTGACCCTCCTCCTCCTCTGGGCATGTGCAGAGTGCCCCCCACCCTCCCAGACCCTGCAGCACGGTGAACCCAGCCCTGACCCTCCTCCTCCTCTGGGCATGTGCAGAGTGCCTCCCACCCGCCCCCCAGGCCCTGCAGCGCGGTGAACCCAGCCCTGACCCTCCTCCTCCTCTGGGCATGTGCAGAGTGCCTCCCACCCGCCCCCCAGGCCCTGCAGCGCGGTGAACCCAGCCCTGACCCTCCTCCTCCTCTGGGCATGTGCAGAGTGCCTCCCACCCGCCCCCCCAGGCCCTGACCCTCCTCCTCCTCTGGGCATGTGCAGAGTGCCTCCCACCCGCCCCCCCCAGACCCTGCAGCGCGGTGAACCCAGCCCTGACCCTCCTCCTCCTCTGGGCATGTGCAGAGTGCCTCCCACCCGCCTCCCAGGCCCTGACCCTCCTCCTCCTCTGGGCATGTGCAGAGTGCCCCCCACCCTCCCAGACCCTGCAGCACGGTGAACCCAGCCCTGACCCTCCTCCTCCTCTGGGCATGTGCAGAGTGCCCCCCACCCTCCCAGACCCTGCAGCACGGTGAACCCAGCCCTGACCCTCCTCCTCCTCTGGGCATGTGCAGAGTGCCTCCCACCCGCCCCCCAGGCCCTGACCCTCCTCCTCCTCTGGGCATGTGCAGAGTGCCCCCCACCCTCCCAGACCCTGCAGCACGGTGAACCCAGCCCTGACCCTCCTCCTCCTCTGGGCATGTGCAGAGTGCCTCCCACCCGCCCCCCAGGCCCTGACCCTCCTCCTCTGGGCATGTGCAGAGTGCCCCCCACCCCAGGCAGCGCAGCATGGGCAAGATGGTGAGTCCAGCCCCGACCCCCTCCTCCTCTGGGCATGTGCAGAGTGCCTCCCACCTGCCCCCCCCAGACCCTGCAGCGCGGTGAACCCAGCCCTGACCCTCCTCCTCCTCTGGGCATGTGCAGAGTGCCTCCCACCCGCCCCCCAGGCCCTGACCCTCCTCCTCCTCTGGGCATGTGCAGAGTGCCTCCCACCCGCCCCCCCCGTCCCTGCAGCGCGGTGAACCCAGCCCTGACCCTCCTCCTCCTCTGGGCATGTGCAGAGTGCCTCCCACCCTCCCAGGCCCTGCAGCGCGGTGAACCCAGCCCTGACCCTCCTCCTCCTCTGGGCATGTGCAGAGTGCCTCCCACCTGCCCCCCCCAGACCCTGCAGCGCGGTGAACCCAGCCCTGACCCTCCTCCTCCTCTGGGCATGTGCAGAGTGCCTCCCACCCGCCCCTCCAGGGCGCTCCTGGCCCCTGTGGGGGAGGATGGAGAAGGGGGGGGCTCTGGGGGTTGCCCTCCCTTTCCATGCCTGGACTGGGGCGGGGGCTTGCAAGGCTTCCCTCCCCGGGCCCTCTTCTGCCAGCGCAGGAGCTGCAGCGGCCCCACAGCTGCTTCTCGGGGCAGGCTGGTCACTGGGTGCTTCGTCCCCCTGGCTAGGGGCACCTGGCAGAGCCTGGGCTAGCTGGTGGCCGGTCTTCCTGGCCAGGTCGGGCAGCTGCCTTGGTTGTGCCCCCCCGCCCCCCATTCAGTGCTTCTGCGTGGGGAGGGGGAGGACTTCTTGGGGGTTGCTGGAGAGCGAGGGGCGCCAGGCAAGGCTCCAGGGAGGGCATTGGAGCCCCTGCTGCAGAGACCCTGCCCGCCCAGTGCTTCTACCTGTTCTCCTGCAAGGGGGTGGTTCTGCACCTGGCTGCTTGTTGTCTGCCCTGTGAAACTGGCGAGGGGAAGGACGGGTCCAAGGTCACCCTGTGGGTGGCCGGGCAGGGGGTGGGGATTCTGCTCCTGGCCTCTGAGTGGGCAGCTGGCCGTGGGTCTGGAAGCATCCTTGCAGGAGCAAGCCGGGGTTGGGGGCACCTGCTGCTGCTGCTGTGTGTGGGGCCTTCTCTTGCCACGGTGGGTGGGGGAGTTCCTGCCTTGGGAGGAGGGAAGGAAGGGGGGGTCCCTCCTGGCCGAGAGGATGGGGGAAGCGGGATGTCCAGGGGGTGTTGCTTTCCTGCCTCTCTGCGGTGCAGCCAGGTGTTTGGGAGAATCACTTCTAGCCAGTCCTTGGAGCCTGCATGGCTCTGCCTTTGGATCCTGTTGGCTGTGGCTTCTCTGTGGAACCAGGCTGCTGTGGGTGAAATGCACACCCCTGACTGCTGTGTAGCCCGGTTTGGGTATCCAGGACCTCAGGGGAAGGGTGCTTTCCTAGAGCCCTGGCTTGGACGTGGGGCTCCTCACGCTACACAGGAGGCTGGAAGGCGGAGGGGAGACCCTGCTGTGCGAGGCACCCTTGCTGGCGTCTGTGGGCCAAGTCCGTGTCAGGGATGCCTGCTGACACTTCTGGCTGGAGGAGGCGGGCCTGCCCCTGCCAGCCGGTGCCATGAAGGAAGCTTTCTGCCCGGAGTCTTCCTAGGCTGGTGGCTCAGTCAGTAGTTCATACTCTGAGATGGGGGCTGCCAGAACTGCAGGACTGAAGGGGTTGTGCTGCTCTTTGAACTAACCTGCCATCCAGTTGTCCTGTCGATTCGTTTCTCACCTAAGCTTATATGTTGTTAAAGAGGGTTTTCCAGCTGCAGGTGAAGTCCAGGATTTGGGATCCCTTGGATCTGGAGTGAGGCAAAGCTGTATCCCTGTTGTCCATGCTTGGCTTCCACGGGGCACTGAAAAGTCCTGTGAAGGGTGGAATCCGGGTGTTCTCTCCCTCCTTGTGGTTTGCCTTTCAGGAAACCCGTGGCGGTTGGCCGTAGTCAGATGTCCCATGAATCCCGGGAGGTCTCTGGTGTGGTGGTGGTGGTGGGGGGGGGGCTTTCATGTATTAGTGGAGACCAAGAAGCCCTGCAAGGAGGAAAGGCTGATGAGGGACTTGGGAATGTTCAGTCTGGAGAAGAGGAGGCTGAGAGGGGGACAGGGCGGCTCTCTTGAAGGGCTGTCCCTTAGAGAAGGGGGGCAGGGAGCTGTTCCTGTTGGAAGCAAAGGAGGGAGAGGACTCACAATCATGGGTTTAAATGGAGGGCGGGAAGGTTCTTGCTGAGTATTTTGACACTCAGAGTTGTTCAGTAGTGCTGAAGTGCTCTCTTATCTGGGAGAACCGGGTTTGATTCCCCCCTCCTTCACTTGCAGCTGCTGGAATGGCCTTGGGTCAGCCAGAGCTCTCTTATCTGGGAGAACCGGGTTGGATTCCCCACTCCTCCACTTGCAGCTGCTGGAATGGCCTTGGGTCAGCCAGAGCTCTCTTATCTGGGAGAACCGGGTTGGATTCCCCACTCCTCCACTTGCAGCTGCTGGAATGGCCTTGGGTCAGCCAGAGCTCTCTTATCTGGGAGAACCGGGTTGGATTCCCCACTCCTCCACTTGCACCTGCTGGAATGGCCTTGGGTCAGCCACAGCTCTCTTATCTGGGAGAACCGGGTTTAATTCCCCCATCCTCCACTTGCACCTGCTGGAATGGCCTTGGGTCAGCCACAGCTCTCTTATCTGGGAGAACCGGGTTTAATTCCCCACTCCTCCACTTGCACCTGCTGGAATGGCCTTGGGTCAGCCAGAGCTCTCTTATCTGGGAGAACCGGGTTTGATTCCCCCATCCTCCACTTGCACCTGCTGGAATGGCCTTGGGTCAGCCAGAGCTCTCTTATCTGGGAGAACCGGGTTTAATTCCCCCATCCTCCACTTGCATCTGCTGGAATGGCCTTGGGTCAGCCAGAGCTCTCTTATCTGGGAGAACCGGGTTTAATTCCCCACTCCTCCACTTGCACCTGCTGGAATGGCCTTGGGTCAGCCAGAGCTCTCTTATTTGGGAGAACTGGGTTTGATTCCCCACCCCTCCATTTGCACCTGCTGGAATTGCCTTGGGTCAGCCAGAGCTCTCTTATCTGGGAGAACCGGGTTTAATTCCCCCATCCTCCACTTGCACCTGCTGGAATGGCCTTGGGTCAGCCAGAGCTCTCTTATCTGGGAGAACCGGGTTTAATTCCCCCATCCTCCACTTGCACCTGCTGGAATGGCCTTGGGTCAGCCAGAGCTCTCTTATCTGGGAGAACCGGGTTTAATTCCCCACTCCTCCACTTGCACCTGCTGGAATGGCCTTGGGTCAGCCAGAGCTCTCTTATCTGGGAGAACCGGGTTTGATTCCCCCATCCTCCACTTGCACCTGCTGGAATGGCCTTGGGTCAGCCAGAGCTCTCTTATCTGGGAGAACCGGGTTTGATTCCCCCATCCTCCACTTGCACCTGCTGGAATGGCCTTGGGTCAGCCAGAGCTCTCTTATCTGGGAGAACCGGGTTTGATTCCCCACTCCTCCACTTGCACCTGCTGGAATGGCCTTGGGTCAGCCAGAGCTCTCTTATCTGGGAGAACCGGGTTTGATTCCCCACTCCTCCACTTGCAGCTGCTGGAATGTCATTGGGTCAGCCAGAGCTCTCTTATCTGGGAGAACCGGGTTTGATTCCCCCCTCCTCCGCTTGCACCTGCTGGAATGGCCTTGGGTCAGCCAGAGCTCTCTTATCTGGGAGAACCGAGTTTGATTCCCCCCTCCTCCACTTGCAGCTGCTGGAATGGCCTTGGGTCAGCCAGAGCTCTCTTATCTGGGAGAACCGGGTTTGATTCCCCACTCCCCCACTTACAGCTGCTGGAATAGCCTTGCGTCAGCCAGAGCTCTCTTATCTGGGAGAACCGGGTTTGATTCCCCATTCCTCCACTTGCAGCTGCTGGAATGGCCTTGGGTCAGCCAGAGCTCTCTTATCTGGGAGAACCGGGTTTGATTCGCCACTCCTCCACTTGCAGCTGCTGGAATGGCCTTGGGTCAGCCAGAGCTCTCTTATCTGGGAGAACCGGGTTTGATTCCCCCCCTCCTCCACTTGCAGCTGCTGGAATGGCCTTGGGTCAGCCATAGGTCTCTTATCTGGGAGAACCGGGTTTGGTTCCCCACTCCTCCGCTTGCACCTTCTGGAATGGTCTTGGATCAGCCATAGCTCTGGCCATAGTTGTCCTTGAAAGGGCAGCTGCTGTAAAGAGCCCCCTCAGCCCCACCCACCTCACAGGGTGTCTGTTGTGGGGCGGAAGATAAAGGAGATGATGAGCCGCTCTGAGATTCGGAGTGGAGGGCGGGATATAAATCCAATGTCTTCTTCTTCTTCTTCAGTAGTGGAACCAGCTACCAAGGGAGGTGGGGAGTTCCCCACCTCACACTGGCAGTCTTGAAGCAGCGGCTGGAGGAACACTTCTTAGGGATGCTCTAGGCTGATCCTGTATTGACCAGTGGGCTGTATTAGATCAGAAATGACCAAACCTGTTTAATGTAAGAGTCTCATAGAATAAATGTCATATGTTTGAGAGCCAGAAAACATGAACACCAGGTATTTGAAAGCCACAGGGAAGGAGGGATATAGCTGGTGGAGGGAGAAGTGAGAGAGAGGTGGAAAGAAAGCAACTTCAACTTCTAATGCATTCTCCAAGCTGCCGGCTTGCTTGGCTTGGAGAAGCGATTCCAAGAGAGAACTGCCTTCTCCAGGCCAGCTGACGGGGCAGTGGAGGCTTCAAGAGCCACCCGATATGTGTGAAAGAGCCACAAGGGGCTCCTAAGCTGTAGCATGGCCACCCTGGGCCAGCTGGCCTCTGCGGCCCCTTCCAGCTTTGTGTTTCTAGGATTCTATGGTTTTATCAGGACTTCGGTTCTTAGCAAGGCAGGGATGAAAGCTGCCCTCCCCCCAGCCCTAGAGGAAGAAGTGTGCCCTTTCTAGCCAGCTCCTGGCACAGCCCTCTCCAAACAGGAGGGAGTGACCTGCCAGCTACTTAGCACAGCGGCCTGTAAACCCTGTCCCTGTTGACTGAACCTGTGAAGTTGCCTTCTACTGAATCAGACCCCCCCCCCCGGGTCCATCCAAGTCAGCCTTGTCTCCTCAGCCTGGGGGTCTCCAGCGCAGGGGGAGCAGCAGGAGTCAACCCAGAGGAGGAGGAGTTTGGGAGATGCCCAGAGTCATGGAGCTGGAAGGGGCCTCCATGGTCCTGGCACAAACCTCTCCCTGTGGAAGAGTCTGGAGAAACTATCCGGATGGGCAGCTGCGCTGGTCTGGAGCAGCAGAACAAAGTAGGAGTTCAGTAGCCAGGGCCGGCCCTCCCGCGGGGCACACGGGGCGGTTGCCTAGGGCGCCCAATCGGGCTCCTCCCCTCCCGGCACCCACGGCAAGTCGCCCGCTTGCCGTCCGTCCCTTTCGCTCCCCCTCACGTCTGCTTCTGGGAAGGAGGGGGAGCAAACTCTCTTCCCGCGGGCTCTTCAAAAGATAAGATGCCACGCTAGCCTCGTTGAAGCTGGGAAGGAGGGCGATGGCAGGGAAGGGAAGGGAAAGTGGGCAGGGGGACCAGCCTCGGCGGGTGGGGGGGGGGCAAGGGAAGGTGGGCAACGGGGGCTGCAGGGAAGGACCAGCGGGGGGAGTGAAGGAGCGCGGCGCTGAAGGGAAGGAGGACGGCTGCGACGGGGTAAGGACCAGTTGGGGGGGTTGAAGGGAAAGAAAGAAAGACGGTGGGGAAGGACCAGCCTTGGCAGCAGGGGGGGGGGCGAAGGGAAGGAGAGTGGCGGGGGGCAGGGAGCATGCCTGGGGCACCATCCGCCCATGGGCCAGCTCTGCCAGTAGCACCTTGTACGACCAACAGTTTTATTCAGAATGGAATATGCATGCATACTTCATTGTTGTCCATTGTCTGATGGAGTCTGCATGGCTAGGAAAGCTTACATTCTGAATAAAACTTTGTTGGTCTTAAAGGTGCTACTGGACTCCTACTTTGTTATTTTGCTGTACGTAGTGGGTGCAGAAAGAGGTCCGTGGCTCCAGCCTCTCTGATGAGGTGCAAATAAACTGTTACGAAACGGGGTATATCAGGGAAGAAGCCGTCTGAAGCAGGAGCAAATTAATATCTGTAAAAGGTCAGACGCTGCTACTGCCTGTGAAGAGGGACGGTGTTTATAGAACAGCAGAAGACCCCCAATGTTGCCGGGTGGAAGTAACTTAAAAAGTGAGTCCTGCTCAACTATCAGAATTGTACTGAATAAGGAAATCCAAGTCTGTTTTTAAGTCTGGATGAGAGATTGTGTTTAATTTCTTGTTCAATTTCTTGAATGTCTTAGAAGGCTAAACTGTTCTGCAGGTTTCTCAGTCTTGTGATTCTTAATGTCAGAAGTGCTAAAGGACTGTGAAGGGTTAATTCTTCACCGAGCCAGAGAGCCTCGCGTGAGAGGCAGTTCCAAGAGATCTGTTTCGTTAGCATCAGTTGAGCAGTGAGAGACTTCTGAACTGGATGCTGAGGAGAGATTCAGTCTGATTTCAGCCCTTGCTGAGAAGAGTTGCACACTGACAATGTTAGAATCCAGCCCTGACTGAGAGCAGTTAGTTTAACACAGACAGGGGAAATGGGAGAAAGTTGGCAAGGACTAGTGGGTAGTTGGATGGAGACTCCCATGTGGGCCAAGGAAAGGGGACAGTTCTTTAGAGAGAAGAGAAAATTCCATACCCACCCAGAATACCTCTGAAGGGTGCGGAAAAGATCCTTGGTCTGGTGTGGTTAGAAATTGTTTTTGGAGACCTTAAGAGTTCATTAAGAACTCAAGATGAGCCCTGGTGTGATTCAAGGGAAGGGGTTTGGTTGCTGGAAAGAGTGCACTAGCCTTCCGGAAGCCTAAAGGGTCAGAGATACTCAGTGAAAGGGTACTGGCATGTTTGGGAAAACACTGGAACAAAAGCCTCTCAATATGAAGTCACTGTGAAAAGCTTAAGAAACTCTCATTAGCCTGAAACATAAGAATTAAAGCCTGTGCGTGGGCTGGTTTTAGCTCACAGTTATCTATATTGAGTTTGTTCCTTTTGAGTGTCCCAGGGCCTTGAGTGCCATTTAAGTTGTTAAAGGGGGCTCCGGATCCTTCCGTCAGGTTCCTGGGCTGAGCCAGCAGCTGAAATCCCATCCTGTGGGCTGGTGGGCCAGCCAGAGTTCTTCAGCAAAGGGGGAGGAGGCACATCTTCCGGGAGGGGCAGCTCAGTCAGTGAGGGGGAAGGGAAGCGGAGGGGAATGGAACGGGGCCGCCATACCAGCCAAGGGTTTCCAGGTTGCTTTCCTGCCCCTCTTGTGGGGTTCCCAGAGGCCCCTGGCTGCTCTTGGGCCAGATGAGAGGTTTGGTGCGGCAGAACAGCTGTGGGGCTTTGCGTGACGCTCTCCCCCCTCCCCCTAGGTCCTCTCAGGCTGCGCCATCATCGTCCGAGGCCAACCTCGTGGGGGACCTCCGCCCGAGAGACAGATCAACCTCAGCAACATCCGAGCTGGGAACCTGGCCCGTCGGGCAGCTGCTGGTCAGCCGGAGGCCAAGGACACCCCTGACGAGGTAGGCCTCTGGCTGTGGGGACCAGGGGGCAAGAGGTGAAGCAGCTCTGGCCAGGCTCAAACCAGCCAAGCTGCTGGCCTTCTGGCTGCAGGCAAATGTTCAGCCGGGCTGCTTTTTGTTGGAGGGGGGGCGGGGCAAGCCAGGCCTGGCAAGGGCGACCCCCCAGGGAGGGAGCTGAAGGGCTTGGAGGCAAGAGCGGCCCCCTCTGGGCTCAGCAGCAGGCACCCGGGTCTCTTTGCTCTACGCCAGCTGGAGAGCTGGGACTCCAGAGGTGCTTTTGCTGCATTGCTGTGTTGCCTGTTCTCTGGGCATGCTGGTTCTTCCTGAACCCATGGTGCTGTCTGGCATGGGCAGATTCCGCACTGCTGCCGACGCCGCCTTCTGCATGGCACAGGACAGACCATTCCTCCCTTGCTGAAAAGGGAGCTCCCTTGAGGAGAATGGCCTGGCTGCTCTGAGGCAAAGCTGTGTTGGGCTTCTCTGCCTGCTCCGGAGTCTGGCTCCTCAGGGAAGGAATTGGGGTGGGGGCAGGGGGTGGGGGCCTCCGAGCCGCTGACGTGTGGTTGCAGCTGCTGTGGGGGCCTGCCAGGCTGTCTCCCGGTCAGCCTCCCGGCTTCCTGTACGGCACTTTGGGTGAAGTCTCAGCAGCGGAGCAGCTGGCCCTCCTAGACCCAGGGGCCACACTCCAGATCAGCACGCAGCCTGGGGGGGTGGAGGTTGGTTAGAGTTTCTGTCCGAAGAAGGGAAAGCTGGGCTTAGGGGCTCCCCCCTCCCCCCCACAGGTGACCTGCAGCCAGTTGCTTTCTCCCGACAGCCCTGGGGATTTCCAGCCCGCGAATTCCTGCGCAAGAAGCTGATTGGGAAGGAGGTTTGCTTCACGGTGGAGTACAAGACAGCGCAAGGTCGGGAGTACGGGACGGTGTATCTGGGGCGAGGTGAGAGCCGCTGGGAAGGCAACCACACACACACACTAGGCTTGACCAGGCAGACCATGGGCTGCCCAAGGCCTCCTGACCCTGCCTCCTCTGCTGGGAGTGGTACGTGGCAGGTAGCTGGGCACAGTATGGGGGGTGGGGGTGTTGAGCTCTGCTTTGCCTTCTGTGCTGCCCTGTGGCAAAAGACTGGGAGATCAGCAGACCCCAGCTGGGTCTTTGTGCTTTTTGTTGGCGGATTTAGAGAAGTGTGTCTCGCCTTCCTCCCAGTTTGGTGTAGTAGTTAAGTGTGCGACTCTTATCTGGGAGAACCGGGTTGGATTCCCCCCTCCTCCACTTGCAGCTGCTGGAATGGCCTTGGGTCAGCCAGAGCTCTCTTATCTGGGAGAACCAGGTTTGATTCCCCCCTCCTCCACTTGCACCTGCTGGAATGGCCTTGGGTCAGCCAGAGCTCTCTTATCTGGGAGAACCGGGTTGGATTCCCCCCTCCTCCACTTGCAGCTGCTGGAATGGCCTTGGGTCAGCCAGAGCTCTCTTATCTGGGAGAACCGGGTTGGATTCCCCCCTCCTCCACTTGCAGCTGCTGGAATGGCCTTGGGTCAGCCAGAGCTCTCTTATCTGGGAGAACCAGGTTTGATTCCCCCCTCCTCCACTTGCACCTGCTGGAATGGCCTTCGGTCAGCCATGGCTGTCTTATCTGGGAGAACTGGGTTTGATTCCGCACTCCTCCACTTGCACCTGCTGGAATGGCCTTGGGTCAGCCAGAGCTCTCTTATCTGGGAGAACTGGGTTTGATTCCCCACTCCTCCACTCGCAGCTGCTGGAATGGCCTTGGGTCAGCCAGAGCTCTCTTATCTGGGAGAACTGGGTTTGATTCCCCACTCCTCCACTTGCAGCTGCTGGAATGGCCTTGCGTCAGCCATCGCTCTCTTATCTGGGAGAACTGGGTTTGATTCCCCACTCCTCCACTTGGAGCTGCTGGAATGGGCTCGGGTCAGAAAAGGGCAACTAGAATGATTAAAGGGCTGGAACACCTTCCCTATGAAGAAAGGTTGAAACTCTTAGGGCTCTTTAGCTTGGAGAAACGTCGACTGAGGGGTGACATGATAGAGGTTTACAAGATAATGCATGGGATGGAGAAAGTAGAGAAAGAAGTACTTTTCTCCCTTTCTCACAATACAAGAACTCGTGGGCATTCGATGAAATTGCTGAGCAGACAGGTTAAAACGGATAAAAGAAAGTACTTCTTCACACAAAGGGTGATTAACATGTGGAATATATATATATATATATATATATATATATATTTGGCCGCTGTGTGACACAGAATGTTGGACTGGATGGGACATTGGCCTCCAAAGAGTGACGAGAAGAGCACAAAAGATTTGTGGATGTTCTCTCCCCTCATTGGTGGATCTGTATAATATGGCATGTAAAAGGAAGATACAAATGATCCTAAGGGACCATACACATCTGGGCCATTTGCTTTTTGAGATCTTACCGTCAGGTAGACGATATAGAGTGTTGAAGGCTAGGACAAACAGATTTAAGGACAGTTTCTATCCAAGTGCTGTGGTTAGGTTAAATGCAGGGTTATGAAGGATTATCTGTTTTAGATGTATTTAATGGTTTAAATGGTTTTAATGGTTTTATGAATGTTTATTTAATGGTTTAAATGGTTTTAATGGTTTTATGAATGTTTATCCGTTTTAGATGTGTTTAAATGGTTTAAATGGTTTAATGGTTTTAGATGTATTTAAATGGTTTATGAATATGTGTGTTTGATGTGTTGGTATGTTTGTGGAAGAGCACCTCATTTCGTTGCTCTCTTTTTGTTGAGAACAATGACAATAAATTCATCTATCTATCTATCTATCTATCTATCTATCTATCTATCTATCTATCTATCTATCTATCTATCTATCTATCTATCTATCTATCTATCTATCTATCTATCTATCTATCTATCTATCTATCTATCTAACATGGCTTTTCTTATGTTCTTAACCGGGTTCGATTCCCCACTCCTCCACTTGCAGCTGCTGGAATGGCCTTGGGTCAGCCTGAGCTCTCTTATCTGGGAGAACCGGGTTTGATTCCCCACTCCTCCACTTGCAGCTGCTGGAATGGCCTTGGGTCAACCAAAGCTCTCTTCTCTGGGAGAACCGGGTTGGATTCCCCCCTCCTCCACTCGCACCTGCTGGAATGGCCTTGGGTCAGCCAGAGCTCTCTTATCTGGGAGAACCGGGTTTGATTCCCCACTCCTCCACTTGCAGCTGCTGGAATGGCCTTGGGTCAGCCAGAGCTCCCTTATCTGGGAGAACCGGGTTTGATTCCCCACTCCTCCACTTGCAGCTGCTGGAATGGCCTTGGATCAGCCAGAGCTCTCTTATCTGGGAGAACCGGGTTTGATTCCCCCTCCTCCACTTGCAGCTGCTGGAATGGCCTTGGGTCAGCCATAGCTCTCTTATCTGGGAGAACCGGGTTTGATTCCCCCCTCCTCCACTTGAAGCTGCTGGAATGGCCTTGGGTCAGCCAGAGCTCCCTTATCTGGGAGAACCGGGTTTGATTCCTCACTCTTCCACTTGCACCTGCTGGCATGGCCTTGGGGCAGCCAGAGCTCCGGCAGAGGTTGTCCTTGAAAGGGCAGCTGTTGTGAGAGCTCTCTCAGCCCCACCTACCTGTTGTGGGGGGCGGGAAGATAAAGGAGATTATGAGCTACTCTGTGATTCATAGTATAGGGTGGGATATAAGTCCAATATCGTTATCTTCTCCCCAATGGGGACTGAAAGTGGCTAGCAATGTCATTCTTGCGTCTTCCTTTTACTCTGGTGAGGCTGCGAGCAGCCCTCTCGTCAGGCAGGTGAGCCCCACCCTCCCCCCTGCAAAGTGTTCAGGGCTCTGCCTGTTGCGTTGCTGCCTGCTGTGAGGAAGTTCTTCCCAGGATGTTTGTTGCTCATCCAGGGGTCAGCAGCCTCTTCCATTGAAAGAGGCAGGCCTCTGCAAACATTTGGCGCAGAGAGAGTGGGCGAGAGGCTCCTTTGCGTAACAGCAGAACTGCTGATGGATGGGTTGAGTAATCTCCCATAAAGGCTCCTCCGTCCAAATGCTGGTTCTTGCAAAGCTTTTGTTGGGAAGTCGCACACAGTGAGGTTGTGCAATTAGTAACAAATATAAACAGGAGCACCTTGTGCAATTGTTGAAGTGCCCTGGCAGAACTCTGTGCCTGGTTCACGCTTGGATTCCTGGCAGATGTTCACTTCTGTCATTTCCCATTCTGTAGCCCTTCTTCCAGGAGCCTTTTAGACCTATAAACATGGCTGTCTGCAAGTCTCTTCATGTATTGGTTGCTTTGGCATCCTGGCCCCCCATTGTCCCTTCCCTTTAAATGTCCATTTTATTTTTTGAGAGCCCTGCTTGGTTTTTGGGGGAGCCACATTTGGCTCTCAAGCTGCAGGTTTGTGAAGTTCCTGTATTTTGCAACTCTTATCAGGGGTTGGACTAGATGACCCTGAAGAGCCCTTCCAATTCTTCTAGGGTTCTAGGTGGCAGACAGGCCCCTCCTGCAGCCTAACTCCCAGGCTATTTATCTTTTCCCCAAAGTTTCTGCGCTTGAACTCTTTGATGAAAGGTCATGTTCACCCCTCCCCCCTCCCTTCGCAGTGAGCCAGGCCAGTGTGGTCTCCAGGCAGAAGGGAGAAAAAGGCCGTGTCCCTTGGCAGCCAAGGGTGGGCGGGGGTGGCGGGTGGGCTAGCTGCTGCTGGGCCTGGGACTTCTGGGTGGGCGCTGCTGGCCATGGCCTGGATTCTGTCCTCTGCTTCCTGTTGACAAAAGGTGCCTGTGCAGGACTGAGAGGAACTCAGTGGGCGGCCAGGGAGGGAGGGAAGTGTGCAGGCGCTGGCGAAGGAGGAGGAGGAGCCCAGCAGACCTGCCGGTTGGATTCAGGTGGGGAGGCCAGACCCGCTCCTCAGTCATGCAGGGTAGACATGAGATGCCCCTGGCTGTCCTCTGCTGTGGGTGGTGGGGGTGTCGAAGCAAAGTCCGGGGGGCCTTGCTGGAGAGGAGCAGCAGCCAGCTTAGGTGGGAAGGGGGGAGACTGTTTGGCCTAGAATGGGGTGCAAACCGGAGCTTAGACTTGAGGAGTGGGACTCAGGCTGCTGCGGGTGCTGGATTCCACCTGGGGGGCCCATGAGAGACAAACGGGGCGAAGCCCCAGGCATGAGCGCAGGAGCTCCCCCGGGCCAGGCTGACTGTCTCCGCTCCACAGGGGCCGCTTGTCCTCGGAGTAAACGGGGGCGAGTGGATCTTTCCCTTTTGCAGGAGTCTAAAAATAAGAACAACTGATTCAGGTGGAGTGAAAGCACACGTTTTCAGAACCAAATAGGCAGCCGTGTTGGTCTGAAGTAGTAGAACAAAATAGGAGTCAAGTGGCACCTTTAAGACCAACTTAGTTATATTCAGAATGAAAGCTTTCGTGTGTCTGCGCACTTCTTCAGACAAGGAATGAGGTACAGTAAGCAGAGCCACATATAGCTGGCGGGGTTTGGAATGCCAAGTGGTACAAAGTTAAAATCCAATTCAGAAAACCTTTGATCTGGGTTGCCTTAGCATGGGAAACCGTAAAACAGTCACATGTCAGAATGTGAGAATGCCTGTTAATTATTCTATTGCTAATAAACCTGGGTCAAAATGAGGGCAAGGACAGACCCAAGGGAAGTGGGCATGCTTGCCAGAGAAGGGGGGGTCCGTCCTTGTCTGCAGACTCCACCCCCCCAGTAGTTTTGGTCCTTGTTTCAGGGAGTTCCAGTTACTCTGGAATTTTACTACTTGGTATCTCACATCACATATATAAACCTCCCCCTTCCATTTTTTGGTTGCTTGTACAGCGCTTGGTTTTGGTATCATGAGATGTAAAATTGAGACATCAAATTAATAATCTCTAAGCACATTAAGGCTTATTAATTGTTGGCAGCTTTGACATTTAAGCAATAAAAGTTATCATTATGCATGTTGAATATGCCTGCAGGATGGATAGGAATTCCTGCCATGTAATACTGTGGGTTACCTTACAGGAAATTTTTCCTGCTCCGTGTGAGTAAGACTTTGTCTTGAAAGGCCTCTCTTTCATCCCAAGACGCAGGAATACTTCTGAGGAGCTTTTCCGTTCAAATCTCTCAGCTTCCATGTTAGGAATGTTGTGTGTGGGGGGAGGAATTAGGAATGCTGGAATCCCGCTTCTTTGACTGAGCCCCTCCATCTCCAGCTGTTCCTGCTGCCTTCAGCTTTCCCCAGCATCCGTGTCTTTGCCAGGGACCCTTGGCTTCTCATAAAGGACCAGTGGAGTTATTTGAGCTCTTCAGGCTTGATTGGGCCCGCTTTAACATGTACGGCATCTTTAAATGAGCCGTCTGCCTGCGGCCGCCCAGGTCCAGACTGCTGCAGTGAGACTTGGATCCTGTGAGTCACACCCTGTCTCCTCAAGAGTGAGGGGGGTGGAGGATTGGGGCCCTGCTAGGGCAGCCCCCGCATGCCTGTGGTTGTGGCTGAGGTGACCTGGTCTCCCTGGCTGGAGGCTGGACTCTCCCCCCAGTCTCAGCCCACTCCTTGTCCTTGGTGTTGGCCATCTCCAAGTTCCTGCTTGGAGATTTTGGGATCCTTTGTCGCCTGGAGCTTTGTTGTAATTTCCAGCCCTCTTGGCTTCTTTGGCTGATGGGATGGTCAGGAGGCCCAGACAGTGAAGAGGTGTTTCTGGACAAACTTCTACAACATTTAAAGAGGTTTTCCTCCCTGGCTGCTCTTCTTTCTCCAGAGAGTGTGTGTCTGTGTGGGGTGTTTGTGCTGCTGACCCAGGCCTGGGGAAGAGCTGGGGAGGCCAGCAGCTCCCCCTCCCAGTTGGGTCTGGCTTCTCTGGCCCTCTGCGTGGTCCTGGGCTTGTGAGACCCCCCCCCACCCCGCTTGCAGAGAAGCCTGCCTGTCGGAGGCCGCCCAATTCCCTCCCAGCTCTGCTCAAGTTGTGTGAATGGGTGAGAGGCAATGGGAGCCCGGCTGAGGCTGGGGGGGTCGTGGGGGGCAGTTCATGCCAAGGGACACCCCACCCCCTGGCATGCCATGATGGGGGGGCTGCCGCCTTCCCACAAGTCCTTTCTTTGGTGGGTTTGTGTCCCTTCAGCCAACCTCTGCTGCCCCTCCTGCACTTGGAAAGGAACAGAGCAGCGAGGCACGTGCTGATTGGCTGTGCAGGGAGGGAGTGAGACTGCTGATTGGGCAGGGGAAAAGGGAGTGGCAGAGCTGTTGCTGAGGCCGTTCTGAGGGGAGAGGGGGGTCTCTGAGGGAGGAGGGGGTGCGTCTGGCTGGGGGGAGGGGAGGGGAGGGGAGGGGACTTCTGGCACCCCTGAGTGGGGGGCTCATGTCCGGGACAGACTCCTCCTCATTACTCCCGCTAAGCTGTCTAGAGAGCCAGTTGAGTGAGTGGTTTAGTGCATGGATTTTATCTGGGAGAACCGGGTTGGATTCCTCACTCCTAGGAGAACCAGTCTGGTGTAGTGGTGAAGTGTGTGGACTCTTTTCTGGGAGAACCGGGTTTGATTCCCCCCTCCTCCACTTGCAGCTGCTGGAATGGCCTTGGGTCAGCCATGCCTCTCTTATCTGGGAGAACCGGGTTTGATTCCCCCCTCCTCCACTTGCACCTGCTGGAATGGCCTTGGGTCAGCCATGGCACTCTTATCTGGGAGAACCGGGTTTGATTCCCCACTTCTCCACTTGCAGCTGCTGGAATGGCCTTGGGTCAGCCAGAGCTCTCTTATCTGGGAGAACCGGGTTTGATTCCCCCCTCCTTCACTTGCACCTGCTGGAATGGCCTTGGGTCAGCCATGCCTCTCTTATCTGGGAGAACCAGGTTTGATTCCCCACTCCTCCACCTGCAGCTGCTGGAATGGCCTTGGGTCAGCCATGGCTCTCTTATCTGGGAGAACCGGGTTTGATTCCCCACTCCTCCACTTGCAGCTGCTGGAATGGCCTTGGGTCAGCCATAGCTCTGGCAGAGGTTGTCCTTGAAAGGGCAGCTGCTGTGAGAGCTCTCTCAGCCTCACCCACCTCACAGGGTATCTGTTGTGGGGGAGGAAGGTAAAGGAGATTGTGAGCCGTTCTTAGACTCTTCGGAGTGGAGGGCGGGATATAAATCCAATATCTTCATCTACCTCACAGGGTGTCTGTTGTGGGGGAGGAAGGTAAAGGAGATTGTATGCCGCTCTGAGACTCTCCGGAGTGGAGGGCGGGATATAAATCCAACATCTTCATCTACCTCACAGGGTGTCTGTTGTGGGGGAGGAAGGGAAAGGAGATTGTGAGCCGCTCTGAGACTCTTCGGAGTGGAGGGCGGGATATAAATCCAATATCTTCTTCCTCTTCTTCTTTTCCTGGGCCAGCCACCATTTCTTGCAGGGCTGTTTTGCTCAAGCGCAGTTTTTGTCAGAGTTCTTTCAGCCCTACCTGCCTCACAGGGTGTCTGTTGTGGGGAGGGGAGGCTCCCTGAGACTCCTTCGGGAAGTGAAAGGTGGGGGGTAAATCCAATTTCTTCTTCTTTTTCAAGTCTTGTGGGGAAAAATTCTACGTTGTGAGCTTCTGCAGAAATTAGTTTGCTGTGGCATCATTTTTCCTGAGCTGAGACAAAAATGTGTGAGCCGGAGGCTAAAAAACTGCCAGCTAGCTCAGCTTAGAGGCAACACTGGTCCTTTTAGGCCGTTGGGTGGACAGTGGCGTGAGGGGAAAGTGGGGTTCTGGGGGTGGGTGGTGGGAATGGCTCCCCTGCCCTGCGCAGCTGACACATTTGGCAGCAATGTTGACGGGAACTTCAGAGCAGCACCTGAGAGAAACCCCCCAACATGGGCCTGTGCCAGACAGGGAAATGAGGCGCTGGCTGGCTCCGGTTCCAAAGCGTCTCTTTCCTTTCCGTCTCACCCTCTCGCCCCACCTGCCCACTGGCCGCTCTCTGGAGTATCAGGAAAGGGGAGGGAGGGGAGACCTTCCACAGTCATAAGGGCACTGTGTGGCAGCAGCGGCCAGAAGCTGTCGAGCCTGGCTGAAGACCCTCCCGTGCTGTGGTGGGATTGTGGCTCGTGGGTGGGCTTATGGTGGGGAGGGGGCTGTACTCCCTCCGTGGGCCAGGCAGTCCCTTGGGGGGTGGCCTCTCGGGCCATGTTGCTCCACTCTTCTCAGCCCTCCTGTGACCTCCACTTCCTTGTCTCACCAGACACAGCCGGGGAGAACATTGCTGAGTCGCTGGTGGCCGAAGGCTTGGCAAGTCGCCGGGAAGGAATCCGTGCCAACAAGTACGTCTCCTGACACCCAGGAAGGATCCTGCCCCTGGGCCCCTCTTTTGCTGCTGCTGCGTCCTGTGGTAGCTGGTGGAAGGGGGGGGGGACTCAGGCTCCTGCTCTGGCTTGCTGCCTGGGGGGGGGGAACGACCTGGTGGCCCTCTTGGTCATCTCCTGTGGTCTGCTTCCTTGGGACCTCGCCAGATGATGGTGGAGGGGCTTTTTGGCTGGGCAGAGAGAGGAGCTGGCAACTTGCAGAGCTGTCTTTCTGGTTCACAGCTTGGACTGAGCGTGGCCGGGGGGGGGGAGCAGTGTTGTGCCTCCCTCGGCCCCCTCCCTCCGCTTGGGGCTCTCATGGCAGCTTAGAGGAGGACTGTTGAGCTGCTTCTCTGGGGGTCAGGAGTGCTGAGTGGCTGGCCTGAGGCAGGCGTCCTGCCCAGCAGCAATGCCAGCTTCTTGGGGATCTTTTTGTGCTGTAGTGTAGCACCTGGCGGCACCACCACTGTGCTGAGCATATTGAGAGGCCAGGAAGGCCCCAGTGGGCCCTGCATCTTCCGGGTGAGGAGGAAGCGGATGCGATGGAGGAGAGGCCCTGGGAGAGAGCCCGGGAGGGAGGCTGCAGGGGTATCTGAGCTGATGCTGCTGGGCTTCCTGCCACACCGCCCCCCTGAGGCCTCATCTGGCCTGGCTCTCTTTTGGCCGCTCTCGAGGTGACCCGTGCCAGGGCTGTGGGAATCCTCCCAGCTTTGCCCACGAGAGGGAGAGGCAGGCTTGGCAGTTGGAGAGGCCTGCTGGGGGGAGCATTAAGTGGATTGGAGCTGGAAGCGGTGCCCCTGGGGCTGATGCTGGAGCCTCACTGAATACACTCCCAGGATGCAGCAGCCCACCCTTCTTCCTCCGGGGCTCCTCTGCTGGTCAGTTGCTGCCAGTTTATCCCGCAGTCCGATTCCTGGTGTTGGACGTGGGTTGGGTACCTGAAGGCCCGCCTCTCCCCATGGGCCACCTGCCTTCTGGTTCCCTCCTGTGAGGTCCAGCGCTTGCTGTGCTTCTGCTCCCGCTCTGTGGATTGGGCTTCCTGGGGAGGGGAGACTTCTAGGAGGCTCTGCAAGGCTGTTGTAACCGAGGCTGTGCTGCAGGCCTTTAAAGGGAGGGGGTAGTTATTTGGAAGTTGCCATAATGCATCGTGTGCTGCCTTGAGCCAGGGGGAAGGGTGTGGTATGCACATTTTAATACCTCCATCCTGGTTCCCTTCCTGAATTGTCTGCTGCTCTGTCTCAGGCTTCCCCTTTGCTGCTTGGACATTCATTGCTGGTTGCCGGTGTGGAGGGTTCTTTGGGACTGAGCTGACAGGCTGGTTTTTGTGTTGGGGAGGGCATGGGGACCCCCCCTGTCTTCTGGGGCTCAGAAGCAGCATGGGGAGGGCATGGCCATGTTTGTAGGGGTCAGACCCCCTGCCGGCCAGCCTCTGTGTGTGCTTGGATTGCTGTCTGATGGAAAACTTCCTGCAGCCCTGAGCAGAGCAGACTGGCTGAGCTGGAAGGCCAGGCCCGGATCGCCAAGAAGGGCATGTGGAGCGATGGGACCGGCTCCCACACTATCCGGGACCTCAAGTACACCATAGAGAACCCCCGCCACTTTGTGGACTCCCTGCACCAGAAGCCCGTCAACGGTGAGTGGCCTGCTGAGGATGGGGCAGGGGTCAGCTGAGACGCTGGTGCTGGCTGAGCTGGCTTCCCTTTGTGCCTGGGGGGGTGGTGGTAGAAAGCCCCTTGGAAGTGGGGCACTGAGCTCTTCCATTCTGCTCTGCAGCTATCATCGAACACGTCCGGGACGGCAGTGTTGTGCGAGCCCTGCTCCTCCCCGACTACTACCTGGTCACAGTCATGCTCTCCGGCATTAAGGTGAGGCTCCATGGGTGGGGGGGGCACACACTTTCTCCTTATGCTGCTGGGAGTGGCTGCGCCTGCCACCGTGTGGGGGAAGGGGGGTTTGTCGGTTCTGGATGGGGGGCCAGAGGCTCTCAAGGGGCTCTGCTGCTGTGTCTGATGCTGTTTCCAAGTGGGGGGGCCTCTCTGCCACCTCTGGGGGGCGATGCCCGCCCTGTGTGTCATAAGCAGGCGGGGACTGTGTGGGTGTGTTACGTTCATGGCACACAAGCTGCAGTTACTCTGCTGCCCTGACCATGCTGGTCTTCTGCTAGTGCCCCACCTTCAAGCGGGAAGCAGACGGCACGGAGACACCGGAGCCTTTTGCAGCAGAAGCCAAGTTCTTCACAGAGTCCCGGCTGCTGCAAAGAGATGTGCAGATTGTCTTGGAAAGCTGCCACAACCAGAATATCCTGGGCACGATCCTTCACCCGGTAAGTGTGTGTGGTGGGGTGTGATGGAAGAAAAGGGCAACGGAAATGATTAAGGGGGTGGAACACTCCCTGTGAAGAAAGGTGAAAGAGGTTAGGGCTTGGAGAAATGTCGACTGAGGGGGTGACATGATAGAAGATTACAAAATGATGCGTGGGATAGAGAAGGCAGTGAAAGAAGTGCTTTTCTCCCTTTCTCACAGTACAAGAACTTATGGGCACTCAGTGACATTAATGAACAGTCGGTTTGGAACGATAAAAGGAAGTCGTTCTTCACCCGAAGAGTAATAAGCCCATAGAATTCACTGCCACAGGGGGTGGTGGTTTCTACAAGTATAGTTTGCTTCAAGAGGGGATTAGATAAACATCTGGCGCAGAGGTCCATCAGTGGCTTATTTAGCCAGTAGGTATAGATGGAACACTTGGAGCCCGTGATGCTCTATATGTTGTGGTGCTTTGGTGGGTTTCTGGCCCTGCTGGTGGACCTCCTGAGGGCCCCTGTGTGACACAGAATGTTGGACTGGATGGGCCACTGGCCTGATCCAACAGGGCTTCTCTTATGTTCTTATGTGACACAGAGTGTTGGACTGGATGGGCCTCTGGCCTGATCCAACATGGCTTCTCTTCTGTTCTTATGTGACACAGAGTGTTGGACTGGATGGGCCATTGGCCTGATCCAACATGGCTTCTCTTCTGTTCTTATGGGTCACAGCGTGTTGGACTGGAGGGGCCATTGGCCTGATCCAACATGGCTTCTCTTCTGTTCTTATGGGTCACAGCGTGTTGGACTGGAGGGGCCATTGGCCTGATCCAACATGGCTTCTCTTCTGTTCTTATGGGTCACAGAGTGTTGGACTGGAGGGGCCATTGGCCTGATCCAACATGGCTTCTCTTCTGTTCTTATGCGTCACAGAGTGTTGGACTGGAGGGGCCACTGGCCTGATCCAACATGGCTTCTCTTCTGTTCTTATGTGACACAGAGTGTTGGACTGGATGGGCCATTGGCCTGATCCAACATGGCTTCTCTTCTGTTCTTATGGGTCACAGAGTGTTGGACTGGATGGGCCATTGGCCTGATCCAACATGGCTTCTCTTCTGTTCTTATGGGTCACAGAGGGTTGGACTGGAGGGGCCATTGGCCTGATCCAACATGGCTTCTCTTCTGTTCTTATGTGACACAGAGTGCTGGACTGGAGGGGCCACTGTCCTGATCTAACATGGCTTCTCTTATGTTCTTATGTGACACAGAGTGTTGGACTGGAGGGGCCATTGGCCTGGTCCAACATGGCTTCTCTTCTGTTCTTATGTGACACAAAGTGTTGGACTGGATGGGCCATTGGCCTGATCCAACATGGCTTCTCTTCTGTTCTTATGGGTCACAGAGTGTTGGACTGGAGGGGCCATTGGCCTGATCCAACATGGCTTCTCTTCTGTTCTTATGGGTCACAGAGTGTTGGACTGGAGGGGCCATTGGCCTGATCCAACATGGCTTCTCTTCTGTTCTTATGGGTCACAGAGTGTTGGACTGGATGGGCCACTGGTCTGATCCAACATGGCTTCTCTTGTGCTGTGGAGGCCGCTTCAGAATCTGTGCTGAGCGTGAGGCTGTCCTGGCTCTCCCCTTTGATGGTGGGGAGGGAAGAATGCCAGCAAATGCTGGGGGGGGCATGCTTAAGGGTGGCCATTAGGGGCTCAGGGCAAAGCCACCCTCTGAAGAAGGGGGGAGGCAGGGCGGCATGACTGTCTTCAGGGAAGCTCTTTGGAGCACAAGAGAGTGTAGCTGCCTGACAGTGGCTGTGCAGGGTGGGAGAGGGAGGCCTGGGGCCCTTTGGGGTCTGTGTTGGGGTGAGATTTGCCCAGAGCAGAGACAGAGTCCCTGTCCCCCGTCCCCCATCTGAGCTGGCCCCAGGCCCTGAGGTCCTGCCCACTTCTCTGGCTAGCCCTGTGAAGGGGCCCCCTCTCAGCTGGCCTGGCCTCTGCTGCTCTTGTCTCCCCCCAGCTCTCTGTCAGAAGGGACGGAGCTCTTCTCCTGGGAGTCGGGCCAAGCGAGTGTCCTGCCTGGGGCTTGGGCCAGCTCACGAGGGAGGCTCAGCACTGACATTGAGAAGTCTGGAAAAGACGCCAAGCAGGAAGCTGGACTGCCTCAAGAAATGCTGAATTTTCTAAAATGAAATCCAAATTTAAATTCCTAGTACTCTTAACTTGTACTTGTACTAGAATGTTCTGAGTCCGCCTGACTAACTCTCCCAGGCCCCCGTATCAAATGATACTTGATGCATGTCCTAGGTAATACTCATGTTTTTGTAGACCACACCTTCTTCCCGGCATTCCTGAACCTGCCCTAGGGATTCTGTATGTCACATGAGAACAAAAGAGAAGCCATGTTGGATCAGGCCAGTGGCCCATCCAGTCCAACACTCTGTGTCACACAGTGGCCAAAAAATTACACACACACACACACACACACACACACACACTGTGGCTAATAGCCACTGATAGACCTCTACTCCATATTTTTATCCAATCCCCTCTTAAAGATGGCTATGCTTGTAGCCGCCACCACCTCCTGTGGCAGTGAATTCCACATGTTAATCACCCCTTGGGTGAAGAAGGACTCAGCAATTTCATTGAATGCCCACGAGTTCTTGTATTGTGAGCAAGGGAGAAAAGGACTTCTTTCTCTACTTTCTCCATCCCGTGCATAATCTTGTAAACCTCTATCATGTCACCCTGCAGTTGACGTTTCTCCATGTTATGCTTTTTTATTCTGTGCCGTCTACATTCTGCTATGATGATGCGAGGAAGGTGTGGCCTACCAAACAAAGTCTTTGTGTTTAAATTTGGGTGTTATTTCCTGGAGGCATGGAGTTTCAGTGCCCCCACTTCCCGGGTCCTCCAACGCGTGGGTGGTCAGTCCATGGTGAAGAAACGTGGAGACTCGAGGCGGCTACTGTGTCAGTGGCAGGTAGCGGGGACATGGAACACTTTGTTAGCCAAACGGGAGCACACAACTTGCAGATGCCACCCTGTCTGTTGTGACCACTCGCCTTCCCCCAACTGCCGCTTTTACAAGTCGTGCTAAGTGTAGGAAGCGAAGGCACCCCCACTCTGGGCAGCTGATCTGGAGGACTGGCCTCCTGCAGAGAAGCCCAGCTGTGGCGTGGCTCTTGACAGGTGGGCAGGCAGGCCTCAGAGGGGAAGTGGCTGGCTGGAGAATGGAGCTGGAGCCATCTCCAGCAGCCAGATTGCCTGGTGGCAGACTAGACTGCTGGAGCAACAGGTGACGCTGCCGCTGCCGCCTTCTGGGGGCCACTTCCTGACTGAGGGAAGCTGGGCGAAATTTCAGCCCCACCCCCGTTCCAGCTGTGCTGAATTCCCAGCCGACTCACGTTTTCCTTGAGGCTCTTGGGTGAGGAGCACCCTTGGCTGAGCTGGGGCTGACAAGTGTGGGGAGCTGGGGGTCACCACTGTTCTTGTGGCTTCAGAATGGGAACATCACGGAGCTGCTGTTGAAGGAAGGCTTTGCTCGCTGCGTCGACTGGTCCATCGCTGTCTACACCCGAGGAGCTGAAAAGCTGCGTGCGGCAGAAAGGTACCCCCTGGCTGGCGCCCTTCCCCTTACAGCGTTTCTGCTGCTGGGAGAAGAGAAGGGAGGAGAAGAGACTCACAGCTGAAGGGTCTTCTGGGTGCTCCCACTAGAGGCACGCAGAGTTGGAAGGGACCCTCCAGGGTCATCTAGTCCACCCCCCTGCACAATGAAGGGAACTCACAAAGCCCTCCCCCTAAATGCACAGGATCTGCATTGCTGTCAGGGGGCCATCTAGCCTGCAGCTACTCCCTTTGGGGGACTGTAGAGAACAGTCCTTCAGTCGAGTTGCTTTCTGTAAAGGAAGGGTCCCAGCAAGCGGGATTTCCTCCTGCCAGCTCACTGTCCTACTCGGGCAAGAGTGCCCATTCTGTTTCAGTGATTTTGTAGATGCCATTAACTGCGTGCACCAAAGAGTGAGGCTGAAAAGGGCTCCGGAGAGGGTAGCTGGTGCATGGGGAGAGCCTCGGGGGGTGTTGGGGGAGGCAGCCCATGCTGGGACCCTGTTAAGCCCCCTCTCCTTCTGTGTGCCAATCTGACACCAGGTATGCCAAGGAGCGCAAGCTGAGGATCTGGAGGGACTACATGGCTCCAACAGCCAACCTGGACCAGAAGGACAAGCAGTTTGTAGCCAAGGTGGGTGCTGTGCTGAGGGAGGTCCCCTGGCGGGAGATCCCGAGGCAGGCAGGGCTCGGGGAGGGGGCTGGCCACAAGTTCCTCCTGGTGAGCTGTGGCTACTGTGGAGGAGGCAGCTCTGCAGACTTCTGTGGCCCTGAATGAAGCACTCTGCCAAGGCCTCGGGAAGACCTGCGTTTCCTTCACCTGTGGGTGCTTGTGGAGCAGTGCTGGGGGGGCCCTAAGAGCTTGGGGGGGGGAGTCTGTTGAGAGATTCGTTTTTAAATCAGAGGGGATGTGCATGTGTAAAAGGAGACAAGACTTATGCTTATAAAAAAAGTAAAGTTTACTACTAGAAAACATCGTGGGAAGGTACTTGGGATAAAAGAAAATAAAACCGTGCATTCTACATTGCTTACTACATCTATTGTCCTTGCCTTCCTTCTTCCCAGAGGACACTGGGACAGGAAGGACAACGTGTGATGTTTAGCTTGCACACAGGATCAAAGTTTTCTTACACACAAGGAGTTAATTGAGCAATACTGAGGTTACATGTCAAACCATTTCCCTCTGGATTTCCCCAGGCTTACATCAGTTGGTTTCTAATTGGGTATAAGCTACAGTACATAATATCCTGTTTCCAGTAAATAACATTTGTTAACCCTGTAATGGCTGAAATGGAAATAACTTGCCTTCCCCTAGTGGCTGCTGGAGCTCAGGGTGTCTGTTCTCTGCCACTCCCTTGTTGGCAGAGTGCAGCTTGGCTTAGAGGAAGAAGCCCTCCTGTGTGCTGCTCATTGGTTCTTCTTTACCTTGGCTTTGGTCTGCCCTGTGTGGTGGTGGGGGGATGTTTCTCGGTGGAGAGAGAATCAGTGCCTTGGCTTAGGGTAGGGACGGTGGCTCAGTGGTAGTTCTGCAGGCTGCTGAGGGGGGATAGCAGAGTGGGTTGCCTGAAGGCAACAGGCAGAAGGTCCCAGGTTCAATCCCCGGCGTCTCCAACTCAAAAGGGTCCAGGCAAGTAGGCGTGAAAATCCTCAGCTTGAGACTCTGGAGAGCAGCTGCCAGTCTGAGCAGTCAAGACTGACTTGGATGGACCCAGGGGGGTCTGATTCAGTGGAAGGCAGCTTCATAGGTTCATATATATATGGGAAGGGGACAGTGGCTCAGTGGTAGAGCCTCTGCTTGGGAAGCAGAAGGTTCCAGGTTCAATCCCCGGCATCGCCAACTAAAAAGGGTCTAGGCAAGTAGGCGTGAAAATCCTCAGCTGGAGACTCTGGAGAGCTGCTGCCAGGCTGAGCAGACGAGATTGACTTGGATGGACCCGGGGGGGGGGGGTCTGATTCAGTAGAAGGCAGCTTCATAGGTTCATATGAACAATGGATCTCCCAAAACCTTTAGGGCAGGGACGGTGGCTGAGTGGTAGAGCATCTGCTTGGGAAGCAGGAGGTCCAGGTTCAATCCCCGGCATCTCCAACTCAAAAGGGTCCAGGCAAAGAGGCGTGAAAATCCTCAGCTGGAGACCCTGGAGAGCTGCTGGCAGTCTGAGGAGACAAGACTGACTTGGATGGACCCAGGGGGGTCTGATTCAGTGGAAGGCAGCTTCATAGGTTCGTATATGTGCTCATATTAGTCTGGTGTGATTGCAGCCCAATAGAAAAGGTTGCTTTTTGCTGCATGTGGCAGCAGGGCACATGGATTGCTCACCATTTTCCTCTGGTGGTTAGCTTTGTATAGAGAACTCATGGCGGCAGGGGTGGGGAGTCACCTGTGAGCTTGGGGGGGCAGGTGTGTGTGTTTGAGAGAGGGAGGGAGTTCAGCTTCGCTTTGGACTCTCCCCTGCTCTTTACAGACAACAGAAGCAGGCCTGTGTTTGGGTGCCCGCCTCTGCCACTCCTGCCCAGCAGGCCAAGCGTTTGTTCCTCTGCTTGCCGGAGTCCCCCATTCAGGGACTTGGCCAAAAGAGAGCTTTGGAAATGGCCACTAGGTGGTGGTGTTGGCCTGCTTGGTTGGGCCTCCTTCCTCTCACATCTGAAGTGAGGGTTGCATTGAAAAGCGGAGGAAATGGGCAATTGGGCTTTTTGGGAAGCACCCAAAGCCCTGCTTTCTGGAAACCGTGGGGTGGGGCAGGGAGGGTTTGCTGCTAACTCACAGCCGACGGGTTGAAATTAAATCAAGAGTTTCTGGCCTAACATTAGGAAGAACTTCCTGAACGCGGTTCCTCAGTGGAACAGGCTTCCTCCTCGGGAGGTGGTGGGCTCTCCTGCCTTGGAGGTTTTGCAACATAATAATAATAATAATAATAATAATAATAATAATAATAATAATAATATAATAATAATAATAATAATAATAATAATAATAATAATAATAATAATAATAATAATAATAATAATAATAATAATAATAATAATAATAATAATAAATTTTATTTGTATCCCACCCTTCCCGCCTCGGCAGGCTCAGGGCGGCTAACAACATTTCTTAATAACATACAGTAATAATAAAACCTTTAAATTTAACAATATAAAACAATATAAAACATTATTTAACAACATTAAAAACCAGTCAATACAATTAGATAGTTTGGTCTGACAGTGCTGGTGATGTTTGACGCTAGTTCTGCCAGTTTATACACAGCGGTCTAGGTCTTTAAGCTGCATTGGCGGATCCTTATTTAACAGCCTTCTTTAGCAGTCTGAATAAGCAAGTTTAAAAAGGATGGTCTTGCAGGCCTTGCGGAACTGGTCAAGGTTTTGCAGGGCCCGCACCTCCTCAGGGAGTTGGTTCCATAGGGCAGGGGCCGTGGTTGAAAAGGCCCGTGCTCTGATATTTTGATGTTTAATCTCTTTCGGCCCAGGGATAGCGATTAGATTTTTCCTGGCTGACCTCAGTGCTCTCTGGGGTTCATATGGGGAAAGACGGTCCCTCAGGTAGGCGGGTCCTCGGCCATATAAGGCTTTAAAGGTAATGACCAACACTTTGTACTGGACCCGGTATATAATCGGCAGCCAGTGCAGTCCACGTAGCCCCGGCCGTATATGTTCCCATTTCGGGAGTCCCAACAGAGGCTAGATGGCCATCTGACAGCAATGAAGATCTTGTGAATTTAGGGGGAGGGGTTTGTGAGTTTAGAGCGGTTCCTCAGTGGAACAGGCTTCCTCGGGAGGTGGTGGGCTCTCCTTCCTTGGAGGTTTTCCAACAGAGGTAGATGGCCATCTGACAGCAATGAGGATCCTGTGAATTTAGGGGGAGGGATTTGTGAGTTTAGAGGGGTTCCTCAGTGGAACAGGCTTCCTCCTTGGGAGGTGGTGGGCTCTCCTTCCTTGGAGGTTTTCCAACAGAGGCTAGAGGGCCAGCTGACAGCAATGAAGATCTTGTGAATTTAGGGGGAGGGGTTTGTGAGTTTAGAGGGGTTCATCAGTGGAACAGGCTTCCTACTGGGGAGGTGGTCGGCTCTCCTTCCTGGGAGGTTTTTAATCAGAGGCTAGATGGCCATCTGATAGCAATGCAGATCCTGTGAATTTAAGGGGAGGGGTTTGTGAGTTTCCCGCATTGTGCAGGGGGTTGAACTAGATGACCCTAGAGGTCCCTTCCAACTCTTCTATGTTTCTAACAGGCTTCCTCCTGGGGAGGTGGTGCGCTCTCCTTCCTGGGAGGTTTTTAATCAGAGGCTAGATGGCCATCTGATAGCAATGCAGATCCTGTGAATTTAGGGGCAGGGGTTTGTGAGTTTCCCGCATTGTGCAGGGGGTGGGACTAGATGACCTTGGAGTTTCCTTCCAACTCTTTGATTCTATGATGGGGCTGAGATGCTGACCAGGGCAGGGAACTCTGCTTTCCCCTTGGTCGGCCCAGCATTGCCATGGGGCTGTGTGGTGCCATGACAGAAGGGACTAACCACGTGCTTGTGGGAGCAAGTGCCAGGCAGCTGCTGCCCTGGTGCCCGCTGGTTCCCTCCGGTGTTGGTGGGGCCTCTGGGCAGCTTGTTCCCCTGGAGAGTTGCAGGAACGAGTCTCCGGCCTGTTGCTGTGTCTTGACTCTGCACGATTCAGAGCTGCTGATCTGCAGCAGCTGGACCCCCGAGGCCCCCCCTCTTCTGGAGTCTGGGTGGTGTTTGTGCAGCACCTGCTGGGTGGGCGCTGGCCCGGCTGATCAGCCAAGCAGTGGCGACCCCAGATGGCTCTCCAGTGGCTGGTCAGTCACTGCACACAAGGGCTCCCCCTGCTGCCAGGAAGGGAGGAAAGGCAGTTCTGCAGGCTGCTGGGGGGATAGCAGAGTGGGTTGCCTGAAGGCTCTGGCTTCCCCCTTGCATCCTGTGGAGAATCCCAGTGGTGTGGAGCCCCCCGAGTCCTGAAGGGGTCCTTTGTTGGGAGGCAGCAGCAGGGAGCGCCACAGAGGGCCTGGTGGTGCAGCTGCCGGTGGAATAAGGTGCCCAGTTGAGGTGGCCCGAGGGGTCCCCACTCTTTTTGAACTTGTGGGCATGTTTGGCATTTTCACACCAGGGTGCCGGGCACAGCTACAAGAGGGCTGCCCTTGAAGGTGGAGACGTGCCCACATAGGGAGGCCCCCTGGGTAGGAGAAAAGAGCGGAAGAGGAATGAAAGAATAAAACCAGCACTGGTGGCCGCTGTGGTGTCATCTCTCCAGTGGCCAATCAGCTGTCCCAGTCACTTTCGGCTGGGAGACATCAGAAAAGGTGTCTGTGGGCTCCTTGGCCCTCACAGGCCGCCATGTTGGGAACCCCTCTGTTACCCAAACTGAGGTAACAAAAAAGGTAGCCTAGAGCTAGAAAAGGTGCAGAAAAGGGGTTGATGTGGAAGGGCTGAGTCCTTTTAAGCAGAGGAAGGGGGAGGACAGCATGGGGGGAAGGGGAGGGGATGGAACATTTTCCCTATGAAGAAAGGTTGAAACGCTTGGGGCTCTACAGCTTGGAGAAACGTCGACTGAGGGGTGACATGATAGAGGTTATGGGATGGAGAAAGTAGAGAAAGAAGTACTTTTCTCCCTTTCTCAAAAAACAAGAACTCGTGGGCATTCAATGAAATTGCTGAGCAGTCGGGTTAGAACGGATAAAAGGAGGTACTTCTTCACCCAAAGGGTGATTAACATGTGGAATTCACTGCCACAGGAGGTGGTGGCGGCTACAAGCATAGCCAGCTTCAGAGTGTTGGACTGGATGGGCCATTGGCCTGATCCAACATGGCTTCTCTTATGTTCTTATGTGACACAGAGTGTGGGACTGGATGGGCCATTGGCCTGATCCAACATGGCTTCTCTTATGTTCTTATGTGACACAGAGTGTTGGACTGGAGGGGCCACTGGCCTGATCCAACATGGCTTCTCTTCTCTTCTTATGTGACACAGAGTGTTGGACTGGAGGGGCCACTGGCCTGATCCAACATGGCTTCTCTTATGTTCTTATGTGACACAGAGTGTGGGACTGGATGGGCCATTGGCCTGATCCAACATGGCTTCTCTTATGTTCTTATGTGACACAGAGTGTTGGACTGGAGGGGCCATTGGCCTGATCCAACATGGCTTCTCTTCTCTTCTTATGTGACACAGAGTGTTGGACTGGAGGGGCCACTGGCCTGATCCAACATGGCTTCTCTTATGTTCTTATGTGACACAGAGTGTGGGACTGGATGGGCCATTGGCCTGATCCAACATGGCTTCTCTTATGTTCTTATGTGACACAGAGTGTTGGACTGGAGGGGCCACTGGCCTGATCCAACATGGCTTCTCTTATATTCTTATGTGACACAGAGTGTTGCACTGGAGGGGCCATTGGCCTGATCCAACATGGCTTCTCTTATGTTCTTATGTGACAGAGTGTTGGACTGGAGGGGCCACTGGCCTGATCCAACAGGGCTTCTCTTATGTTCTTATATGAGCCAGAGTGTTGGACTGGATGGGCCATTGGCCTGATCCAACATGGCTTCTCTTATGTTCTTATGTGACAGAGTGTTGGACTGGAGGGGCCATTGGCCTGATCCAACATGGCTTCTCTTATGTTCTTATGTGACAGAGTGTTGGACTGGAGGGGCCACTGGCCTGATCCAACAGGGCTTCTCTTATGTTCTTATGTGACACAGAGTGTTGGACTGAAGGGGCCGTTGGCCTGATCCAACATAGCTTCTCTTATGTTCTTATGTGACACAGAGTGTTGGACTGAAGGGGCCATTGGCCTGATCCAACATAGCTTCTCTTATGTTCTTATGTGACACAGAGTGTTTGACTGGATGGGCTCTTGGCCTGATCCAACATGGCTTCTCTGATGTTCTTATTTGACACAGAGTGTTGGACTGGATGGGCCACTGGCCTGATCCCACAGGGCTTCTCTTATGTTCTTATGTGACAGAGTGTTGGACTGGAGGGTCCATTGGCCTGATCCCACATGGCTTCTCTTATGTTCTTATGTGACACAGAGTGTTGGACTGGAGGGGCCACTGGCCTGATCCAACATGGCTTCTCTTATGTTCTTATGTGACACAGAGTGTGGGACTGGATAGGCCATTGGCCTGATCCAACATGGCTTCTCTTATGTTCTTATGTGACACAGGGTGTTGGACTGTAGGGGCCTTTGGCCTGATCCAACATGGCTTCTCTTCTCTTCTTATGTGACACAGAGTGTTGGACTGGAGGGGCCACTGGCCTGATCCAACATGGCTTCTCTTATGTTCTTATGTGACAGAGTGTTGGACTGGAGGGGCCACTGGCCTGATCCAACAGGGCTTCTCTTATGTTCTTATATGAGACAGAGTGTTGGACTGGATGGGCCATTGGCCTGATCCAACATGGCTTCTCTTATGTTCTTATGTGATAGAGTGTTGGACTGGAGGGGCCACTGGCCTGATCCAACAGGGCTTCTCTTATGTTCTTATGTGACAGAGTGTTGGACTGGAGGGGCCACTGGCCTGATCCAACAGGGCTTCTCTTATGTTCTTATGTGACACAGAGTGTTGGACTGGAGGGGCCATTGGCCTGATCCAACATAGCTTCTCTTATGTTCTTATGTGACACAGAGTGTTGGACTGGATGGGCTCTTGGCCTGATCCAACATGGCTTCTCTTATGTTCTTATGTGACACAGAGTGTTGGACTGGATGGGCCACTGGCCTGATCCCACAGGGCTTCTCTTATGTTCTTATGTGACAGAGTGTTGGACTGGAGGGGCCATTGGCCTGATCCCACATGGCTTCTCTTATGTTCTTATGTGACACAGAGTGTTGGACTGGAGGGGCCATTGGCCTGATCCAACAGGGCTGTTCTTATGTGACACAGAGTGTTGGACTGGATGGGCCACTGGCCTGATCCAACATGGCTTCTCTTATGTTCTTATGTGACAGAGTGTTGGACTGGAGGGGCCACTGGCCTGATCCAACAGGGCTTCTCTTATGTTCTTATGTGAGACAGAGTGTTGGACTGGAGGGGCCATTGGCCTGATCCAACATGGCTTCTCTAATGTTCTTATGTGACAGAGTGTTGGACTGGAGGGGCCACTGGCCTGATCCAACAGGGCTTCTCTTATGTTCTTATGTGACAGAGTGTTGGACTGGAGGGGCCATTGGCCTGATCCAACATGGCTTCTCTTATGTTCTTATGTGACAGAGTGTTGGACTGGAGGGGCCACTGGCCTGATCCAACAGGGGTTCTCTTATGTTCTTATGTGACACAGAGTGTTGGACTGGAGGGGCCATTGGCCTGATCCAACATAGCTTCTCTTATGTGACACAGAGTGTTGGACTGGATGGGCTTTTGTCCTGATCCAACATGTCTTCTCTTATGTTCTTATGTGACACAGAGTGTTGGACTGGATGGGCCACTGGCCTGATCCTACATGGCTTCTCTGATGTTCTTATGTGACATAGAGTGTTGGACTGGATGGGCCATTGGCCTGATCCCACAGGGCTTCTCTTATGTTCTTATGTGAGACAGAGTGTTGGACTGGAGGGGCCATTGGCCTGATCCAACATGGCTTCTCTTATGTTCTTATGTGACACAGAGTGTTGGACTGGAGGGGCCATTGACCTGATCCAACATGGCTTCTGTTATGTTCTTATGTGACACAGAGTGTTGGACTGGAGGGGCCACTGGCCTGATCCAACAGGGCTTCTCTTATGTTCTTCTGTGACACAGAGTGTTGGACTGGAGGGGCCATTGACCTGATCCCACAGGGCTTCTCTTATGTTCTTATGTGAGACAGAGTGTTGGACTGGAGGGGCCATTGGCCTGATCCAACATGGCTTCTCTTATGTTCTTATGTGACACAGAGTGTTGGACTGGAGGGGCCACTGGCCTGATCCAACATGGCTTCTCTTATGTTCTTCTGTGACACAGAGTGTTGGACTGGAGGGGCCACTGGCCTGATCCAACATGTCTTCTCTTATGTTCTTATGTGACACAGAGTGTTGGACTGGAGGGGCCACTGGCCTGATCCATCCAACAGGCTTCTCTGATGTTCTTATTTGACACAGAGTGTTGGACTGGAGGGGCCACTGGCCTGATCCATCCAACAGGGCTTCTCTTATGTTCTTATTTGACACAGAGTGTTGGACTGGAGGGGCCACTGGCCTGATCCATCCAACAGGGCTTCTCTTATGTTCTTATGTGACACAGAGTGTTGGACTGGATGGGCCATTGGCCTGATCCAACATGGCTTCTCTTCTGTTCTTATGTGACACAGAGTGTGGGACTGGATAGGCCATTGGCCTGATCCAACATGGCTTCTCTTATGTTCTTATGTGACACAGGGTGTTGGACTGTAGGGGCCTTTGGCCTGATCCAACATGGCTTCTCTTCTCTTCTTATGTGACACAGAGTGTTGGACTGGAGGGGCCACTGGCCTGATCCAACATGGCTTCTCTTATGTTCTTATGTGACAGAGTGTTGGACTGGAGGGGCCACTGGCCTGATCCAACAGGGCTTCTCTTATGTTCTTATATGAGACAGAGGGTTGGACTGGATGGGCCATTGGCCTGATCCAACATGGCTTCTCTTATGTTCTTATGTGATAGAGTGTTGGACTGGAGGGGCCACTGGCCTGATCCAACAGGGCTTCTCTTATGTTCTTATGTGACAGAGTGTTGGACTGGAGGGGCCACTGGCCTGATCCAACAGGGCTTCTCTTATGTTCTTATGTGACACAGAGTGTTGGACTGGAGGGGCCATTGGCCTGATCCAACATAGCTTCTCTTATGTTCTTATGTGACACAGAGTGTTGGACTGGATGGGCTCTTGGCCTGATCCAACATGGCTTCTCTTATGTTCTTATGTGACACAGAGTGTTGGACTGGATGGGCCACTGGCCTGATCCCACAGGGCTTCTCTTATGTTCTTATGTGACAGAGTGTTGGACTGGAGGGGCCATTGGCCTGATCCCACATGGCTTCTCTTATGTTCTTATGTGACACAGAGTGTTGGACTGGAGGGGCCATTGGCCTGATCCAACAGGGCTGTTCTTATGTGACACAGAGTGTTGGACTGGATGGGCCACTGGCCTGATCCAACATGGCTTCTCTTATGTTCTTATGTGACAGAGTGTTGGACTGGAGGGGCCACTGGCCTGATCCAACAGGGCTTCTCTTATGTTCTTATGTGAGACAGAGTGTTGGACTGGAGGGGCCATTGGCCTGATCCAACATGGCTTCTCTAATGTTCTTATGTGACAGAGTGTTGGACTGGAGGGGCCACTGGCCTGATCCAACAGGGCTTCTCTTATGTTCTTATGTGACAGAGTGTTGGACTGGAGGGGCCATTGGCCTGATCCAACATGGCTTCTCTTATGTTCTTATGTGACAGAGTGTTGGACTGGAGGGGCCACTGGCCTGATCCAACAGGGGTTCTCTTATGTTCTTATGTGACACAGAGTGTTGGACTGGAGGGGCCATTGGCCTGATCCAACATAGCTTCTCTTATGTGACACAGAGTGTTGGACTGGATGGGCTTTTGTCCTGATCCAACATGTCTTCTCTTATGTTCTTATGTGACACAGAGTGTTGGACTGGATGGGCCACTGGCCTGATCCTACATGGCTTCTCTGATGTTCTTATGTGACATAGAGTGTTGGACTGGATGGGCCATTGGCCTGATCCCACAGGGCTTCTCTTATGTTCTTATGTGAGACAGAGTGTTGGACTGGAGGGGCCATTGGCCTGATCCAACATGGCTTCTCTTATGTTCTTATGTGACACAGAGTGTTGGACTGGAGGGGCCATTGACCTGATCCAACATGGCTTCTGTTATGTTCTTATGTGACACAGAGTGTTGGACTGGAGGGGCCACTGGCCTGATCCAACAGGGCTTCTCTTATGTTCTTCTGTGACACAGAGTGTTGGACTGGAGGGGCCATTGACCTGATCCCACAGGGCTTCTCTTATGTTCTTATGTGAGACAGAGTGTTGGACTGGAGGGGCCATTGGCCTGATCCAACATGGCTTCTCTTATGTTCTTATGTGACACAGAGTGTTGGACTGGAGGGGCCACTGGCCTGATCCAACATGGCTTCTCTTATGTTCTTCTGTGACACAGAGTGTTGGACTGGAGGGGCCACTGGCCTGATCCAACATGTCTTCTCTTATGTTCTTATGTGACACAGAGTGTTGGACTGGAGGGGCCACTGGCCTGATCCATCCAACAGGCTTCTCTGATGTTCTTATTTGACACAGAGTGTTGGACTGGAGGGGCCACTGGCCTGATCCATCCAACAGGGCTTCTCTTATGTTCTTATTTGACACAGAGTGTTGGACTGGAGGGGCCACTGGCCTGATCCATCCAACAGGGCTTCTCTTATGTTCTTATGTGACACAGAGTGTTGGACTGGATGGGCCATTGGCCTGATCCAACATGGCTTCTCTTCTGTTCTTATGTGACACAGAGTGTTGGACTGGATGGGCCACTGGCCTGATCCAACATGGCTTCTCTTCTGTTCTTATGTGACACAGAGTGTTGGACTGGATGGGCCATTGGCCTGATCCAACATGGCTTCTCTTATGTTCTTATGTGACACAGAGTGTTGGACTGGATGGTCCATTGGCCTGATCCAACAGGTCTTCTCTTATGTTCTTATGTGACACAGAGTGTTGGACTGGAGGGGCCACTTGCCTGATCCAACATGGCTTCTCTTATGTTCTTATGTGACACAGAGTGTTGGACTGGATGGTCCATTGGCCTGATCCAACAGGTCTTCTCTTATGTTCTTATGTGACACAGAGTGTTGGACTGGAGGGGCCACTGGCCTGATCCAAAAGGGCTTCTCTTATGTTCTTCTGTGACACAGAGTGTTGGACTGGAGGGGCCACTGGCCTGATCCAACAGGGCTTCTCTGATGTTCTTATGAAGCTTCCCCCATTTCTCAGAACCTCAGGATTTGGGTTTGCATAGTGAAGTTCACACGCAGGTGGTTCTGGCCAGGGAAAAAGGCAGCACTGTGCACTCCTGTGCTGGAGGCAAGGCTGGGTCTGCTGAGAGTTGGAAGCCACCACTATGCAGTGAAACCTCAGGCTGCCCGCTGCTTGACCAGAAGAGTCCTTAGTTTGGTCTTGCAGGGCTGCTGTGTTGCTGGAGTTGTTTTCCTTCCAGCCCCTGGCAGGTGGAGTGGGCTGGGGTGACTGCCTTTTGCCTGCCAGGCCTGGGCTCTTCCCCGGCAGAGCCTCCAGCTCAGCTTGCTCTGATGCTGCAGAGAGGATGCGAATTCGCCTTGTGGGTTCTCTGCTTCCCTCCCTGAGGCTTGGCATTCCACGTTTCCCACCAGCCAACCTCCTTGGGTCGTGGGGATGTGTTGTGCTTGTGCCTGCTGGAGGGAGGCATGAGGCGGTGGGTCAGAGCGGGAGGCTTGAAGGCTGTCTGGGGTGATTTCCTCCTCCTGCTGCTGCTGCTGTGAAAGGAAGCAGATCTGCTTTGCTTGCAGTCTTCAGGCGCATCCAGTAATCCGAGGGATGTCTCTGGGAGCTGGCCCGTGCCCAGCCAGCCTGAGCGGTGGCGCAGCTGTTCTCGGGCTGGATGTGATTTGCCAGAGCCCCGGGGTTCCAGCAGGTGGTGTGCCAGATCACGCTGGCTGTTGGGCAGGCTGGCATGCAGCCGTCCGGTTTGGCACACGGGAGAGTGGCCGGCGGGGCTGCTGCTCTCTTCCCCCATTGGCTGGAGCTGGGGAGGGTCTCTCATGGAGCTGCTCCTTCTCCAGAGCCAGGCCTGGCCTGTGTGGGGCTTCTGCCATGCAGGTGTGTGCACAGTTGGACGATGTCATCCCTTGCCCTCCTCTCCCTCCCCCCTTGACCCGCCATGGAGGCAGTGGTGTTCCCTTTCCTTTGGACACAGCACCTTGTTTTCCAAAGGGTTCCCGCTGGCACCTGTGCTCCTGAAGAGCCTGCTGCTGTGTGCAGGGCGAGGCAGCCAGAGCTGGGCACCGGCTGTGCTCAGCAAGCAGGCTCATCAGTGAACTCTGCACCGGCGGAGCGGCCCTCCTGTCTCCTCCGCTTAACCTTCAGAACGATTAGCTGAACGTTTGGCTGAGGCTTTTCTTCGTGTCACGGTGTGCCTGCTCTGCTTCCTTCTCCCTGCCGCTTCTGCTGAGGACAGCTCTTTTCCACCGTAGGTCCCTCCAGTGAGTGTGGGGCTGGATCCCCTGCAAAGTCCTGGCAGTCGCACCGCACCCCAGCGGAGAGGGAGCAGGACATGGCCGACCTTGTCCCTTGGGGCATCAGGCTGCTCAACTGCTGGTTGGGTGCGGAGGGGCAGCTCAGGGGCCAGACTTCTCTAGCTCAGCCTGGGGTCCTTGCCTACAGCAGTAACCACCCTGGTCCAGAAGAGGGTGACGAAGATGGGGAGGGGTCTGGGGACCAAGTCCTTTGAGGAAAGGTTGAAGGAACTGGGGATGTTTAGCCTGGAGAGGAGGCAGCTGAGAGGTGATAGGATCACCATCTTCAAGGACTTGAAGGGCTCTCATCTAGAGGATGGGGTGGAATTGTTTTCTGTGGCCCCGGAAGGTAGGGCCAGAACCAATGGGATGAAATTAAATCCAAAGAGTTTCCAGCTCAACATTAGGAAGAACTTCCTGACCGTTAGAGTGGTTCGTCAGTGGAACAGGCTTCCTCCTTGGCTGGATGGCCATCTGACAGCAATGCGGATCCTGTGAATTTAGGGCAGGGGTGGCCAACGGTAGCTCTCCAGATGTTTTTTGCCTACAACTCCCATCAGCCCAGCCATTGGCCATGCTGGCTGGGGCTGATGGGAGTTGTAGGCAAAAACATCTGGAGAGCTACCGTTGGCCACCCCTGATTTAGGGGATGCAGGAATTTCCAGCCTTGTGCAGGGGGTTGAAGTAGATGACCCTGGAGGTGCCTTGTGACTATGATTCTGTGCTATCCTGTAGCTCCATCACACATGACGGGGTGGGGTGGAAATCCTGGCTCAGAAAGCTGTGGCCCAGCATCCATCTGACTTCCCTGCCCCCCAGCTTCCCTGCAGGCAGTTTTGTTTCCCGGATATTCCATCTGACTGGCCTTGTGTTCTTCAAACCATGGGCTGTGTGCTTGGCCATTCCCCTGCCTGGGTTTCGTGGCCTCTTACTGAGGGAGTCCATTTGGAGGGAGGCTAGTTGGGTGTGGGGTTGTGGGGCCTCCGTGTGTGTTGCGGGCTCTGACTCGGTTGCTGGCTTCATTCTTTGACTTTCAAAGCTGCTTACAGCAGAAAGGCAAGGCCAGCAGCTGACGAAGACGTCTTGCCAAAGCCCTTGGGTGGCCTCATTTCCGAGCATCAATTTTGGGTCCCTCTCTGCTTCACAGTGAATTGCCAGTGACAAGGAAAATCAGGAGAAATGTCGGAGTGCCTCAAAGTGCAAATGAGCGCACACACAGCCGGTGCTCTTTGAAAGCCTCCTGTGGAAGGGACTCCATCAGCAGGGATCAATCTTCATGATGTGCTCAAGAGGCCTTTTGCACCGGAGGAGGAGGAGGAGGAGGAGGAGGAAGGGGGCAGGAGTTGGGCCTGGCAGGAGCCCCCCCTCCCACTGAGAACTGAGCCCAGCATGGGTGTGTGTGCGCACGCGGGGGGTGCGAATTGCTGCGTCTGCATATCAGGCTGATGAGACTGGACAAGCGCATGCGGCACAAACAGAGTGCTTGACTGTGAAGGTTGGCAGGCAGTGGAGAAGGGGGTGGGGAGTCCCCTTCCCAACATCTGCTCCGGAGCGTGTGTGACTTTTT